>NC_052340.1:34281656-34550167 GCF_016432855.1 Salvelinus namaycush | reverse complement strand
TGGTTTTTTGGGATCAGTGTGTTGTTAGTAGACAGTGTTCGAACGGTGTTATCAGTGTGTTGTTAGTAGACAGTGTTTGTGTGGTGGTATCAGTGTGACATTGGACAGTGTTTGTACGGTGTTATCACTGTGTTGTTAGTAGACATTGTTTGTATGGTGTTATCAGTGTGTTAGTAGACAGTGTTTGTACGGTGTTATCAGTGTGTTTGTATGGTATTATCAGTGCGTTGTTATTAGACAGTGTTTGTATGGTGTTATCAGTGTGTTAGTAGACATTGTTTGTATGGTGTTATCAGTGTGTTAGATAGTGTTTGTATGGTGTTATCATTGTGTTAGTAGACAGTGTTTTAATGGTGTTATCAGTGTGTTAGTAAACAGTATTTGTATGGTGTTATCAGTGTGTTTGTAGACAGTGTTCGTATGGTGTAATCAGTTTGTTAATAGACATTGTTTGTATGGTGTAATCAGTTTCTTAAAAGACATTGTTTGTATGGTGTTATCATTGTGTTAGTAGACAGTGTTTTTATGGTGTTATCAGTGTGTTAGTAGACTGTGTTTGTATGGTGTTATCAGTGTGTTAGTAAACTGTGTTTGTATGGTGTTATCAGTGTGTTAGTTGACAGTGTTTGTATGGTGTTATGAGTGTGTTAGTAGACTGTGTTTGTATGGTGTAATCAGTTTGTTAATAGACATTGTTTGTATGGTGTAATCAGTTTGTTAAAATACATTGTTTGTATGGTGTTATCATTGTGTTAGTAGACAGTGTTTTTATGGTGTTATCAGTGTGTTAGTAGACTGTGTTTGTATGGTGTTATCAGTGTGTTAGTAGACAATGTTTGTACGGTGTTATCAGTGTGTTAGTAGACAGTGTTTGTATGGTGTTATCAGTGTGTTAGTAGACTGTGTTTGTATGGTGTTATCAGTGTGTTAGTTGACAGTGTTTTTATGGTGTTATGAGTGTGTTAGTAGACAATGTTTGTACGGTGTTATCAGTGTGTTAGTAGACAGTGTTTGTATGGTGTTAACAGTGTGTTAGTAGACAGTGTTTGTACGGGGTTATCAGTGTGTTAGTAGACAGTGTTTGTATGGTGTTATCAGTGTGTTAGTAGACAGTGTTTGTACGGTGTTATCAGTGTGTTCTTAGTAGACATTGTTTGTATGGTGTTATCAGTGTGTTAGTAGACAGTGTTTGTATGGTGTTATCAGTGTGTTAGTAGACATTGTTTGTATGGCGTTATCAGTGTGTTAGTAGACAGTGTTTGTATGGTGTTATCAGTGTGTTAGTAGACAGTGTTTGTTTGGTGTTATCAGTGTGTCAGTAGACAGTGTTTGTATGGTGTTATCAGTGCGTTGTTATTAGACAGTGTTTGTATGGTGTTATCAGTGTGTTAGTAGACAGTGTTTGTATGGTGTTATCAGTGTGTTAGATAGTGTTTGTATGGTGTTATCATTGTGTTAGTAGACAGTGTTTGTATGGTGTTATCAGTGTGTTAGATAGTGTTTGTATGGTGTTATCATTGTGTTAGTAGATAACTAATGCATGATACCACAGACATCCAGACAGAACTAACTATACATGATACCAGAGACATCCAGATAGAACTAACTATACATGATACCACAGACATCAGACAGAACTAACTAATACATGATAACAGAGACACTCAGACAGAACTAACTAATACATGATACCACAGACATCCAGACAGAACTAACTAATACATGATACCACAGACATCCAGACAGAACTAACTAATACATGATACCAGAGACATCCAGACAGAACTAACTAATACATGATACCAGAACATCCAGACAGAACTAACTAATACATGATACCAGAGACATCCAGACAGAACTAACTAGTACATGATACCAGAGACATCCAGACAGAACTAACTAATACATGATACCAGAGACATCCAGACAGAACTAACTAATACATGATACCAGAGACATCCAGACAGAACTAACTAATACATGATACCACAGACATCCAGACAGAACAAACTAATACATGATAACAGAGACACTCAGACAGAACTAACTAATACATGATACCAGAGACATCCAGACAGAACTAACTAATACATGATACCAGAGACATCCAGACAGAACTAACTAATACATGATACCAGAGACACTCAGACAGAACTAACTAATACATGATACCAGAGACATCCAGACAGAACTAACTAATACATGATACCAGAGACACTCAGACAGAACTAACTAATACATGATACCAGAGACACTCAGACAGAACTAACTAATACATGATACCAGAGACATCCAGACAGAACTAACTAATACATGATACCACAGACATCCAGACAGAACTAACTAATACATGATACCAGAGACACTCAGACAGAACTAACTAATACATGATACCAGAGACATCCAGATAGAACTAACTAATACATGATACCAGAGACATCCAGATAGAACTAACTAATACATGATACCAGAGACACTCAGACAGAACTAACTAATACATGATACCAGAGACATCCAGACAGAACTAACTAATACATGATACCAGAGACACTCAGACAGAACTAACTAATACATGATAACAGAGACATCCAGACAGAACTAACTAATACAGGATACCACAGACATCCAGACAGAACTAACTAATACATGATACCAGAGACATCCAGACAGAACTAACTAATACATGATACCAGAGACACTCAGACAGAACTAACTAATACATGATACCACAGACATCCAGACAGAACTAACTAATACATGATACCAGAGACATCCAGACAGAACTAACTAATACATGATAACAGAGACACTCAGACAGAACTAACTAATACATGATACCAGAGACACTCAGATAGAACTAACTAATACATGATATCACAGACATCCAGACAGAACTAACTAATACATGATACCACAGACATCCAGACAGAACTAACTATTACATGATACCAGAGACACTCAGACAGAACTAACTAATACATGATACCAGAGACATCCAGACAGAACTAACTAATACATGATACCAGAGACATCCAGACAGAACTAACTAATACATGATACCACAGACATCCAGACAGAACTAACTAATACATGATACCAGAGACACTCAGACAGAACTAACTAATACATGATACCAGAGACATCCAGACAGAACTAACTAATACATGATACCAGAGACATCCAGACAGAACTAACTAATACATGATACCACAGACATCCAGACAGAACTAACTAATACATGATACCACAGACATCCAGACAGAACTAACTAATACATGATACCAGAGACATCCAGATAGAACTAACTAATACATGATACCACAGACATCCAGACAGAACTAACTAATACATGATAACAGAGACACTCAGACAGAACTAACTAATACATGATACCACAGACATCCAGACAGAACTAACTAATACATGATACCAGAGACATCCAGACAGAACTAACTAATACATGATACCAGAGACATCCAGACAGAACTAACTAATACATGATACCAGAGACATCCAGACAGAACTAACTAGTACATGATACCAGAGACATCCAGACAGAACTAACTAATACATGATACCAGAGACATCCAGACAGAACTAACTAATACATGATACCAGAGACATCCAGACAGAACTAACTAATACATGATACCACAGACATCCAGACAGAACAAACTAATACATGATAACAGAGACACTCAGACAGAACTAACTAATACATGATACCAGAGACATCCAGACAGAACTAACTAATACATGATACCAGAGACATCCAGACAGAACTAACTAATACATGATACCAGAGACACTCAGACAGAACTAACTAATACATGATACCAGAGACATCCAGACAGAACTAACTAATACATGATACCAGAGACACTCAGACAGAACTAACTAATACATGATACCAGAGACACTCAGACAGAACTAACTAATACATGATACCAGAGACATCCAGACAGAACTAACTAATACATGATACCACAGACATCCAGACAGAACTAACTAATACATGATACCAGAGACACTCAGACAGAACTAACTAATACATGATACCAGAGACATCCAGATAGAACTAACTAATACATGATACCAGAGACATCCAGATAGAACTAACTAATACATGATACCAGAGACACTCAGACAGAACTAACTAATACATGATACCAGAGACATCCAGACAGAACTAACTAATACATGATACCAGAGACACTCAGACAGAACTAACTAATACATGATACCACAGACATCCAGACAGAACTAACTAATACATGATACCAGAGACATCCAGACAGAACTAACTAATACATGATAACAGAGACACTCAGACAGAACTAACTAATACATGATACCAGAGACACTCAGATAGAACTAACTAATACATGATATCACAGACATCCAGACAGAACTAACTAATACATGATACCACAGACATCCAGACAGAACTAACTATTACATGATACCAGAGACACTCAGACAGAACTAACTAATACATGATACCAGAGACATCCAGACAGAACTAACTAATACATGATACCAGAGACATCCAGACAGAACTAACTAATACATGATACCACAGACATCCAGACAGAACTAACTAATACATGATACCAGAGACACTCAGACAGAACTAACTAATACATGATACCAGAGACATCCAGACAGAACTAACTAATACATGATACCAGAGACATCCAGACAGAACTAACTAATACATGATACCAGAGACATCCAGACAGAACTAACTAATACATGATACCAGAGACATCCAGACAGAACTAACTAATACATGATACCAGAGACATCCAGACAGAACTAACTAGTACATGATACCAGAGACATCCAGACAGAACTAACTAATACATGATACCACAGACATCCAGACAGAACTAACTAATACATGATAACAGAGACATCGAGACAGAACTAACTAATACATGATAACAGAGACACTCAGACAGAACTAACTAATACATGATACCAGAGACATCCAGACAGAACTAACTAATACATGATACCAGAGACATCCAGACAGAACTAACTAATACATGATACCAGAGACATCCAGACAGAACTAACTAATACATGATACCAGAGACATCCAGACAGAACTAACTAATACATGATACCAGAGACATCCAGACAGAACTAACTAATACATGATACCAGAGACATCCAGACAGAACTAACTAATACATGATAACAGAGACATCCAGACAGAACTAACTAATACATGATACCAGAGACACCCAGACAGAACTAACTAATACATGATAACAGAGACATCCAGACAGAACTAACTAATACATGATACCAGAGACATCCAGACAGAACTAACTAATACATGATACCAGAGACACTCAGACAGAACTAACTAATACATGATACCACAGACATCCAGACAGAACTAACTAATACATGATACCAGAGACATCCAGACAGAACTAACTAATACATGATACCACAGACATCCAGACAGAACTAACTAATACATGATAACAGAGACACTCAGACAGAACTAACTAATACGTGATACCAGAGACATCCAGACAGAACTAACTAATACATGATACCAGAGACATCCAGACAGAACTAACTAGTACATGATACCAGAGACACTCAGACAGAACTAACTAATACATGATACCAGAGACACTCAGACAGAACTAACTAATACATGATACCACAGACATCCAGACAGAACTAACTAATACATGATACCAGAAACATCCAGACAGAACTAACGAATACATGATACCAGAGACACTCAGACAGAACTAACTAATACATGATACCAGAGACACTCAGACAGAACTAACTAATACATGATACCAGAGACATCCAGACAGAACTAACTAATACATGATACCACAGACATCCAGACAGAACTAACTAATACATGATACCAGAGACACTCAGACAGAACTAACTAATACATGATACCAGAGACATCCAGATAGAACTAACTAATACATGATACCAGAGACATCCAGATAGAACAAACTAATACATGATACCAGAGACACTCAGACAGAACTAACTAATACATGATACCAGAGACATCCAGACAGAACTAACTAATACATGATACCAGAGACACTCAGACAGAACTAACTAATACATGATAACAGAGACATCCAGACAGAACTAACTAATACAGGATACTACAGACATCCAGACAGAACTAACTAATACATGATACCAGAGACATCCAGACAGAACTAACTAATACATGATACCAGAGACACTCAGACAGAACTAACTAATACATGATACCACAGACATCCAGACAGAACTAACTAATACATGATACCAGAGACATCCAGACAGAACTAACTAATACATGATAACAGAGACACTCAGACAGAACTAACTAATACATGATACCAGAGACACTCAGATAGAACTAACTAATACATGATACCACAGACATCCAGACAGAACTAACTAATACATGATACCACAGACATCCAGACAGAACTAACTATTACATGATACCAGAGACACTCAGACAGAACTAACTAATACATGATACCAGAGACATCCAGACAGAACTAACTAATACATGATACCAGAGACATCCAGACAGAACTAACTAATACATGATACCACAGACATCCAGACAGAACTAACTAATACATGATACCAGAGACACTCAGACAGAACTAACTAATACATGATACCAGAGACATCCAGACAGAACTAACTAATACATGATACCAGAGACATCCAGACAGAACTAACTAATACATGATACCACAGACATCCAGAAAGAACTAACTAATACATGATACCACAGACATCCAGACAGAACTAACTAATACATGATACCAGAGACATCCAGATAGAACTAACTAATACATGATACCACAGACATCCAGACAGAACTAACTAATACATGATAACAGAGACACTCAGACAGAACTAACTAATACATGATACCACAGACATCCAGACAGAACTAACTAATACATGATACCACAGACATCCAGACAGAACTAACTAATACATGATACCAGAGACATCCAGACAGAACTAACTAATACATGATACCAGAGACATCCAGACAGAACTAACTAATACATGATACCAGAGACATCCAGACAGAACTAACTAGTACATGATACCAGAGACATCCAGACAGAACTAACTAATACATGATACCACAGACATCCAGACAGAACTAACTAATACATGATAACAGAGACATCCAGACAGAACTAACTAATACATGATAACAGAGACACTCAGACAGAACTAACTAATACATGATACCACAGACATCCAAAGAGAACTAATTAATACATGATACCAGAGACATCCAGACAGAACTAACTAATACATGATACCAGAGACATCCAGACAGAACTAACTAATACATGATACCAGAGACATCCAGACAGAACTAACTAATACATGATACCAGAGACATCCAGACAGAACTAACTAATACATGATACCAGAGACATCCAGACAGAACTAACTAATACATAATAACAGAGACATCCAGACAGAACTAACTAATACATGATACCAGAGACACCCAGACAGAACTAACTAATACATGATAACAGAGACATCCAGACAGAACTAACTAATACATGATACCAGAGACACTCAGACAGAACTAACTAATACATGATACCACAGACATCCAGACAGAACTAACTAATACATGATACCAGAGACATCCAGACAGAACTAACTAATACATGATACCAGAGACATTCAGACAGAACTAACTAATACATGATACCACAGACATCCAGACAGAACTAACTAGTACATGATACCAGAGACATCCAGACATAACTAACTAGTACATGATACCAGAGACATCCAGACAGAACTAACTAGTACATGATACCAGAGACATCCAGACAGAACTAACTAATACATGATACCAGAGACATCCAGACAGAACTAACTAATACATGATACCAGAGACATCCAGACAGAACTAACTAATACATGATACCACAGACATCCAGACATAAATAACTAATACATGATACCACAGACATCCAGACAGAAGTAACTAATACATGATACCAGAGACATCCAGACATAAGTAACTAATACATGATACCAGAGACATCCAGACAGAACTAATTAATACATGATAACAGAGACATCCAGACAGAAGTAACTAATACATGATACCAGAGACATCCAGACAGAACTAACTAATACATGATACCACAGACATCCAGACAGAACTAATTAATACATGATAACAGAGACATCCAGACAGAACTAACTAATACATGATACCAGAGACATCCAGACAGAACTAATTAATACATGATAACAGAGACATCCAGACAGAACTAACTAATACATGATACCAGAGACATCCAGACAGAACTAACTAATACATGATACCACAGACATCCAGACAGAACTAACTAATACATGATACCAGAGACACTCAGACAGAACTAACTAATATATGATACCAGAGACATCCAGACAGAACTAACTAATACATGATACCACAGACACCCAGACAGAACTAACTAATACATGATACCAGAGACATCCAGATAGAACTAACTAATACATGATACCAGAGACATCCAGACAGAACTAACTAATACATGATACCAAAGACACTCAGACAGAACTAACTAATACATGATACCAGAGACATCCAGACAGAACTAACTAATACATGATACCAGAGACATCCAGACAGAACTAACTAATACATGATACCACAGACATCCAGACAGAACTAACTAATACATGATACCAGAGACATCCAGACAGAACTAACTAATACATGATACCACAGACATCCAGACAGAACTAACTAATACATGATACCAGAGACATCCAGACAGAACTAACTAATACATGATACCAGAGACACTCAGACAGAACTAACTAATACATGATACCAGAGACATCCAGACAGAACTAACTAATACATGATACCAGAGACATCCAGACAGAACTAACTAATACATGATAACAGAGACACTCAGACAGAACTAACTAATACATGATACCAGAGACACTCAGACAGAACTAACTAATACATGATACCACAGACATCCAGACAGAACTAACTAATACATGATACCAGAGACATCCAGACAGAACTAACTAATACATGATACCAGAGACATCCAGACAGAACTAACTAATACATGATACCAGAGACACTCAGACAGAACTAACTAGTACATGATACCAGAGACATCCAGACAGAACTAACTAATACATGATACCAGAGACATCCAGACAGAACTAACTAGTACATGATACCAGAGACATCCAGACAGAACTAACTAATACATGATACCAGAGACATCCAGACAGAACTAACTAATACATGATACCAGAGACATCCAGACAGAACTAACTAATACATGATACCAGAGACACTCAGACAGAACTAACTAATACATGATACCAGAGACATCCAGACAGAACTAACTAGTACATGATACCAGAGACATCCAGACAGAACTAACTAGTACATGATACCACAGACATCCAGACAAAACTAACTAGTACATGATACCAGAGACATCCAGACAGAACTAACTAATACATGATACCAGAGACATCCAGACAGAACTAACTAATACATGATACCACAGACATCCAGACAGAACTAACTAGTACATGGTCTAAGGCACTGCATCTCAGTGCTAGATACGTCACCACAGACCCTGGTTAGATTCCAGGCTCTATCACAGTCGGCCGTGATTGGGAGTCCCATAGTGTGGCGCGCCGTTGGCCCAGCATCGTACGGGTTTGGCCGGTGTAGGCCGTCATTGTAAATAAGAATTTGTTCTTAACTGACTTGCCTAGTTAAATAAAAAAGAGGTTGGGAGATCTATCTGTTTTTACTGCATATATACTGTATATAGTGCCTAAGAAAGTAACTGAAAGAAGGAGAGACTAGCTTACGCCAAACTCCATATCACAAGAGATGGTTAAGGAGTTTGGTAGAGTCGAGAGGGGAGAGAATATACACTACTTGTGCCACATTTAAAAATGTATCTAAATTTCATATTAATTTGCCCTACAAGTGTAATTTCAATGGAAGTGTTTACATTACTCTCCTCCTATTATCTTATTTCTTACCTCTCTCCCTTCCCCTCCGTCCATCCGCCCCTCTGTGTGTGTGAAGCTTTGAGCTGCTTCCACACACAAACACAGGGAGTGTGAAAGGCTTGGCAGACTTCAAAGCCTAGGTAGCTGACAAGTTGTAGTGCGGGGGGGTGGGGATAGGTCCGGTGGATCATAATAGCCCTACTGCACACCTGTGCTGTATGGAGAAGCACTGACGTGGAGAGACACACACACACTCATATCCTTCTCTACTCATGCATATTACTCACATACCTACACATACACTCACTCACACACACACTCACAGGTACATGAACACATGGACACACATACACACACCTATTCATGTTCTTCTCTGCTCATGCATAAAGACAGGCCCGCAGTGACCTCTCCCCTCACACGCACACACATTCCCTCTCCCATCCTAACCCCTGACCTCTACACCTGCAGGTGTTGGGGTCTTTGTCTGGGGACATGTGAGAGCAGCCCCTCAGACCCCAACTAACTCTCAGGTGTTGGGGGCTCAGGTAAGCGCACACACAAACACACACACACTCTTACCCTACCATGTATGTGTGCGACGTACACGTAGAAGGTATTCCCCAGGTTGGTTAAGTTTGTAAAACCTTAAGCTTTTCAGATACTTGGCTTTCAGTGAAGGAGGGTCCGTATTTTGACTGATATGGAGCCCAAGGACAGACAAGCCTGAGGGAGAGAATGAGAAAGATAAAGTGAGATATAGGGGAGGGAGTTACCCTGTCCTGCCCTTGAGTTGGTGTGGGAGACAGAGGCAAGTGCTAAAAGGGTGTATTGATCCTACATATATGGTATGTGTGTGTGTGTGTGTGTGTGTGTGTGTGTGTGTGTGTGTGTGTGTGTGTGTGTGTGTGTGTGTGTGTGTGTGTGTGTGTGTGTGTGTGTGTGTGTGTGTGTGTGTGTGTGTGTGTGTGTGTGTGTGTGTCTCCTTGGCTTAGTACATATAAATCATACTTTGTGTTCTCATGTTTGTTTTAAATGACACAGTCATTACATCGACCACTCTGAGCCTCTTATCTGAGGGCACGCACACGAGCGAGGTGGGGAGTGGTCCAGTCAGATCGCCGCCGCCTTACCCCCACTTCCTATTTTTGTTGCCAGGCTGTCCTGTCACCTTGGCGATGTAGTGGCACATGCACCCCCTCGCCGTGCCCCCTTCAAAGGAGTGGGGACTCCACAGGAAGTTGGTTTAAAGATTGGGAGATGGAATCAGTACATTTCCTACTGGACACTCATTAGAATGCTGGCCACAAGCCAACTACCAATGGGATGTCTGGGATGTCAACTGCTCTGGACATTTCTTTCCCCTTTGTTCTCTTATTCTCGCTGTCTCCATTATCTTCTTTGATTCTGTCCTGCTTACCATTTCCTCTCTACTTTTCCTAACCCCTTTCTTAATATCCACTGTCTTTTTTCATTTTATTCATTTCCTTCTTGATTCATCACTTTCTTTCTCTCCATCCTCTCTTATTTGTCCATCATTTTATGTTGCCGATGTGAGTAAGGCCTTTAAACATGTCAACATTTCACAAGGTCGCAGGGCCAGACGGATTACCAGGACATGTACTCCGAGCAAGCACTGACCAACTGGCAAGTGTCTTCACTGACATTTTCAACCTGTCCCTAACCGAGTCTGTAATACCAACATGTTTTAAGCAGACCTACATAGTCCCTGTGCCCAAGAACACCAAAGTAACCTGCCTAAATGACTACCAAACCGTAGAACTCACGTCTGTAGTCATGAAGTGCTTTGAAAGGCTGGTCATGGCTCACATCAACACCATTTTCCCAGAAACCCTAGACCATATCCAATTTGCATACCGCCCCAACAGATCCACAGATGATGCAATCTCTATTGCACTCCACACTGCCCTTTCACACCTAAGGAACACCTATGTGAGAATGCTATTAATTGACTACAGCTCAGCGTTCAACACCATAGTGTCCTCAAAGCTCATCACTAAGCTAAGGACCCTGGGACTAAACACATCCCTCTGCAACTGGATCCTGGACTTCCTAATGGGCCACCCCCAGGTGGTGAGGATAGGTAACAACACATCTGCCACGCTGATCCTCAACACAGGGACCCCTCAGAGGTGCGTGCTCAGTCCCCTCCTGAACTCCCTGTTCACTCATGACTGCATGAACAAGCACGACTCCAACGCCATCATTAAGTTTGCCGACGACACAGCCAGTGGTAGGCCTGATCTCCGACAACAATGAAACAGCCAATAGGGAGGAGGTCAAAGACCTGGCAGTGTGGTGCCAGGATAACAACCTCTCCCTCAACACGATCAAGACAAAGGAGATGATTGTGGACTACAGAAAAAAGGGCCCGAACACACCCCCATTCTCATCGACGGGGCTGTAGTGGAGCAGGTGGAGAGCTTCAAGTTCCTTGGTGTCCACATCACCAACAAACTATCATGGTCCAAGCACACCAAGACAGTCGTGAAGAGGGCACAACAAAGCCTATTCCCCCTCAGGAGACTGAAAAGATTTGGCATGTGACCTCAGATCCTCAGAAAGTTCTACAGCTGCACCATCGAGAGCATCCTGACTGGTTGCATTATCGCCTGGTATGGCAACTGCTCGGCAGAGGATAGTGTGTACAGCCCAGTACATCACTGGGGCCAAGCTTCCTGCCATCCAGGACCTCTATACCAGGCGGTGTCAGAGGAAGAACCCTAAAATTGCCAAAGACTCCAGCCACCTGGGTCATAGACTGTTCTCTCTGCTACTGAACGGCAATCGGTACCGGAGCGCCAAGTCTACATCCAAAAGGCTTCTTAACAGCTTCTACCCCCAAGCCATAAGACTCCTGAACAGCTAATAAAATGGCTACTATTTGCATTGTCCCCACCCCCCGTTTTAACACTGCTGCTACTCTCTGTTTATTATCCATACATTGTCACTTTACCTCTACCTACATGTACGTATTACCTCAATTACCTTGACTAACCAGTGCCCCTGTACATTGACTCTATACCGGTACCCCCTGTATATAGTCTTGCTACTGTTATTCTATTGTTGCTCTTTAATTATTTGTTATTTTTATATATACAGTTGAAGTCGGAAGTTTACATACACTTAGGTTGGAGTCAATAAAACTTGTTTTTCAACCACTCCACAAATTTCTTGTTAACAAACTATAGTTTTGGCAAGTTGGTTGTCACACCCTGGCCTTAGTTATCTTTGTTTTCATTATTATCTTAGTTAGGTCAGGGTGTGACATGGGGAAGTTTGTGTGTTTTTGTATTGTCTAGGGTGTTGTATGGTTTAGGGGGTTTAGTAGAGTAGATGGTTTAGTGTTCAGTGTAGGTGTCTAGGAAAGTCTATGGTTGCCTGAATTGGGTCTCAATTAGAGACAGCTGGTTATTGTTGTCTCTGATTGGGAGCCATATTTAAGGCAACCATAGGCTTTAGCTGTTTTGTGGGTAATTGTCTATGTGGAGTGTTTGTGTCAGCACTATCTGTATTTCTAGCTTCACGGTCGTCTGTTTGTTGTTTTGTTTCATTTTTTCTTCTTAAAATAAAGAGAAGATGTATTTTTCACGCGCTGCGCCTTGGTCCAATCTCTCTCCCTTTGACGATCGTGACAGAATTACCCACCACTTATGCGGGATCAAGCAGCGTGAAAAGCGGCAACAGGAGCAGCGCAAGGAGGAATGGAAATGGGAGCGTAATATGGACTACACTACGTGGGAGGAGATCGACAGGTGGGCGATCGACCCAGGGCGAGTGCCGGAGCCAGCCTGGGATTCTCTGGCGCAGTGTGAGGAGGGATACCGGCGAATGGAGGCAGCACGACGACGCGGTAGGAAGCCTGTGAGTCAGCCCCAAAAAATTATTGGGGGGGGGCTTAGAGGTAGTGGGCCGAGGGCAGGTAGGAGACCTGCGCCCACTTCACAGGCTAACCGTGGAGAGCGGGAGTACGGGCGAACACCGTGTTACGCAGTAGAGCGCACGGTGTCTCCTGTACGTGTTCATAGCCCGGTGCGGGTTATTCCACCTCCCCGCACTGGTAGGGCTAGATTGGGCATTGAGCCAGGTGCCATGATGCCGGCTCAACGCGTCTGGTCTCCAGTGCGTCTCCTCGGGCCGGCATACATGGCACCAGCCTTACGCATGGTGTCCCCGGTTTGCCTACATAGCCCGGTGCGGGTTATTCCACCTCCCCGCACTGGTCGGGCGACGGGGAGCATTCAACCAGGTAAGGTTGGGCAGGCTCGGTGTTCAAGGGAACCAGTACGCCTGCACGGTCCGGTATTTCCGGCACCACCTCCCCGCCCTAGTCCAGTACCACCAGTGCCTCCTCCACGCACTAGCCCTATGGTGCGTGTCTCCAGCCCTTTACCACCAGTGCCTAAACCACGCACCAAGCCTCCTGTGTGTCCCCAGAGTCCTGTGCGTCCTGTTGCTGCTCCCCGCACTAGCCCTGAGATGCGTGTCCCCAGTCCGGTACCACCAGTTCCGGCACCACGCACTAGGCCTAATGTGCGCTCCCAGGGTCCAGTATGCCCTGTTCCTTCTCCCCGCACTAGCCTGAAGGTGCGTGTCCTTAGCCCGGTGACTCCAGTTCCGGCACCACGCACCAGGCCTACAGTGCGCCTCATCCGGCCAGAGCCATCCGTCTGCCCAGTGCCATCTGAGCCATCCGTCTGCCCAGTGCCATCTGAGCCATCCGTCTCCCCAGCGCCATCTGAGCCATCCGTCTCCCCAGCGCCATCTGAGCCATCCGTCTCCCCAGCGCCATCTGAGCCATCCGTCTGCCCAGTGCCGTCTGAGCCATCCTTCTGTCCCGAGCCATTAGAGCCGCCCGTCTGTCCCAAGCCGTCAGAGCCGTTAGTCAGTCAGGAGCCGCTAGAGCCATTCGTCAGTAAGGATCTGCCAGAGCCGCCAACCAGACAGGATCTGCCAGAGCCGCCAACCAGACAGGATCTGCCAGAGCCGCCAACCAGACAGGATCTGCCAGAGCCGCCAACCAGACAGGATCTGCCAGAGCCGCCAACCAGACAGGATCTGCCAGAGCCGCCAACCAGACAGGATCTGCCAGAGCCGCCAACCAGCCATGAGCAGCCAGATCCGTCAGCCAGCCATGAGCAGCCAGATCCGTCAGCCAGCCATGAGCAGCCAGATCCGTCAGCCAGCCATGAGCAGCCAGATCCGTCAGCCAGCCATGAGCAGCCAGATCCGTCAGCCAGCCATGAGCAGCCAGATCCGTCAGCCAGCCATGAGCAGCCAGATCCGTCAGCCAGCCATGAGCAGCCAGATCCGTCAGCCAGCCATGAGCAGCCAGATCCGTCAGCCAGCCATGAGCAGCCAGATCCGTCAGCCAGCCATGAGCAGCCAGATCCGTCAGCCAGCCATGAGCCGTCCAGCCAGGATCCGCCAGAGCCGTCCAGCCAGGATCCGCCAGAGCCGTCCAGCCAGGATCCGCCGGAGCCGTCCAGCCAGGATCCGCCAGAGCCAGCCAGCCAGGATCCGCCAGCCAGCCAGGATCCGCCAGAGCCAGCCAGCCAGGATCCGCCATTCAGTCCGGTGCTGCCCTTCAGTCCGGTGCTGTCCCTCAGTCCGGAGCTGCCGTCCCTCAGTCCGGAGCTGCCGTCCCTCAGTCCGGAGCTGCCCCTTATCCTAGTGCTGCCCCTTTTCCTGGTGCTGCCCCTTATCCTGGTGCTGCCCCTTATCCTGGTGCTGCCCCTTATCCTGGTGCTGCCCCTTATCCTGGTGCTGCCCCTTAGTACGGTGCTGCCCCTTAGTCCGGTGCTGCCACTTAGTCCGGTGCTGCCCCTTATTCCAGTGGGGTTAAGAAAGTGGGTAGTGACTATGGTGGGGTGGGGACCACGACCAGTCCCAGAGCCGCCACCGTGGACAGACGCCCACCCAGACCCTCCCCTAGACTTTATGCTGGTGCGCCCGGAGTTCGCACCTTAAGGGGGGGGTTATGTCACACCCTGGCCTTAGTTATCTTTGTTTTCATTATTATCTTAGTTAGGTCAGGGTGTGACATGGGGAAGTTTGTGTGTTTTTGTATTGTCTAGGGTGTTGTATGGTTTAGGGGGTTTAGTAGAGTAGATGGTTTAGTGTTCAGTGTAGGTGTCTAGGAAAGTCTATGGTTGCCTGAATTGGGTCTCAATTAGAGACAGCTGGTTATTGTTGTCTCTGATTGGGAGCCATATTTAAGGCAACCATAGGCTTTAGCTGTTTTGTGGGTAATTGTCTATGTGGAGTGTTTGTGTCAGCACTATCTGTATTTCTAGCTTCACGGTCGTCTGTTTGTTGTTTTGTTTCATTTTTTCTTCTTAAAATAAAGAGAAGATGTATTTTTCACGCGCTGCGCCTTGGTCCAATCTCTCTCCCTTTGACGATCGTGACAGAATTACCCACCACTTATGCGGGATCAAGCAGCGTGAAAAGCGGCAACAGGAGCAGCGCAAGGAGGAATGGAAATGGGAGCGTAATATGGACTACACTACGTGGGAGGAGATCGACAGGTGGGCGATCGACCCAGGGCGAGTGCCGGAGCCAGCCTGGGATTCTCTGGCGCAGTGTGAGGAGGGATACCGGCGAATGGAGGCAGCACGACGACGCGGTAGGAAGCCTGTGAGTCAGCCCCAAAAAATTATTGGGGGGGGGCTTAGAGGTAGTGGGCCGAGGGCAGGTAGGAGACCTGCGCCCACTTCACAGGCTAACCGTGGAGAGCGGGAGTACGGGCGAACACCGTGTTACGCAGTAGAGCGCACGGTGTCTCCTGTACGTGTTCATAGCCCGGTGCGGGTTATTCCACCTCCCCGCACTGGTAGGGCTAGATTGGGCATTGAGCCAGGTGCCATGATGCCGGCTCAACGCGTCTGGTCTCCAGTGCGTCTCCTCGGGCCGGCATACATGGCACCAGCCTTACGCATGGTGTCCCCGGTTTGCCTACATAGCCCGGTGCGGGTTATTCCACCTCCCCGCACTGGTCGGGCGACGGGGAGCATTCAACCAGGTAAGGTTGGGCAGGCTCGGTGTTCAAGGGAACCAGTACGCCTGCACGGTCCGGTATTTCCGGCACCACCTCCCCGCCCTAGTCCAGTACCACCAGTGCCTCCTCCACGCACTAGCCCTATGGTGCGTGTCTCCAGCCCTTTACCACCAGTGCCTAAACCACGCACCAAGCCTCCTGTGTGTCCCCAGAGTCCTGTGCGTCCTGTTGCTGCTCCCCGCACTAGCCCTGAGATGCGTGTCCCCAGTCCGGTACCACCAGTTCCGGCACCACGCACTAGGCCTAATGTGCGCTCCCAGGGTCCAGTATGCCCTGTTCCTTCTCCCCGCACTAGCCTGAAGGTGCGTGTCCTTAGCCCGGTGACTCCAGTTCCGGCACCACGCACCAGGCCTACAGTGCGCCTCATCCGGCCAGAGCCATCCGTCTGCCCAGTGCCATCTGAGCCATCCGTCTGCCCAGTGCCATCTGAGCCATCCGTCTCCCCAGCGCCATCTGAGCCATCCGTCTCCCCAGCGCCATCTGAGCCATCCGTCTCCCCAGCGCCATCTGAGCCATCCGTCTGCCCAGTGCCGTCTGAGCCATCCTTCTGTCCCGAGCCATTAGAGCCGCCCGTCTGTCCCAAGCCGTCAGAGCCGTTAGTCAGTCAGGAGCCGCTAGAGCCATTCGTCAGTCAGGATCTGCCAGAGCCGCCAACCAGACAGGATCTGCCAGAGCCGCCAACCAGACAGGATCTGCCAGAGCCGCCAACCAGACAGGATCTGCCAGAGCCGCCAACCAGACAGGATCTGCCAGAGCCGCCAACCAGACAGGATCTGCCAGAGCCGCCAACCAGACAGGATCTGCCAGAGCCGCCAACCAGCCATGAGCAGCCAGATCCATCAGCCAGCCATGAGCAGCCAGATCCATCAGCCAGCGGCCAGCCATGAGCAGCCAGATCCGTCAGCCAGCCATGAGCAGCCAGATCCGTCAGCCAGCCATGAGCAGCCAGATCCGTCAGCCAGCCATGAGCAGCCAGATCCGTCAGCCAGCCATGAGCAGCCAGATCCGTCAGCCAGCCATGAGCAGCCAGATCCGTCAGCCAGCCATGAGCAGCCAGATCCGTCAGCCAGCCATGAGCAGCCAGATCCGTCAGCCAGCCATGAGCCGTCCAGCCAGGATCCGCCAGAGCCGTCCAGCCAGGATCCGCCAGAGCCGTCCAGCCAGGATCCGCCGGAGCCGTCCAGCCAGGATCCGCCAGAGCCAGCCAGCCAGGATCCGCCAGCCAGCCAGGATCCGCCAGAGCCAGCCAGCCAGGATCCGCCATTCAGTCCGGTGCTGCCCTTCAGTCCGGTGCTGTCCCTCAGTCCGGAGCTGCCGTCCCTCAGTCCGGAGCTGCCGTCCCTCAGTCCGGAGCTGCCCCTTATCCTAGTGCTGCCCCTTTTCCTGGTGCTGCCCCTTATCCTGGTGCTGCCCCTTATCCTGGTGCTGCCCCTTATCCTGGTGCTGCCCCTTATCCTGGTGCTGCCCCTTAGTACGGTGCTGCCCCTTAGTCCGGTGCTGCCACTTAGTCCGGTGCTGCCCCTTATTCCAGTGGGGTTAAGAAAGTGGGTAGTGACTATGGTGGGGTGGGGACCACGACCAGTCCCAGAGCCGCCACCGTGGACAGACGCCCACCCAGACCCTCCCCTAGACTTTATGCTGGTGCGCCCGGAGTTCGCACCTTAAGGGGGGGGTTATGTCACACCCTGGCCTTAGTTATCTTTGTTTTCATTATTATCTTAGTTAGGTCAGGGTGTGACATGGGGAAGTTTGTGTGTTTTTGTATTGTCTAGGGTGTTGTATGGTTTAGGGGGTTTAGTAGAGTAGATGGTTTAGTGTTCAGTGTAGGTGTCTAGGAAAGTCTATGGTTGCCTGAATTGGGTCTCAATTAGAGACAGCTGGTTATTGTTGTCTCTGATTGGGAGCCATATTTAAGGCAACCATAGGCTTTAGCTGTTTTGTGGGTAATTGTCTATGTGGAGTGTTTGTGTCAGCACTATCTGTATTTCTAGCTTCACGGTCGTCTGTTTGTTGTTTTGTTTCATTTTTTCTTCTTAAAATAAAGAGAAGATGTATTTTTCACGCGCTGCGCCTTGGTCCAATCTCTCTCCCTTTGACGATCGTGACAGAATTACCCACCACTTATGCGGGATCAAGCAGCGTGAAAAGCGGCAACAGGAGCAGCGCAAGGAGGAATGGAAATGGGAGCGTAATATGGACTACACTACGTGGGAGGAGATCGACAGGTGGGCGATCGACCCAGGGCGAGTGCCGGAGCCAGCCTGGGATTCTCTGGCGCAGTGTGAGGAGGGATACCGGCGAATGGAGGCAGCACGACGACGCGGTAGGAAGCCTGTGAGTCAGCCCCAAAAAATTATTGGGGGGGGGCTTAGAGGTAGTGGGCCGAGGGCAGGTAGGAGACCTGCGCCCACTTCACAGGCTAACCGTGGAGAGCGGGAGTACGGGCGAACACCGTGTTACGCAGTAGAGCGCACGGTGTCTCCTGTACGTGTTCATAGCCCGGTGCGGGTTATTCCACCTCCCCGCACTGGTAGGGCTAGATTGGGCATTGAGCCAGGTGCCATGATGCCGGCTCAACGCGTCTGGTCTCCAGTGCGTCTCCTCGGGCCGGCATACATGGCACCAGCCTTACGCATGGTGTCCCCGGTTTGCCTACATAGCCCGGTGCGGGTTATTCCACCTCCCCGCACTGGTCGGGCGACGGGGAGCATTCAACCAGGTAAGGTTGGGCAGGCTCGGTGTTCAAGGGAACCAGTACGCCTGCACGGTCCGGTATTTCCGGCACCACCTCCCCGCCCTAGTCCAGTACCACCAGTGCCTCCTCCACGCACTAGCCCTATGGTGCGTGTCTCCAGCCCTTTACCACCAGTGCCTAAACCACGCACCAAGCCTCCTGTGTGTCCCCAGAGTCCTGTGCGTCCTGTTGCTGCTCCCCGCACTAGCCCTGAGATGCGTGTCCCCAGTCCGGTACCACCAGTTCCGGCACCACGCACTAGGCCTAATGTGCGCTCCCAGGGTCCAGTATGCCCTGTTCCTTCTCCCCGCACTAGCCTGAAGGTGCGTGTCCTTAGCCCGGTGACTCCAGTTCCGGCACCACGCACCAGGCCTACAGTGCGCCTCATCCGGCCAGAGCCATCCGTCTGCCCAGTGCCATCTGAGCCATCCGTCTGCCCAGTGCCATCTGAGCCATCCGTCTCCCCAGCGCCATCTGAGCCATCCGTCTCCCCAGCGCCATCTGAGCCATCCGTCTCCCCAGCGCCATCTGAGCCATCCGTCTGCCCAGTGCCGTCTGAGCCATCCTTCTGTCCCGAGCCATTAGAGCCGCCCGTCTGTCCCGAGCCGTCAGAGCCGTTAGTCAGTCAGGAGCCGCTAGAGCCATTCGTCAGTCAGGATCTGCCAGAGCCGCCAACCAGACAGGATCTGCCAGAGCCGCCAACCAGACAGGATCTGCCAGAGCCGCCAACCAGACAGGATCTGCCAGAGCCGCCAACCAGACAGGATCTGCCAGAGCCGCCAACCAGACAGGATCTGCCAGAGCCGCCAACCAGACAGGATCTGCCAGAGCCGCCAACCAGCCATGAGCAGCCAGATCCGTCAGCCAGCCATGAGCAGCCAGATCCGTCAGCCAGCCATGAGCAGCCAGATCCGTCAGCCAGCCATGAGCAGCCAGATCCGTCAGCCAGCCATGAGCAGCCAGATCCGTCAGCCAGCCATGAGCAGCCAGATCCGTCAGCCAGCCATGAGCAGCCAGATCCGTCAGCCAGCCATGAGCAGCCAGATCCGTCAGCCAGCCATGAGCCGTCCAGCCAGGATCCGCCAGAGCCGTCCAGCCAGGATCCGCCAGAGCCGTCCAGCCAGGATCCGCCGGAGCCGTCCAGCCAGGATCCGCCAGAGCCAGCCAGCCAGGATCCGCCAGCCAGCCAGGATCCGCCAGAGCCAGCCAGCCAGGATCCGCCATTCAGTCCGGTGCTGCCCTTCAGTCCGGTGCTGTCCCTCAGTCCGGAGCTGCCGTCCCTCAGTCCGGAGCTGCCGTCCCTCAGTCCGGAGCTGCCCCTTATCCTAGTGCTGCCCCTTTTCCTGGTGCTGCCCCTTATCCTGGTGCTGCCCCTTATCCTGGTGCTGCCCCTTATCCTGGTGCTGCCCCTTATCCTGGTGCTGCCCCTTAGTACGGTGCTGCCCCTTAGTCCGGTGCTGCCACTTAGTCCGGTGCTGCCCCTTATTCCAGTGGGGTTAAGAAAGTGGGTAGTGACTATGGTGGGGTGGGGACCACGACCAGTCCCAGAGCCGCCACCGTGGACAGACGCCCACCCAGACCCTCCCCTAGACTTTATGCTGGTGCGCCCGGAGTTCGCACCTTAAGGGGGGGGTTATGTCACACCCTGGCCTTAGTTATCTTTGTTTTCATTATTATCTTAGTTAGGTCAGGGTGTGACATGGGGAAGTTTGTGTGTTTTTGTATTGTCTAGGGTGTTGTATGGTTTAGGGGGTTTAGTAGAGTAGATGGTTTAGTGTTCAGTGTAGGTGTCTAGGAAAGTCTATGGTTGCCTGAATTGGGTCTCAATTAGAGACAGCTGGTTATTGTTGTCTCTGATTGGGAGCCATATTTAAGGCAACCATAGGCTTTAGCTGTTTTGTGGGTAATTGTCTATGTGGAGTGTTTGTGTCAGCACTATCTGTATTTCTAGCTTCACGGTCGTCTGTTTGTTGTTTTGTTTCATTTTTTCTTCTTAAAATAAAGAGAAGATGTATTTTTCACGCGCTGCGCCTTGGTCCAATCTCTCTCCCTTTGACGATCGTGACATGGTTAGGACATCTACTTTGTGCATGACAAGTCATTTCTCCAACAATTGTTTACAGACAGATTATTTCACGTATAATTCACTACATCACAATTCCAGTGGGTCAGAAGTTTACATACACTAAGTTGACTGTGCCTTTAAACAGCTTGGAAAATTCCAGAAAATGATGCCATGGCTTTAGAAGCTTCTGATAGGCTAATTGACATAATTTGAGTCATTTGGAGGTGTACTTGTGGATATATTTCAAGGCCTACCTTCAAACTCAGTGCCTCTTTGCTTGACATCATGGGAAAATCAAAAGAAATCAGCCAAGACCTCAGAAAAAAAATTGTAGACCTCCACAAGTCTGGTTCATTCTTGGGAGCCATTTCCAAATGCCTAAAGGTACCACGTTCATCTGTACAAACAATAGTACGCAAGTATAAACACCATGGGACAACGCAGCCGTCATACCGCTCAAGAAGGAGACGCATTCTGTCTCCTAGAGATGACCCCAAGCATACTTCCAAAGTTGTGGCAAAATGGTTTAAGGACAACAAAGTCAAGGTATTGGAGTCACAAAGCCCTGACCTCAATCCCATAGAAAATGTGTGGGCAGAACTGAAAAAGCGCGTGCGAGCAAGGAGGCCTATAAACCTGACTCAGTTACACCAGCTGTCAGGAGGAATGGGCAAAATTCAACCAACTTATTGTTTATTTATTTTTTATTTATTTTTTGTGGGAAGCTTGTGGAAGGCTTCCCAAAACGTTTGACCCAAGTTAAACAATTTAAAGGCAATGCTACCAAATACTAATTGAGTGTATGTAAACTTTTGACCCACTGGGAATGTGATGTAAGAAATTAAAGCTGAAATAAATAATTCTCTCTACTATTATTCTGACATTTCACATTCTTAAAATAAATTTGTGATCCTAACTGACCTAAGACAGGGAATTTTTACTAGGCTTAAATGTCAGGAATTGTGAAAAACTGAGTTTTTGGCTAAGGTGTATGTAAACTTCCGACTTCAACTGTACATATATATATACAGTTGAAGTCGGAAGTTTACATACACCTTAGCCAAATTATATATATATATATATTTTTTTTTTTATATATATTTTTTTACTCCAATGTATTTAAGTAAATCCTTTCCTAACACTTTTTTTCTTAAAACTGTTAAGGGCTTGTAAGTAAGCATTTCACTGTAAGGTGAATTTGGCGCATGTGACAAATAACATTTGATTTGATCTGTCTTTCTTCCTAGTTTTCATTTAATTTCCCAGTGCTGTGGCCTAGCTATCAGCTCTTTTATATAGAGGGCCAGGATATACACTTGTTCACCTGCTCTGAGTTAAGGTTGAGATTGTTCTAGTGGTCAACAGGGTGGCAGCCGGCAGAGTTGGTATGGCCCTGTCTGTCTGTGTCTCAGTCAACACGGTTAGATAGGCCATGGTACATTTCTATCTGTCTGTCATTCTCTGAGTCGATTAAACTTGGATAACTTCAGGAGCCTGACATCTGTCTGAGGTCGACATCTGACCAGGTCTTTTCTTCACCTAACCGGCGCCGACAGAGATGGCCGCCTCGCTTTGCGTTCCTAGGAAACTATGCAGTATTTTTTTTTTTTTTTATGTGTGTTATTTCTTACAATGTTACCTCAGGAAATCTTAGGTTTTATTACATAAAGTCAGGAGGAACTATTGCATATAAGAGCAACGTCAACTCACCAACATTAAGACCAGGAATACGACTTTCCCAAAGCGGATCCTCTGTTTGGCCTACCACCCAGGACAATGGATCAAATCTCAGCCGACGACCCAAAACAACGGCGCCGTAGAAGGGGCAGATGGAGCGGTCTTCTGGTCAGGCTTCGTAGACGGGCACATCGCGCACCACTCCCGAGCATACTACTCGCACATGTCCAGTCTCTTGACAACAAGGTAGACGAAATCCGAGCAAGGGTAGCATTCCAGAGAGACATCAGAGACTGTAACGTTCTTTGTTTCACGGAAACATGGCTCACTCGAGACACGCTATCGGAGTCGTTACAGCCATCTGGTTTCTTCACGCATCGCGCCAACAGAAACAAGCATCTCTCTGGTAAGAAGAAGGGCGGGGGTGTATGCCTTATGATTAACGAGATGTGGTGTGATCATAACAACATACAGGAACTCAAGTCCTTTTGTTCACCTGACTTAAAATTCCTAACAATCAAATGCCGACCGCATTATCTACCAAGAGAATTCTCTTCGATCATAATCACAGTCGTGTATATTCCCCCCCAAGCAGACACATCGACGGCCCTGAAAGAACTTCATTCGACTCTATGTAAACTGGAAACCACATATCCTGAGGCTGCATTTATTGTAGCTGGGGATTTTAACAAGGCTAATCTGAAAACAAGGCTCCCTAAATTCTATCAGCATATCGATTGCACAACCCGGGCTGGCAAAACCCTGGATCATTGTTATTCTATCTTCGGCGACGCATATAAGGCCCTACCCCGCCCTCCATTCGGAAAAGCTGACCACAACTCCATTTTGTTGCTCCCAGCCTATAGACAGAGACTAAAACAGGAAGCACCCGCGCTCAGGTCTGTTCAACGTGGTCCGACCAATCGGATTCCACGCTTCAAGATTGCTTCGATCACGTGGACTGGGATATGTTCCGCATAACGTTGAACAACAACATTGATGAATACGCTGATTCGGTGAGCGAGTTAATTAGCAAGTGCATTGGTGATGTTGTACCCACAGCGTCTATTAAAACATTCCCCAACCAGAAACCGTGGATTGATGGCAGCATTCACGCAAAACTGAAAGCGCGAACCACTGCTTTTAATCAGGGCAAGGTGACCGGAAACATGACCGAATACAAACAGTGTAGCTATTCCCTCCGCAAGGAAATCAAACAATCTAAGCGTCAGTATAGAGACAAAGTGGAGTTGCAATTCAATGGCTCAGACACGAGAGGTATGTGGCAGGGTCTACAGTCAATCACGGACTACAAAAGAAAAACCAGTCCCGTCGCGGACCACGATGTCTTGCTCCCAGACAGACTAAACAACTTCTTTGCTCGCTTTGAGGACAATACAGTGCCACTGACACGGCCCGCTACCAAAACCTTCACTGCAGCCAACGTGAGTAAAACATTTAAACGTGTTAACCCTCGCAAGGCTGCAGGCCCAGACGGCATCCCCGGCCACGTCCTCATAGCATGCGCAGACCAGCTGGCTGGTCAGTGTTTACGGACATATTCAATCAATCCTTATCCCAGTCTGCTGTTCCCACATGCTTCAAGATGGCCACCATTGTGCCTGTTCCCAAGAAAGATAAGGTAACTGAGCTAAATGACTACTGCCCTGTAGCACTCACTTCCGTCATCATGAAGTGCTTTGAGAGACTAGTCAAGGACCATATCACCTCCACCCTACCTGACACCCTAGACCCACTCCAATTTGCTTACCGCCCCAATAGGTCCACTGACGACACAATCGCCATCACACTGCACACTGCCCTAACCCATCTGGACAAGAGGAATACCTATGTGAGAATGCTGTTCATCGATTACAGCTCAGCATTTAACACCATAGTACCCTCCAAACTCGTCATTAAGCTCGAGACCCTGGGTCTCGTCCCCGCCCTGTGCAACTGGGTCCTGGACTTCCTGACGGGCCGCCCCCAGGTGGTGAGCGTAGGTAACAACATCTCCACCCCGCTGATCCCCAACACTGGGTCCCCACAAGGGTGCGTTCTCAGCCCTCTCCTGTACTCCCTGTTCACCCACGATTGCGTGGCCATGCACGCCTCCAACTCAATCATCAAGCTTCAGACGACACTACAGTGGTAGGCTTCATTACAAACAACGACGAGACGGCCTACAAGGAGGAGGTGAGAGCCCTCGGAGGGTGGTGTCAGGAAAATAACCTCACACTCAATGTCAACAAAACAAAGGAGATGATCGTGGACTTCAGGAAACAGCAGAGGGAGCAGCCCCCTTTCTACATTGACGGGACAGTAGTGGAGAGGGTGGAAAGTTTTAAGTTCCTCGGCGTACACATCACGGACAAACTGAATTGGTCCACCCACACAGACAGTGTGGTGAAGAAGGCGCAGCAGCGCCTCTTCAACCTCAGGAGGCTGAATAAATTTGGCTTGTCACCAAAAACACTCACAAACTTTTACAGATGCACAATCGAGAGCATCCTGTCGGGCTGTATCACCGCCTGGAACGGCAGCTGCTCCGCCCGCAACCATAAGGCTTTCCAGAGGGTAGTGAGGTCTGCACAACGCATCACCGGGGGCAAACTACCTGCCCTCCAGGACACCTACAACACCCGATGTCACAGGAAGGCCAAAAAGATCATCAAGGACAACAACCACCCGAGCCACTGCCTGTTCACCCCGCTATCATCCAGAAGAAGGCGAGGTCAGTACAGGTGCATCAAAGCAGGGACCGAGAGACTGAAAAACAGCTTCTATCTCAAGGCCATCAGACTGTTAAACAGCCATCACTAACAGAGAGTGGCTGCTGCCAACATACTGACTCAACTCTAGCCACTTTAATAATGGAAAAATGTATGTAATAAATGTATCACTAGCCACTTTATATAATGTTTACATACCCTACATTACTCATCTCATATGTATATACTGTACTCTATACCATCTACTGCATCTTGCCATCTTGATGTAATGTATCACTAGCCACTTTAAACAATGCCACTTTATATAATGTTTTCATACCCTACATTACTCATCTCATATGTATATACTGTACTCTATACCATCTACTGCATCTTGCCTATGCCGTTCGGCCATCACTCATTCATATATTTTATGTACATATTCTTATTCATTCCTTTACACGTGTATAAGGTAGCTGTTGTGAAATTGTTAGGTTAGATTACTTGTTAGATATTACTGCATGGTCGGAACTAGAAGCACAAGCATTTCGCTACACTCGCATTAACATCTGCTAACCATGTGTATGTGACAAATAACATTTGATTTGATTTAGTGTTGATGTAGCTGGCAAGGTAATAGCAGGTAGACTTTAGCCAGCCCATGGGGCTCTGCTTTCTAGACGCTGTGGTTTGGTCCCCTATGACCCTGATCAGTGTTATTCAGGGGGTTTTCAGTTCAAGTTTATTATTACCCACATTGCATTCAACACATACTACAATCCATGGTCATATACTGTAATATGTAAATATCTAATGACTTTTGAATTAATCAATTAAAAGCTTTTAATTGAGGAATATACTGTACCTGTATCTTGGAAGTCAATCCCTCTTGGATGTACTGTAAGTGAAAGGAGGGTGGTCTATGCTGGATGTGTGTTTAGGTGTGTGTGTGTGATCTCCAAGGTCGGGGGCAACCCTTGCAGCGTCATCTAGGCACACGTTCACATCACCCCCCCCCCCCCCCCCCCCCCCCCCTCCCCGTGTCTCCGTTCCAGCACTCCTCTCGTTCATAAAAGGGTTAATGAGATCTGTCATCGCCCCACACACACTGTTTATTATCAAAGGGTTCCTTCCTGTGTTGGGTAAAAATAATCATGCAATTCCACAGATATAAATGTCCACTGGGGTCCTGGGCGGTCCTAGACGAGTGATTGTTTTCACTGGGTTCCTTTGGGGTAGCATCCAGGCAGTATAGGGGGGTTTGAGGAAGTGACTTAGCCTTTTAGGTCTTCAGACAGGAATCATAGCTACCATCACCTTCAGTCCCCTCACTTTACCGCAACACGCCACATTGTGGTTTGTATTGCTCCCAGAACCATTCCCTTTTACTGTTTTCTGCTCTTCTCTTACTACAGCCTCCATCCTAAGAATAGCTGAACATTGGACTCCAGAGGGTAGGCCCCAAGACATGGTGGTGGAGAACAATGGAGACAGAGCTCCAACAACATCAGCAGATCTGGGGCACGGTGGAGAAGATGGCCAGAGACAGACAGAAGAGGAGAGTCTTTGTTGCTGCCCTATGTTCCAGCCGGCATGACGGGGGATGTGTGAGTGAGTCCTGTTCTCATCTATTCGTATACATTGGTTCTCTACTGTCCATCTATCTCCGACCTATTGACATTCTGTCTCACTGCATTGATCAACAATGCCCCTATGCTAGCCTCTATGGACACTACACATTGCATGCTTAGATGCACCCTGCCCTATCCCATTACTCCCCCCTCCTCCCCCACAATGAGCCTCTCTCCTCTTGCTTCGTACCCTCAACTGACCTTGTCTACCCTCAGTCTAACTCATTCCCTCAATTGACACTGTCCACCCTCAATATGACCCCCCTCTACTTGACAACCTCCCTCGTAGTGAGAAAGAGGCCAGGAATGCCAGTGGCAGACATTTAGTGCACATGTCAGCACACACACACATGCATGCATACATACATACAGTTGAAGTCGGAAGTTTACATACACTTAGGTTGGAGTCATTAAAACTTGTTTTCAACCACTCCACAAATTTCTTGTTAACAAACTATAGTTTTGGCAAGTCGGTTAGGACATCTACTTTGTGCATGACACAAGTAATTTTTCCAACAAATGTTTACAGACAGATTATATCACTTATAATTCACTGTATCACAATTCCAGTGGGTCAGAAGTTTACATACACTAAGTTGACTGTGCCTTTAAACAGCTTGGAAAATTCCAGAAATGTATGTCATGGCTTTAGAAGCTTCTGATAGGCTAATTGATATCATATGTGTCCATTGGAGGTGTACCTGTGGATGTATTTCAAGGCCTACCTTCAAACTCAGTGCCTCTTTGCTTGACATCATGGGAAAATCAAAAGAAATCAGCCAAGACCTCAGAAAAAAAAATGTAGACCTCCACAAGTCTGGTTCAACCTTGGGAGCAATTTCTAAACGCCTAAAGGTACCACGTTCATCTGTACAAACAATAGTACGCAAGTATAAACACCATGGGACCATGCAGCCGTCATACAGCTCAGGAAGGAGACTCGTTCTGTCTCCTATCGATGAACGTACTTTGGTGCGAAAAGTGCAAATCAATCCCAGAACAACAGCAAAGGACCTTGTGAAGATGCTGGAGGAAACACGTACAAAAGTATCTACATCCACAGTAAAACAAGTTCTATATCGACATAACCTGAAAGGCAGCTCAGCAAGGAAGAAGCCACTGCTTCAAAACCGCCATAAAAAAAGCCAGACTACGGTTTGCAACTGCACATGTTGACAAAGCTCGCACTTTTTGGAGAAATGTCCTCTGGTCTGATCAAACAAAAATAGAACTGTTCGGCCATAATGGCCATCGTTATGTTTGGAGGAAAATGGGGGAGACTTGCAAACCGAAGAACACCATCCCAACCGTGAAGCACGGAAGTGGCAGCATCATGTTGTGGGGGTGCTTTGCTGCAGGAGGGACTGGTGCACTTCACAAAATCGATGGCATCATGAGGACGGAAAATGATGTGGATATATTGAAGCAACATTTCAACACACCAGTCAGGAAGTTAAAGCTTGGTCGCAAATGGGTCTTCCAAATGGACAATGACCACAAGCATACATCCAAAGTTGCGGCAAAATGGCTTAATCACAACAAAGTCAAGGTATTGGAGTGGCCATCACAAAGCCCTGACCTCAATCCTATAGAAAATTTGTGGCCAGAACTGAAAAAGCGTGTGCGAGCAAGGAGGCCTACAAACCTGACTCAGTTACACCAGCTCTGTCAGGAGGAATGGGCCAAAATTCACCCAACTTATTGTGGGAAGCTTGTGGAAGGCTACCCGAAACATTTGACCCAAGTTAAACAATTTAAGTTCTTGTGGCTGCAGGGGCAGTATTGAGTAGCTTGGATGAAAGGTGCACAGAGGTGCCCAGAGTAAACGGCCTGCTCCTCAGTCATAGTTGCTAATATATGCATATTATTATTAGTATTGGATAGAAAACACTCTGAAGTTTCTAAAACTGTTTGAATTATGTCTGTGAGTATAACAGAACTCATATGGCAGGCAAAAACCAGAGAAGAAATCCAAACAGGAAGTAGAAATTCTGAGGCTGGTCGATTTTCAACCAAGATCCCATTGAAATCACAGCGAGATATGAATGAGTTTCCACTTCCTACGACTTCCACTAGATGTCAACAGTCTGTAGAACTTTGTCTGATGCCTCTACTGTGAAGGGGGGCCGAATGAGAGGGGAATTAGTCAGGTCTGCCATGACCTGACCATTCTTTGACCATGCGCGTTCACATGAGAGGGAGCTCTGTTCCCTCGCTCATCTGAAGTCAATGTAATTCTCCGGTTGGAACGTTATTCAAGATTTATGTTAACAACATTCTAAAGATTGATTCAATACATCGTTTGACATGTTTCTACTGACTGTTACTGAACTTTTGGACATTTCGTCAGCTTTTAGGGAACGCACTTCGTGACTTTGGAATTGTTTACCAAACGCGCTAACAAAAGTAGCTAATTGGACATAAATAACGGACATTATCGAACAAATCAAGCATTTATTGTGGACCTGGGATTCCTGGGAGTGCATTCTGATGAAGATCATCAAAGGTAAAGGAATATTTATCATGTAATTTCTGGTTTCTGTTGACTCCAACATGGCGGCTAATTTGACTATAGTTCTGAGCGCCGTCTCAGATTATTGCATGGTTAGCTTTTTCCGTAATTTATTTTTTTAAATCTGACACAGCGGTTGCATTAAGGAGAGGGAAATCTATAATTCCATGTGTATAACTTGTATTATCATCTACATTTATGATGAGTATTTCTGTTGAATCGATGTGGCTATGCAAAATCACTGGATGTTTTTGGAACTAGTGAACGTAACACGCCAATGTAAACTCAGATTTTTTTATATAAATATGAACTTTATCAAACAAAACATACATGTATTGTGTAACATGAAGTCCTATGAGTGTCATCTGATGAAGATCATCAAAGGTTAGTGATTCATTTTATCTCTTTGTGCTTTTTGTGACTCCTATCTTTGGCTGGAAAAATGACTGTGTTTGTCTGTGATTTGGCGGTGACCTAACATAATCGTTTGTGGTGCTTTCGCTGAAAATCCTATTTGAAATCGGACACTTTGGTGGGATTAACAACAAGATTACCTTTAAAATGGTATAAGACACATGTATGTTTGAGGAATTTTAATTATGAGATTTCTGTTGTTTGAATTTGGCTCCCTGCACTTTCACTGGCTGTTGTCATATCGATCCCATTAACGGGATTGCAGCCATAAGAAGTTTAAAGGAAATGCTACCAAATACTATTTGAGTGTATGTAAACTTCTGACTATCTGGGAATGTGATGTAAGAAATTAAAGCTGAAATAAATAATTCTCTCTACTATTATTCTGACATTTCACATTCTTAAAATAAAGTGGTGATCCTAACTGACCTAAGATTGGGAATTTTTACCAAGATTAATTGTCAGGAATTGTGAAAAACTAAGTGTAAATGTATTAAGCTAAAGAGTATGTGAACTTCCGACTTCAACATTCACACACACACACACACACACACACACACACACACACACACACACACACACACACACACACACACACACACACACACACACACACACACATACACACACGTACAGACAGACAGAAGCTCTCCCAAAGGGGATAAATAGCATGTAGGCCAATATCAGTGTACGGAGAAGGAAAATATTTTCATTGCGAGTGTATCTCTATCTGTCAGCAATCTGATAGGGCGCTGGGTGGAGATGCTTGGTTCCCAGGAGGACTCTGGCCACAGGTTGGGGCAGGGGGATGGAGGGGGTAGATAGAGTGGTGAACAGGAGAACATGGTGTTTGTCAACACCTCTGGTCTGACAGATAGAGAGGGCAGTCTGTGACAGAGGAGCGATAGGAAGCAGATACAGGTGAACTTCCATTTAGACATCATCTATGTCCTGTGTGTGTGTGTGTGTGTGTGTGTGTGTGTGTGTGTGTGTGTGTGTGTGTGTGTGTGTGTGTGTGTGTGTGTGTGTGTGTGTGTGTGTGTGTGTGTGTGTGTGTGTGTGTGTGTGTGTGTGTGTGTGTGTGTGTGTGTGTGTGTGTGTGTGTGCGTGTGCATGTCCTACACCAGCCCAGCAGTGTGTATCTCTGATAGGAATTATATTCTCAAAACTGATATAGTCTCCGCTGATATTCTATTCTCTCTCAGACTATTATAGAAAAGACAATAGCTTTTTTTAACCATTTGTTAGCTAGTTACCAATTTAATTATAAAAAGAACAACACACATTGCTGTTGCAAATAACTGGCAAGTACCATGTTGACAGAATTGTGAGAGAGATTTACCACCAATAGACTAGAGACTGTAGGAGATGTAGAGGAAGGACGCAACCTGAATAAACTACTACTATCTTTTGATATCCCATTACCTGTCATAATGTGTACACAACACTGTCATAATATGGATAATATCCATGTTTTAACATACTTTGGTATATAACCTACAGTGCTACACACACACACTACACCAACAGACATAGACCTTGATGATTTAAATGTCTCTCATCTCAAGCCTCATAATAGTGTTGTGTTCACATGATGAGAGATAGGTGGTAGACCAAGGTTTCAGCCTTGAGCCCCCAAGGAAAACATATAGGGAACAGAGGGTCCTCTGTCTGGCCAGATGTCTGCAGCCACCGCCACACACACACACGCACGCACGCACACACACACACACACACACACACACACACACACACACACACCAATTGAAATGCTGAGGAGTAAGGAGGCACTTGTCCTTGGAACCTATATTATCCCAGGGACTAATGAACCTATATTAATCCAGGGACTAATGAACCTATATTAACACAGGGACTAATGAACCTATATTAACACAGGGACTAATGAACCTATATTAATCCAGGGACTAATGAACCTATATTAACACAGGGACTAATGAACCTATATTAACACAGGGACTAATGAACCTATATTAATCCAGGGACTAATGAACGTATATTAATCCAGGGACTAATGAACCTATATTAACCCAGGGACTAATGAACCTATATTAATCCAGGGACTAATGATCCTATATTAATCCAGGGACTAATGAATTTATATTAATCCAGGGACTAATGAACCTATATTAACCCAGGGACTAATGAACCTATATTAATCCAGGGACTAATGAACCTATATTAATCCAGGGACTAATGAACCTATATTAATCCAGGGACTAATGAACCTATATTAACACAGGCTGTAATGAACCTATATTAACACAGGGTGTAATGAACCTATATTAACCCTATCTGTAATGTGTCTGTAGCATGACCCTGAGTATGTTTTAATGTCTATTTTTATGAATGACATTTACAATAACACATCAAGACATAATCGTGGGGAGATACATGACATATGACAGACATAAGATGCTGAATAAAAACATACAGTATTGTTATATTATGTTGACATGTTGTCTTGTTGTTATACCATATACATGTTGTGTATTACTGGCATAATACCATATGCTAGCTACAGGTACCACATGGGTGTCACGCCCTGACCTTAAAGAGCATTTTTATGTCTCTATTTGGTTTGGTCAGGATGTGATTTGGGGTGGGCATTCTATGTTTTTGTTTTCTATTATTTTGTATTTCTATGTTTTGGCCGGGTATGGTTCTCAATCAGGGACAGCTGTCTATCGTTGTCTCTGATTGGGAACCATACTTAGGTATCCCTTTTCCCTCCTTTCTTTGTGTGAAGTTAACTTTGTTTGTGGCACATAGCCCTTAAGCTTCACGGTTGTTTTGTATTATTTATTGTTTTTGTCGGCGTCATCACCTAATAAAAGGGAATATGTACGCTTACCACGCTGCGCTTTGGTCCAGTTCTTTCAACAGTCATGACAATGGGGGGGTGGGGGAGAGAGAGAGACAGAGAGGGAGAGCCTCCTTGGGAAAATCCTCTGCATTAACAGCAGACTTGTACATTTCCTCGGTGAAAACAATGTCCTGAGCAAATGTCAAATTGGCTTTTTACCAAATTACTGTACGACAGACCACGTATTCACCCTGCACACCCTAATTGACAAACAAACAAACAAAAACAAAAGCAAAGTCTTCTCATGCTTTCTTGACTTCAAAAAAGCTTTTGACTCAATTTGTCATGAGGGTCTGCTTTACAAATTGATGGAAAGTTGTGTTGGTGGAAAAGCATGCGACATTATAAAATCCATGTACACAAATAACACATGTGCGTTTTAAAATGTTCAAAAAAATACACATTTCTTTCCACAGGGTCGTTGGGTGAGACAGGGATGCAGCATAAGCCCCACCCTCTACAAACATACAGTTGAAGTCGGAAGTTTACATACACTTAGGTTGGAGTCATTTAAACTTGTTTTTCAACCACTCCACAAATTTCTTGTTAAAACAAACTATAGTTTTGGCAAGTCGGTTAGGAAATACTCTTTGTGCATGACACAAGTAATTTTTCCAACAATTGTTTACAGACAGATAATTCCACTTATAATTCACTGTATCACAATTCCAGTGGGTCAGAAGTTTACATACACTAAGGTGACTGTGCCTTTAAACAGCTTGTAAAATTCCAGAAATGTATGTCATGGCTTTAGAGGCTTCTGATAGACTAATTGACATCATTTGAGTCAATTGGAGGTGTACCTATGGATGTATTTCAAGGCCTACCTTCAAACTCAGTGCCTTTTTGCTTGGCATCATGGGAAAATCAAAAGAAATCAGCCAAGACCTCAGAAAAAAAAATTGTAGACCTCCACAAGACTGGTTCATCCTTGGGAGCAATTTCCAAATGCCTGAAGGTACCACGTTCATCTGTACAAGCAATAGTACGCAAGTATAAACACCATGGGACCATGCAGCCGTCATACCGCTCAGGAAGGAGATGCGTTCTGTCTCCTAGAGATGAAATTACTTTGGTGCGAAAAGTGCAAATCAATCCCAGAACAACAGCAAAGGACCTTGTGAAGATGCTGGAGGAAACTATAAAAAAGTATCTATATCCACAGTAAAACGAGTCCTATATCGACATAACCTGAAAGGCCGCTCAGCAAGGAAGAAGCCACTGCTCCAAAACCGCCATAAAATAGCCAGACTACGTTTTGCAACTGCACATGGGGACAAAGATCGTACTTTTTGGAGAAATGTCCTCTGGTCTGATCAAACAAAAATAGAACTGTTTGGCCATAATGATCATTGTTATGTTTGGAAGAAAAAGGGGGAGGCTTGCAAGCCGAAGAACACCATCCCAACCGTGAAGCACGGGGGTGTCACGCACTGACCTTAGAGATCCTTTATTCTCTATTTTGGGTTAGGTCTGGGTGTGACTAGGGTGGGCATTCTAGTTTCTTTATTTCTAGGTTGGCCTGGTATGGTTCCCAATCAGAGGCAGCTGTCTATCGTTGTCTCTGATTGGGGATCATACTTAGGCAGCTTTTTCCCACCTGTTGGTTGTGGGATCTTGTTTTTGTATTGTTGCCTTTGAGCATGACAAAGCTGCTCGTTCGTTTCTTTGCTCTTTATTGTTTTTGTGCCGGTTCTCATAATAAAAGATGATGAACCCAAACCACGCTGCATTTTGGTCCGATTCTTACAACAACAATCGTGACAGGGGGTGGCAGCATCATGTTGTGGGGATGCTTTGCTGCAGGAGGGACTGGTGCACTTCACAAAATAGATGGCATCATGAGGACGGAAAATTATGTGGATATATTGAAGCAACATCTCAAGACATCAGTCAGGAAGTTAAAGCTTGGTCGCAAATGGGTCTTCCAAATGGACAATGACCCCAAGCATACTTCCAAAGTTGTGGCAAAATGGCTTAAGAACAGCAAAGTCAAGGAATTGCAGTGGCCATCAAAAAGCCCTGACCTCAATCCTATAGAAAATTTGTGGGCAGAACTGAAAAAGCATGTGAGAGCAAGGAGGCCTACAAACCTGATTCAGTTACACCAGCTCTGTCAGGAGGAATGGGCCAAAATGCAAACAACTTATTGTGGGAAGCTTGTGGAAGGCTAACCGAAACATTTGAACCAAGTTTCAAACAATTTAAAGGCATTACATTCTTAAAATAAAGTGGTTATCCTAACTGATCTAAGACAGGGAATGTTTACTAGGATTAAATGTCAGGAATTGTGAAGAACTGAGTTTAAATGTATTTGGCTAAGGTGTATGTAAACTTCCGACTTCAACTGTATATATCAACAAATTGGCGAGGGCACTAGAACAGTCTGCAGCACCCGGGGTCACCCTACTAGAATCTGAAGTAAAATGTCTAAGGTTTGCTGATGATCTGGGCTTCTCCCCCCAACCAAGGAGGGCCTACAGCCCTGACAGTAAATCTCAGTAAGACAAAAATAATGGTGTTCCAAAAAAGGTCCAGTTGCCAGGACCACAAATACAAATTCCATCTAGTCACTGTTTCCCTAGAGTACACACAAACTACCTGGATCTGGCGAAAAATACTTGAATTAGTTCTAGAACCTATTGCCCTTTATGGTTGTGAGGTCCGTGGTCTGCTCACCAACCAAGAATTCACAAAATGGGACAAACACCAAATTGAGACCCTCCACGCAGAATTGTGCAAAAATATCGTCTGTCTACAAAGTAAAAACCACCAAATAATGCATGCAGAGCAGAATTAGGCCGATACCCGCTAATTATCAAAATCCAGAAAGAAACCGTTAAATTCTACAACCACCTAAAAGGAAGTGATTCCCAAACCTTCCATTCCAACAAAGCCATCACCTACAGAGAGATGAACCTGGAGAAGAGTCCCCTCAGCTAGCTGGTCCTGAGGCTCTGTTCACAAACACAAACAGATCCCACAGAGCTCCAGGACAGCAACACAATTAGACACAATAGACCCAACCCAATCATGAGAAAACAAAAATATTATTACTGACACAATGTAAAGAATTAACAAAAAAACTGAGCAAACTAGAATTTGGCCATTAACCGAGAGCACACAGTGGCAGAATACCTGACCACCGTGACTGACCCAAAATTAAGGAAAGCGTTGACTATGTACGGACTCAGTGAGCATAGCCTTGCTATTGAGAGAGGCCGCCGTAGGCAGACCATGCTCTCAAGAGAAAACAGGCTATGTGCACACTGCCCACAAAATGAGGTGGAAACTGAACTGCACTTCCTAACTTCCTGCCAAGCATATGACCATATTAGAGACACATATTTCCCTCAGATTACACAGACCCACAAAGAATTCGAAAACAAATTCAATGTTGATAAACTCCCATATCTATTGGGTGAAATACCGCAGTGCATTCACAGCAGCAAGATTTGTGAACTTGTACCACAAGAAAATGTCAACCAGTGAAGAACAAACACCACTGTAAAGGGGAAATGGAAAGAGTGTAATGTTTACTGTGCATTTGTTATTGTTTATTTCGCTTTTGTTTATTATCTATTTCACTTGCTTTGGCAATGTAAACATACAATGCCTTCAGAAAGAGCCCTTGACTTGTTGTTACAAAAAAAAAAAAATTGAAATTTATTGTTATTTTATTATTTATTATTTTTATTACAATTATTATTATTATTATTATTTATTGTATTATTATTATAAATGGATTAAATAAAGACAGTTCCTCAGCAATCTACACACAATACCCCATAATGACTCAAATCAATTTTTGTAAATGTATAAAAAATATATATTTTTCAACTTATTTGCGTAAGTATTCAGACCCTTTGCAATGAGACTCGAAATTGAGCTCAGGTGCATCCTGTTTCCATTGATCATCCTTGAGATATTTTTACAACTTGATTGGTCCCCTTGATTATATAAGGTCCCACAGTTGATAGTGCATGTCAGAGCAAATACCATGTCTGTAGAGCTCCGAGACAAGATTGTGTCGAGGCACAGATCTGAGGAGGGTACCAAAAAATGTCGGCAGCATTGATGATCCCCAAGAGTACAGTGGGCTCCATCATTCTTAAATGGAAGAAGTTTGGAACCACCAAGACTCTTCCTAGAGCTGGCCGCCCGGCCAAACTGAGCAATCGGGGAGAAGGGCCTTGGTCAGGGAGGTGACCAAGAACCTGATGGTCACTCTGACAGAGCTCTAGAGTTCCTCTGTGGAGATGGGAGAACCTTCCAGAAGGAGAACCATCTCTGTAGTACTCCACCAATCAGGCCTTTATGGTAGATTGGCCAGACGGCAGCCACTCCTTAGTAGAAGGCACATGACAGCCCGCTTGGAGTTTGCCAAAAAGCACCTAAAGGACTCTCAGACCATGAGAAACAATATTCTCTGGTCTGCTGAAACCATGTTCTGGAGGAAACCTGCACCATCCCTACGATGAAGCATGGTGGTGGCAGCATCATGCTGTGGGGATGTTTTTCAGCGGCAAGGACTGGGAGACTAGTCAGGATCGAGGGAAAGATGAACGGAGCAAAGTACAGAGAGATCCTTGATGGAAACCTGCTCCAGAGTGCTCAGGACTTCAGACTGGGGCAAAGGTCACCCTCCAACAGGACATTGACCCTAAGCACACAGCCAAGACAATGCAGGAGTAGCTTCGGGACAAGTCTCTGAATGTCCTTGAGTGGCCCAGCCAGAGAACGGACTTGAACCTGATTGAACATCTCTGGAGAGACCTGAAAAAAAGCTGTGCAGCGACGCTCCCAATCCTACCTGACAGAACTTGAGAGGATCTGCAGAGAAGAATTTGAGAAACTCCCCGTGTGCCATGCTTGTAGCATCATACCTAAGAAGACTCAATGCTGTAATTGCTGCCGAAGGTGCTTCAACAAAGTACTGAGTAAAGGGTCTGGATACTTATGTAAATGTTAAATTTCAGTTTTTTATTTGTAATAAATGTGCAAAAATGTATAAAAACCTGGTTTTGCTTTGTCATTATGGGTTATTGTGTGTAGATTGATGTGGTGAACAAAAAAACAGTTTAATCCATTTTAGAATAGGGCTGTAACGTAACAAAATGTGAGAAAAGTCTGAATTGAATTGAGAGAGAGAGTTAGAGGGAAGGAAAGAGTCAGAGAGATGGGGAGAGAGACAGAGAGAGAGAGATGAGAGAGAGAGAAAGGGGAGAGAACGAGAGGGGGGAGAGAGAGGGGACAGAAGGGGGAGAGAGTGAAAGAGAGGGGGAGAGGGAGGGGAGGGGAGGGAGAGAGAGAGAGAAAGAAAGAAAGAAAGAAAGAGAGGGGGGAGAGAGAGGGGGGAGAATGGAAGGGAGAGAGGCCGAGGGAGGTAGAGGGGAAGGGAGAGAGAGGGGGGAGAGAGAGAGAAAGAAAGAGAGAGGGGGGAGAGAGGGAGAGGGTGGGGAAGAGAGTGAGTTAGAGAGAGAGAGAGAGAGAGAGAGAGAGAAAGACGGGGGGGGTGAAAGCGAGACGGTATGTGGCTAAGAGGTTCGCTTGGAGGCAGTCATGGGAAGCAGGAAGGGAACACACCTGTGTGTGATTTACAGCAGTCAGATACAATCTCACACACCACACAAAGATACAACTATTTTTTCACATAAATACAATCAAAACAGGTCTAAATATGATGCATATTGAAATGCGTAGTAATGAAGGTGGTAGCAGTTGTAATCAAACCATGAGTTGCAGTGTTATTATGTAAGATGTGTTTCTGTTGAGCTTTTGGAGGGGAGTGAACACTGGACAGCTCCTCAACCAACGTGATTGGAGGTGCAGCCCAAAATCACATGAATCAGAAAAAGTAGGCGCAGCTCTCATGCGATAATGCCATTTGTTGAATCCTACTTTCCCTTGCTGTGGAATCAGAGTGACACTATTGACAGGCATTATATTGATTATATTAATGCATCTATTTGTCTACCTTGGCATCCTGTTGAACCTGTGCTCATGACCTTGCCCTTGCCACTGTGTTAAACTGGGTTAAGTTTACTCAGAGCATGCTGTCTCAGATCCAGGCAGTTCGTTCTGGGCTGTAAGAGAGCAGGGAGGGGTTAAAGGTTAGAGTGAGACATTTTGACAACTCTAAAAAGGCATATCACTTCAAATGCTAAACTCAGACAGTCCTGTTTCAAAGTCAGTTGGAATGCATGATTCCATGGTGCTCATTGTAGATCTGTTTAATTTCAAACCCACATTCAGTGAAAGATCCACTGTCTTTTTCAATGGATACTTGCCGTTGTCTCTTTTGACCCTAGCTCTAAATAGGCGTAATGGTGTCAGAAGTGGGATCTGGGCAGAAGTGGGATCTGGGCGAGCACACCCTCCTCCACGGAGGGTGTGCTCGCTCTTTGAAGATCCTGCATCCAATAGGAAGTCACCCAACGAGGGCATGCTCCATCATGGTATCCTGGAGGCTCTAATCAGCTATTAGCCATGTCGTGCCACTGTCCCTAACCCCACCACAGGGCAACTTCCCGCCGATCCAAGTGTACGACGACGGATACTTTCCGGTTCATTCATTATTCCAAACCCTTCTAAAATAATTCCTGCTTCCGGAGCGGTTATGACGGGGGGCCAAGATCGGAACGTCAGAGAGAGGGTCCGGCAGATCTGAGCCTTCCTCCTCTCTTTCTCTTTTCCTTCTTCTCTAATCAGGGCTGAGACGGGCCTCCACCACCAGAACAAAGGGTTATGTTTGTTTTCTTGCGCCCCTTTTATTTTGCCCGTGTTCCTCTGTGTGCGTGTGCAGGGCTTTGATGTATACACACAAACACGAACGCCCCCCGGCCTGTTATGAAATGATTTGTGCCAGTGAGTAAGCGTGCAGATTGGAAAGAAAGGAAGAGTACAAAGTAGGAGTGGAGTGTTTGTTTCCTTCTCTATCACTAATGGGCTTTTTACAGTTGGAGTGTGGAAGGCCCAGGCTTTTCGTAAGAAGTCTTAGAACTGTGTCTGGTGCGGGGTCAGCTTGCCTTTCAACTTTGATTTAAAGTAATGCACCTGTTTGTTGTAATTTCTAAGTTTAGCTCTGACCTTCAAAGCACAATTAGATGTGGCTAGTTATGGTCACACAAAAATATAGCAGGTAATTATGATATGATGTGAGACACAGAGCTAAGGAAACCCCCAAACTAGTTCTGGCTGACAAAACTTAAATGCCTTTCTTCCACTTCGTTGGTTTTCGACAAAGGAAAATATAATTTTTATTTAGTAAAAAAAGAGCTAGACAAAGGTGAATCTCTACATTTCAGATTCTGTGAAACTCCAGAGGAGAATGGAATGAGCAGAGGTATTTAAGTTCATGTCTTCATATCTTAGATCCACTGATTAGTGTGATATGATGGAGTCTCCCAGAGAGGGAGAAACAGACAGATGATAAAGAGATGGAGAAACAGACAGATGATAAAGAGATGGAGAAACAGACAGATGATAAAGAGAGGAAGAAACAGACAGATGATAAAGAGATGGAGAAACAGACAGATGATAAAGAGAGGAAGAAACAGACATGATAAAGAGAGGAAGAAACAGACAGATGATAAAGAGAGGAATAAACAGACAGATGATAAAGAGGGAGACAGAGATGATACAGAGAGGAAGAAACAGACAGATGATAAAGAGAGGAAGAAATAGACAAATGATAAAGAGAGGAATAAACAGACAAATGATAAAGAGAGGAAGAAACAGACAGATGATAAAGAGGGAGACACAGAGATGATAAAGAGAGGAAGAAACAGACATGATAAAGAGAGGAAGAAACAGACAGATGATAAAGAGAGGAATAAACAGACAGATGATAAAGAGGGAGACAGAGATGATACAGAGAGGAAGAAACAGACAGATGATAAAGAGATGGAGAAACAGACAGATGATAAAGAGAGGAAGAAACAGACAGATGATAAAGAGATGGAGAAACAGACAGATGATAAAGAGAGGAAGAAACATACAGATGATAAAGAGATGGAGAAACAGACAGATGATAAAGAGATGGAGAAACAGACAGATGATAAAGAGAGGAAGAAACAGACAGATGATAAAGAGGGAGACACAGAGATGATAAAGAGAGGAAGAAACAGACAGATGATAAAGAGGGAGACACAGAGATGATAAAGAGAGGGAGGGAAAGAGAAGAAGAAGATGAGGAGATTTAGCTTCAGGTTTAGCTTCCCCCCTCTCTTTCTTGTCTGGTGGGTGCTACGGTTGAGCTGAGGCAGAATGCCAACGTTTGAGATACCAGCAAGAGTGTGTGTGCGTGTTTGTGTGTGTCTCAGACGGAGAGAGAAAGAAAGGTGTGAAAAGAGTGTGTGACTCCTCGTTCACCTCCCTGTGAGATGGGGGATGATTCTCCCTGTTCATCCGGGCTGACATACATGGAGGAGAGGAGGGGGACGATGGCTAGTCTTTTATTTTTTGTTGTCGCCTATTTTTTGGCATTAAAACGTGTCACATATCAGTTTGCAAACAATGTAAAGAAAATAAAAAATAAAGGAATATTGAGTTAATAAAGCCACATACAAACATGGTGTATTTTTTGCTTTCTTGAGTAAGACAGCACCAACAAGCAGGTGTTTCAGCGTAGCTCAGTGCTTTCTGTGGTGGAGAGGCAGCCAGCTGAAAAAATACAGAGCGTAAGGGTTGGTAAGCTTCTCTAGTTGCGCATTGATTGGCTCAGTGTTCTGTCAGTCATGGGGACACAACGTCATCACAAATTCCACAGGGAGAGCTAGAAAGTGCAAGCCCCTTGGGTGCTGCCATTGATTTACATTAGAAGGGCCCATCCAAGAAGGCTCAAGGTCACTGGCCACAGATAAAATGATGTCAAATCATGTTATATCTACCACAGCTTTGATTGGACTGATCTTACTTAGTTATCTTACTTAGCAAGCTAGACAAGCAGTCATCACCTCGACAATCTACTGGCAAATCCTTTTCAATCCTTGTCATATGAAGAGAAATTATAGATAAAATGTATCGGTGCTCATTGGCCATTGAAAATAAACATTACACAACAAGTTGGAAATCAAAGATTAAGGAATCAGTGGATAAATGCAAGCGTGGCAAAGAAATAACCTTTTTGCTTTCTCTGCTATTCGGTGGAGAGGGTGTGTGGTATAAGTCTAGGTTTGAGGGTCTCTTTTCCAAGCTTAAAAGGATCAACATTCACACACAACACCATGGGCCAGAAAAGGTTGAATATACAGTTGAAGTTGGAAGTTTACATACACCTTAGCCAAATACATTTAAACTCAGTTATTCACAATTCCTGACATTTAATCCTAGTAAAAATTCCCTGTCTTAGGTCAGTTAGGATAACCACTTTATTTTAAGAATGTGAAATGTCAAAATAATAGTAGAGATAATTATTTCTATCAGCTTTTAGTCCTGCAGCAAAGCACCCCCACAGCATGATGCTGCCACATCTGTTCTTCACAGTTGGGATGGTGTTCTTTGGCTTGCAAGCCTTCCCCTTTTTCCTACAAACATAACGATGGTCATTATGGCCAAACACGATCATGTGCAGTTGCAAACCGTAGTCTGGCTTTTTTATGGTGGTTTTGGAGCAGTGGCTTCTCCTTGCTGAGCAGCCTTTCAGGTTATGTCGATGTAGGACTCGTTTTACTGTGGATATAGATACTTTTGTGCCTGTTTCCTCCAGCATCTTCACAAGGTCCTTTGCTGTTGTTCTGGGATTGATTTGCACTTTTTGCACCAAAGTACATTCATCTCTAGGAGACAGAACGAGTCCTGAGCTGTATGATGGCTGCGTGGTCCCATGGTGTTTATACTTGCATACTATTGTTTGTACAGATGAACGTGGTACCTTCAGGCGTTTGGAAAATTGCTCCCAAAGTTGAACCAGACTTGTGGAGGTCTACAATTTTTTTTCTGAGGTCTTGGCTGATTTCTTTTGATTTTCCCATGATGTCAAGCAAAGAGGCACTGAGTTTGAAGTTAGGCCTTGAAATACATCCACTGGTACACCTCCAATTGACTCAAATTATGTCAATTAGCCTATCAGAAGCTTCTAAAGCCATGACTTCATTTTCTGGAATTTTCCAAGCTGTTTAAAGGCACAGTCAACCCACTAGAATTGTGATACAGTGAATTATAAGTGAAATAATCTGTCTGTAAACAATTGTTGGCAAAATTACTTGTGTCATGCGCAAAGTAGATGTCCTATCCGACTTAGCAAAACTATAGTTTGTTAACAAGACATTTGTGGAGTGGTTGAAAAATGAGTTTTAATGACTCCAACCTAAGCCTGGGTAGAGAAGTAGATGGGCACTTTGAGTGAAATAAAACAAAGTCTACTAAAGTTTGGTGCCTTTCATTATTTGTTTATGTATGTAAACTTCCGACTTCAAATGTATGTGTGTGTGTGTGGGTTGTGTGTGACGTTAGGGGAGACTAGTAGTTCTTTAGAAGGTGGGTGGGCAACAAGCTGGTCTCCAACGCCTCTTTATGATCACATTCTCAACCGACTAACACCACATATTTGATGTTGTTTATCACCATATCAAAAGCACAAAGACAGACATACTCTGGCAGTCTTTGATATTGGGTATCGTATCATTGAGCATCTCTCCCTGAGCTAGCTCTCTTATGTGTGTTCTGACCAAGCAGCAGATGTTTTAAAAAACATAACTTGAAACCAAACCAAACAGACATGTCTGTGATCTGAATGTCAGTCAGGCCTGTGCAAGGCTGTTTATCATCATTACCACCAGGGGGCAGTGTGTATAAACAAAATAGACTAGTGGTCTTGCTGTAGGTAATATCTCTGTATTGTCCGATGATGTATATAAACCCTGAATTGCTGATACTATGTATTGGCCATTGAGAGGCTTTGAAGCCATTGGTCGGCCATATTGACACTCCCCTGCAGGAGCAGTCCTCCATAGAAATGAATGGAATTCTACAGTATTTAAATTCAATGTTTCAGGACCAAATTACATGTATTTAAGTGTTTTGTTGTTGTTATAATGGGGACAGTAGCATTACTAATCTCAAAAAAGTATACTTTAAGGAAATTGTTGTTCAGTTTTTTCTATTTTTTATTTTTATGTTTAGCTCACATAATATAATTTAAATGTATGGATTGATGTGTCTGTGACAGAACACTTGTGGCAAAATGAATGCAAACGTTAATAAATGCATTTCTATAGCTTACAAAATATGTTTTACAACGGTAGGGGAGTGCCAAGATGGGGAAATGTGGCTTTAAAGCAGCGCCCCCTATTAGTCATCTAGTGTGCATATACAGGACCAGTCAAAAGCTTGGACACACCAACTCAAGGGTTTTTCTTTATTTTTTACTATTTTCTACATTGTATAATAATGGTAAAGACATCAAAACGTTAAAATAGCACATATGGAATCATGCAGTAATCAAAAAAGTGTTAAACAAATCAAAAATATATTTTACATTTTAGATTCTTCAAAGTAGCCACCCTTTGCCAGCTTTGCAAACTCTTGGCATTCTTTCAACCAGCTTCACCTGGAATGCTTTTCCAACAGTCTTGAAGGAGTTCCCACATATGTTAAGCACTTTGTGGCTGCTTTTCCATCACTCTGCGGTCCAACTCATCCCAAACCATCTCAATTGGGTTGAGGTCGGATGATTGTGGAGGGTAGGTCATCTGATGCAGCACTCCATCGCTCTCCTTCTTGGTAAAATAGCCCGTGCACAGCCTGGAGGTGTGCTGGGTCATTGTCCTGTTGAAAAACAAATGATAGTCTCACTAGGCGCAAACCAGATGGAATGGTGTATTGCTGCAGAATGCTGTGGTAGCCATGCTGGTTAAGTGGGCCTTGAATTCTAAATAAATCACAGACAGTGTCACCAGAAAAGCACCCCCACACCATCACACCTCCTATCCCATGCTTCACGGTGGGAACCACACATGTGGAGATCATCCGTTCACCTACTCTGCGTCTCACAAAGACATGACGGTTGGAACCAAAAATCTCAAATTTGGACTCATCAGACCAAAGAACAGATTTCCACCAGTCTAATGACCATTGCTCGTGTTTCTTCTTATTATTGGTGTCCTTTAGTAGTTGTTTCTTTGCAGCAATTTGACCATGAAGGCCGGATTCACGCAGTCTCCTCTGAACAGTTGATGTTGAGATGTGTCTGTTACTTGAACTCTGTGAAGCATTTATTTAGGCTGCAATTTCTGAGGCTGTTAACTCTAATGAACGAATCCTCTGCAACAGAGGTAACTCTGGGTCTTCCTTTCCTGTGACGGTCCTCATGAGAGCTAGTTTCATCATAGCGCTTGATGGTTTTTGGGACTGCACTTAAAGAAACTTTGACATTTATTGACATTTTCCGCATTGACTGACCTTCATGTCTTAAAGTAATGATGGACTGTCGTTTCCCTTTGCTTATTTGAGATGTTCTTGCCATAATATGGACTTGGTCTTTTACCAAATAGGGCTATATACCACCCCTACCTTGTTACAACACAACTGATTGGCTCAAACGCATTAAGAAGGAAAGAAATTCCAAAAATTAACTTTTAACAAGGCACAGCTGTTAATTGAAATGCATTCCAGGTGACTACCTCATGAAGCTGGTTGAGAGGATGCCAAGAGTGTGCAAAGCTCTCATCAAGGCAAAGGGTGGCTACTTTGAAGAATCTCAAATATAAAATATACTTTCTTGGTTACTATATGATTCCATATGTGTTATTTCATAGTTTTTATATCGTCACTATTATTCTACAATGTAGAAAATAGTAATAAATAAAGAAAAACCCTGGAATGAGTTGGTGTGTCCAACCTTTTGACTGGTACTGTGTATGCGATATATATATATATATATATATATATATATATATATATAAAACTAATACATTACATGCACTGGTGCACATATATCTAAGTGAATGTATTAGCTACTTTGTAATTCTGAATCAATGTAATTGCAGATATGTGTGTTTTCATATGTAAATATCTATGGAGGACCTTAACTATATCTTTAGTCTAAGCCACACCGTCTCTCAAACCTCAACACACAATGCATTTTTACCCTCTCCCTCGGAAGTAGCTGGCTGTGGTAATACCAGACAAGTCCCATTAAATTGGAGAGTGGCATTAAGCAGCCAAACCGGATTATTTCTTCAAAAGAAACATTAGCTGCTTTTAGGAAGGAGTGTGCGATTGAGGCTTGCCCCCCTAATCTGCAGCACCTCTACGGTCAACACTCCTCACCAGACTCTCATTATCCCTGTGCCAATCCCTAATCCTTCCGTTTGTTTTGCTGAAGAGAGGGAGAGGGATGTAGGCAGATGGGAGGAGAGATAGATAGATTCTAGATGCCGGCAATTTGAAAAAAACTAATAAGTATGTTGTGGTGATTTATTCACTTTTCAATATGGACCAAATATCACCCTGTACTTGTTTTGAAAATGCTTTTTAAAAATGAGTGTGGATGTAAGTGCAGTATGTGAGTACCGGGTCCAGTATGTGAGTACTGCGTGCAGTATCTGAGTACCGCGTGCAGTATGGGAATATCATATGTGTATGTTAGGCTGTGTTTTGTGTAGGTCTGCATACATGTGTGTGCACATAAGTCTATGTGTGCGTGTCCATGTGTGTGTCGGCCTGTTCCATGTGTATCCTGCCTGTACGTATGTGTCTGCCTGTACGTGTGTCTGCCTGTACGTGTGTGTCTGCCTACACGTGTGTGTGTCCTGCCTGTACGTGTGTGTCCTGCCTGTACCTGTGTGTCCTGCCTGTACGTGTGTGTGTCCTGCCTGTACGTGTGTGTCTGCCTACACGTGTGTGTGTCCTGCCTGTACGTGTGTGTCCTGCCTATACGTGTGTGTGTCCTGCCTATACGTGTGTGTGTCCTCCCTATACGTGTGTGTCCTGCCTGTACGTGTGTGTCCGGACTGTACGTGTGTCTGTCCTGCCTGTACGTGTGTGTGTCCTGCCTGTACGTGTGTGTCCTGCCTTAGCGACCCTCTCTCCTTAATAAAATAATGGTTTGTGTTTTTCCCTGATTAGGAACACATTGGGTCAGCTCTGGCTGAGCCAGGCCGGGGAGGGGAGGGATTTGCGGGCCGGACCAGGGGTCCTGTACTCCGGGGGTCTCCCTGCCTGCTCCTTCCTCTCCTCCCCTCAGAAGTCCCATCCGCTCACGGGGCCGCGAGGTCGCCCCCAGAGAAGCATCCCACTGTGGGATGACCTCGAGCTGCCTCCATTGGGGGGTAACCTTAGTTCCCCCTGAAAGTCCCCTCTCCCCTCCCTGCAGGGAGATAACACACACACATACACACTCACACACACTGGTCGCACAGAAGCATAACACACACAGTCTCCATCCTCATAGGTCAGTTTGTCTGATGTAGGGTGGGGTGTGCTCAGTTCTGCCTCTGTGGCTGCAGCCCTGTTGCCTCGGTGACACCCTGTGTGGTAGATCACTGGCTCTGATAGTGTAAACATGATCACTTTAAGCTGGTTTAAATCAGGAGCCCTTGTCCCGAAAACAGCAAGTCCGGGACAAGGTAGAATGTCCGGTGAACAGGTCAGGGTTACATAGCCGCAGGCAGAACAGTTGAAACTGGAGCAGCAGCACGACCAGGTGGACTGGGGACAGCAAGGAGTCATCAGGTCAGGTAGTCCTGAGGCATGGTCCTAGGGCTCAGGTCCTCCGAGAGAAGAGAAAGAGAGAGAGAGAGAGAAAGAGAGAGAGAGAGCGAGAAAGAGAGAGAATTAGAGGGAGCATACTTAAGTTCACACAGGACACCGGATAAGACAGGAGAAATACTCCAGATATAACAGACTGATCCTAGCCCCCCGACACATAAACTATTGCAGCATAATTACTGGAGGCTGAAACAGGAGGGGTCGGGAGACATTGTGGCCCTGTCCGGGGTATAGTCGGACGGGGCCACAATGTCTCCCGACCCCTCCTGTTTCAATGTCTCCCGACCCCTCCTGTTTCAATGTCTCCCGACCCCTCCTGTTTTCCAAAGCACAGCCCCGACACCACTAGAGGGACATCTTCAACCATCAACTTACTACCCTGAGACAAGGCCGAGTATAACATTCGCAGAGTACGACCCTGCCTCACGCAGGAAGCGGCGCAGGTCCTAATCCAGGCACTTGTCATCTCCCGTCTGGATTACTGCAACTCGCTGTTGGCTGGGCTCCCTGCCTGTGCCATTAAACCCCTACAACTCATCCAGAACGCCGCAGCCCGTCTGGTGTTCAACTTTCCCAAGTTCTCTCACGTCACCCCGCTCCTCCGCTCTCTCCACTGGCTTCCAGTTGAAGCTCTTATCCGCTACAAGACCATGGTGCTTGCCTACGGAGCTGTGAGGGGAACGGCACCTCCGTACCTTCAGGCTCTGATCAGGCCCTACACCCAAACAAGGGCACTGCGTTCATCCACCTCTGGCCTGCTCGCCTCCCTACCTCTGAGGAAGTACAGTTCCCGCTCAGCCCAGTCAAAACTGTTCGCTGCTCTGGCACCCCAATGGTGGAACAAACTCCCTCACGACGCCAGGTCAGCGGAGTCAATCACCACCTTCCGGAGACACCTGAAACCCCACCTCTTTAAGGAATACCTAGGATAGGATAAAGTAATCCTTCTAACCCCCCCCTCCCCCCCCTTAAAAGAGTTAGATGCACTATTGTAAAGTGGTTGTTCCACTGGATATCATAAGGTGAATGCACCAATTTGTAAGTCGCTCTGGATAAGAGCGTCTGCTAAATGACTTAAATGTAAATGTAAATGTATAGCCCACGAAGATCTCCCCCACGGCACGAACCCGAGGGGGGCACCAACCCGGACAGGAAGATCACGTCAGAGACTCAACCCACTTAAGTGACGCACCCCTCCTAGGTATAAAGATAGATAGGCGCAAGCCCATGTAATGCTTTGTAGGTTAGCAGTAAAACCTTGAAATCAGCCCTAGCCTTAACAGGAAGCAAGTGTAGAGAGGCTAGCCCTGGAGTAATATGATCAAATTTTTGGGTTCTAGTCAGGATTCTAGCAGACGTATTTAGCACTAACTGAAGTGTATTTATTGCTTTATCCGGGTAGTTGGAAAGTAGAGCATTGGAGTAGTATAATATAGAAGTGACAAAAGCATGGATACATTTTTCTGCATCATTTTTGGACAGAAAGTGTCTGATATTTGCAAAGTTACATAGATGGAAAAAAGCTGCCCAGGGAGGGCAATTTTGGGGCTTCACCATGTTTCATCAAAATGTACAGCTGTGTATCGTCCGCATAGCAGTGAAAGTTAACATTATGTTTCTGAATGACATCACCAAGAGTTAAAATATATAGTGAAAACAATAGAGGTCCTAAAATGAAACCTTGAGGAACACCAAAATGTACAGTTGATTTGTCAGAGGACAAACCATCCACAGAGACAAACTGATATCTTTCCGACAGATAAGGTCTAAACCAGGCCAGAACTTGTCCATGTAGACCAATTTGGGTTTCCAATCTCTCCAAAAGAATGTGGTGATTGATGGTATCAAAAGCAGCACTAATGTCTAGGAGCACGAGGACAGATGCAGAGCCTCGGTCTGGCGCCATTAAAAGGTCATTTACCACCTTCACAATTGCAGTCTCAGTGCTATGATGGGGTCTAAAACCAGACTGAAGCGTTTCATATACATTGTTAGTCTTCAGGAAGGCAGTGAGATTGAGAGGAATGGGAGATTCGATATAGGCCGATTTAGTTTTTGATATTTTCTGGGTCAAGGTTTGGCTTTTTCAAGAGAGGCTTTATTGCTGCCACTTTTAGTGAGTTTGGTACACATCCGGTGGATAGGGAGCCGTTTATTATGTTCAACATAGGAGGGCCAAGCACAGGAAGCAGCTCTTTCAGTAGTTTAGTTGGAATAGGGTCCAGTATGCAGCTTGAAGTTTTTAATAAAAAACATTTTTATTTAATCTTTATTTAACCAGGTAGGCCAGTTGAGAACAAGTTCTCATTTACAACTGCGACCTGGCCAAGATAAAGCAAAGCAGTGTGATACAAACAACAACACAGAGTTACAAATGGAATAAACAAGCGTACAGTCAATAACACAATAGAAAAAAAAGAAAGTCTATATACAGTGTCTGCAAATGGCGTGAGGAGGTAAGGCAATAAATAGGCCATAGTAGCGAAGTAATTACAGTTTAGCAGATTAACACTGGAGTGATAGATGAGCAGATGATGATGTGCAAGTAGAAATACTGGTGTGCAAAAGAGCAGAAAAGTAAATAAAAACAATATGGGGATGAGGTAGGTAGGTTGGGTGGGCTATTTACAGATGGGCTATTTACAGCTGCAGTGATCGGTTAGCTGCTCAGATAGCTGATGTTTAAAGTTAGTGAGGGAAATGTAAGTCTCCAGCTTCAGCAATTTTTGCAATTCGTTCCAGTCACTGGTAGCAGGGTACTGGAAGGAAAAGCGTCCAAGGGAGGTGTTGGCTTTGGGGACGACCCGTGAGATATACCTACTGGAGCGCGTGCTACCTGTGGGTGTTGTTATCATGACCAGTGAGCTGAGATAAGGCGGAGCTTTTTCTAGCATAGACTTATAGATGACCTGGAGCCAGTGGGTCTGGCGACTAATATGTAGCGAGGGCCAGAAGACTAGAGCATACAGGTCGCAGTGGTGGGTGGTTTTGGTGACAAAACGGATGGTCGCAGTGGTGGGTGGCTTTGGTGAAAAAACGGATGGCACTGTGATAGACTGCATCCAGTTTGTTGAGTAGAGTATTGGAAGCTATTTTGTAAATGACATCGCCAAAGTCGAGGATCAGTAGGATAGTCAGTTTTACAAGGGTATGTTTGGTGGTGTGAGTGAAGGAGGCTTTGTTGCGAAATAGGAAGCCGATTCTAGATGTATTTTTGGATTGGAGATGTTTAATATGAGTCTGGAAGGAGAGTTTACAGTCTAGCCAGACACCTAGCTATTTGTAGTTGTCCACATATTCTAAGTCAGAACCGTCCAGAGTAGTGATGCTAGTCGGGCGGGCGGGCGGGTGATGTCAGCGATCGGTTGAAAAGCATGCATTTAGTTTTACTAGCATTTAAGAGCAGTTGGAGGCCACGGAAGGAATGTTGTATGGCATTGAAGCTTGTTTGGAGGTTAGTTAACACAGTGTCTTTAGAAGGGCCAGATGTATACAGAATGGTGTCATCTGCATAGAGGTGGATCAGGGAATCACCAGCAGCAAGAGCGACATTGTTGATATATACAGAGAAAAGAGTCGGCCCGAGAATTAAACCCTGTGGTACCCCCATAGAGACTGCCAGAGGTCCGGACAACAGGCCCTCCGATTTGACACACTGAACTCTGTCTGAGAAGTAGTTGGTGAACCAGGCGAGGCAGTCATTTGAGAATCCAAGGCTGTTGAGTCTGCCGATAAGGATACAGTGATTGACAGAGTCGAAAGCCTTGGCCAGGTCGATGAAGCCTGCTGCACAGTACTGTCTTTTATCGATGGCGGTTATGATATTGTTTAGTACCTTGAGCGTGGCTGAGGTGCACCCGTGACCAGCTCGGAAACTGGATTGCACAGCGGAGAAGGTACGGTGGGATTCAAAATGGTCAGTGATTGTGAAGGCTTTAGCTCCCAGTGGGATGTTGTTTCCTGCAGGAAGAGGGACAGTGGGGAAAAATAAAAACAGGACATCTTGAGATCCTCTGGGAGACGGACCTCAGTCCTCCTCTAGGAACGCTGATGAAGGAGTACTCTCTTCCTCCTTCATCCTCCTTTTTCTGTTCTTTCCCTCCTTTACACTCCCTCTCACATCTCTAAACCCTCCCCCCTCTCTCTCTCTCTCTTCATTCTCAGATGTGAAAGTTGATTGATCTATGACTTAGGACACAAGTCAATGCTTATTCTCCCATTGAATTCAGTTTCTCCATTGATCCTGCTTTTGAATCCTATAGCCTTGTCCAACAGTAATTAGGTGATGATGATTGGACCAGGGAGACTGGGCTGCTCCAGCTGTATTCTGAGTAACCCGAAACCCTCCTCTCCCCACAGACACCCGCCTCTCAGACCATCCTCAAAGCTGCAACTGTGTGTGTGTGTGTGTGTGTGTGTGTGTGTGTGTGTGTGTGTGTGTGTGTGTGTGTGTGTGTGTGTGTGTGTGTGTGTGTGTGTGTGTGTGTGTGTGTGTGTGTGTGTGTGTGTGTGTGTGTGTGTGTGTGTGTGTGTGTGTGTGTGTGTGGTTCTGGAGAGGTTTGGTAGGTCAGACAGATTGTAGTTCTGGAGAGGTTTGGTAGGTCAGACATACTGTAGTTCTGGAGAGATTTGGTAGGTCAGACATACTGTAGTTCTGGAGAGGTTTGGTAGGTCAGACACACTGTAGTTCTGGAGAGGTTTGGTAGGTCAGACATACTGTAGTTCTGGAGAGGTTTGGTAGGTCAGACATACTGTAGTTCTGGAGAGGTTTGGTAGGTCAGACATACTGTAGTTCTGGAGAGGTTTGGTAGGTCAGACATACTGTAGTTCTGGAGAGGTTTGGTAGGTCAGACATACTGTAGTTCTGGAGAGGTTTGGTTGGTCAGACATACTGTAGTTCTGGAGAGGTTTGGTAGGTCAGACACACTGTAGTTCTGGAGAGGTTTGGTAGGTCAGACATACTGTAGGTCTGGAGAGGTTTGGTAGGTCAGACATACTGTAGTTCTGGAGAGGTTTGGTAGGTCAGACATACTGTAGTTCTGGAGAGGTTTGGTAGGTCAGACATACTGTAGTTCTGGAGAGGTTTGGTAGGTCAGACAGATTGTAGTTCTGGAAAGGTTTGGTAGATCAGACATACTGTAGTTCTGGAGAGGTTTGGTAGGTCAGACATACTGTAGTTCTGGAGAGGTTTGGTAGGTCAGACATACTGTAGTTCTGGAGAGGTTTGGTAGGTCAGACAGATTGTAGTTCTGGCGAGGTTTGGTAGGTCAGACATACTGTAGTTCTGGAGAGGTTTGGTAGGTCAGACACACTGTAGTTCTGGAGAGGTTTGGTAGGTCAGACATACTGTAGTTCTGGTAGGTCAGACATACTGTAGTTCTGGAGAGGTTTGGTAGGTCAGACATACTGTAGTTCTGGAGAGGTTTGGTAGATCAGACATACTGTAGTTCTGGAGAGGTTTGGTAGGTCAGACATACTGTAGTTCTGGAGAGGTTTGGTAGGTCAGACAGATTGTAGTTCTGGAGAGGTTTGGTAGGTCAGACAGATTGTAGTTCTGGAGAGGTTTGGTAGGTCAGACATACTGTAGTTCTGGAGAGGTTTGGTAGGTCAGACACACTGTAGTTCTGGAGAGGTTTGGTAGGTCAGACACACTGTAGTTCTGGAGAGGTTTGGTAGGTCAGACATACTGTAGTTCTGGAGAGGTTTGGTAGGTCAGACATACTGTAGTTCTGGAGAGGTTTGGTAGGTCAGACACACTGTAGTTCTGGAGAGGTTTGGTAGGTCAGACATACTGTAGTTCTGGAGAGGTTTGGTAGGTCAGACATACTGTAGTTCTGGAGAGGTTTGGTAGGTCAGACATACTGTAGTTCTGGAGAGGTTTGGTAGGTCAGACAGATTGTAGTTCTGGAGAGGTTTGGTAGGTCAGACATACTGTAGTTCTGGAGAGGTTTGGTAGGTCAGACACACTGTAGTTCTGGAGAGGTTTGGTAGGTCAGACATACTGTAGTTCTGGAGAGGTTTGGTAGGTCAGACACACTGTAGTTCTGGAGAGGTTTGGTAGGTCAGACACACTGTAGTTCTGGAGAGGTTTGGTAGGTCAGACATACTGTAGTTCTGGAGAGGTTTGGTAGGTCAGACATACTGTAGTTCTGGAGAGGTTTGGTAGGTCAGACACACTGTAGTTCTGGAGAGGTTTGGTAGGTCAGACATACTGTAGTTCTGGAGAGGTTTGGTAGGTCAGACATACTGTAGTTCTGGAGAGGTTTGGTAGGTCAGACATACTGTAGTTCTGGAGAGGTTTGGTAGGTCAGACACACTGTAGTTCTGGAGAGGTTTGGTAGGTCAGACATACTGTAGTTCTGGAGAGGTTTGGTAGGTCAGACATACTGTAGTTCTGGAGAGGTTTGGTAGGTCAGACACACTGTAGTTCTGGAGAGGTTTGGAAGGTCAGACATACTGTAGTTCTGGAGAGGTTTGGTAGGTCAGACAGATTGTAGTTCTGGAGAGGTTTGGTAGGTCAGACATACTGTAGTTCTGGAGAGGTTTGGTAGGTCAGACATACTGTAGTTCTGGAGAGGTTTGGTAGGTCAGACATACTGTAGTTCTGGAGAGGTTTGGTAGGTCAGACAGATTGTAGTTCTGGAGAGGTTTGGTAGGTCAGACATACTGTAGTTCTGGAGAGGTTTAGGCCACTGTGACATTAAGATGACATACTGTATACGCTACAGGCTTTCACAGTCTCACGTCATCCATGTTTCTCAAATGTCAAATTTCGAAGTTGTTCAAAACGTCAATGTGTTTACGGTTAGGTTTAGGCATTTACTCCCAATATTTAAGGTTAGTGTTAAGTTCAGGCATTAACTCCAAATGGTTAAGGTATGGGTTAAGGTTTGGGATAGGCTTAAAAGTAAAAATATCAAAAACAACTGTCTATCGCTGGATTCAAACATGCAAACTTTAGCACCAGAGGCAGATGCTTACGCCCATCCGCCTCCCCGTCCACAACACCCTAGCAAAACCGAAACCTACTTGAAGGTAACAGCGCTCACTTTTGCCCCTAGTGGACGGTTTCCAGGTCCTCTCCCGACGTCCTCAGACATCGATGGACGGTGAATGCTAACTTGTATCATGGGTGACCTGCCTGGTATACATTTTATATAGTTCTGTTGAGATGATTTTGGCAATTCAGTATTGTTAACTCTTGAGCATCTTGAGAGGCCCTGTCAATGTGCTTTCTTAACAAACACTGTTGCCCCTCTGTGTGTTTTTCAGTTACTTCATATGTCAGTTACATCATTATTTTATCTGCTGGCAGCACAGCACTAACAGATGGTTACTAATGATGCAGTGTATGGTGGGTCAATCAAGGCGACTAGTATTAGCAGAGTAGCGTAGCATCCTCCCCAACCTAGAAGGATGGGTTAATGAATAATGAACGATGGATGAATAACCTGTTGATAGAGGAAAGCGGTAGAGAGGAACAGACAGACAGAGAAATAATGTGTGAGAGAGAGAGAGAGAGAGTGAGAGAGAGATTATCTACCTCACTTGCTTTGGCAATGTTAACACATGTTTCCCATGCCAATAAAGCCCCTTGAATTGAATTGAATTGAATTGAGAGAGAGAGAGAGAGAGAGAGAGAGAGAGAGAGAGAGAGAGAGAGAGAGAGAGACAGACACAGAGCCAGCTGGTGGACCCAGTCAGGACTTATAGAGACTGTGTTTCTCATTGGGCTCAATCAGTGGAGCAGGGAGATAACATCTCTTACCTTATTCACAGCCACCCACATGCACTCTGAGCTATTTTACAGTGGTAAGGTGGCATGCTGGAGAGAGAGAAAAACAAGTCTGGTTACTTTGGCAACCCTGGGTTTTGTGTGTGTGTGTGAGAGAGAGAAAGAGAGAGAGAGGGAGAGAGAGAGATAGTGAGAGAGAGGTCATGCATGAGCAGATGAGCTCCCACATTTTCCAGCATGTTTAAAAAAAAAAATAGATCGATTTAGAGTTAGATAAACTTGGATTTTTTTGGCAGGGACATATACAGGATACTACCCTCCACAACATGACCTTCACTCCAAATCCAAACGCAAACCTACTACCTGATTTTGGACCGAATTACATGGAATTACATGGAATGCTGAAAAAACGTTCTGCTGTAATAGTGAAGATGTAATCTTGGCAGTAGAAAATCTAAACAGTATATTTGACCTCTCAGTGTAACGTCCTGACCAGAGTTCTTATGTGTTTTGCTTGTTTAGTGTTGGTCAGGACGTGAGCTGGGTGGGAATTCTATGTTGTGTGTCTAGTTCGTCTGTTTCTATGTTCAGCCTAATATGGTTCTCAATCAGAGACAGCTGTCAATCGTTGTCCCTGATTGAGAATCATATATAGGTGGCTTGTTTTGTGTTGGGGATTGTGGGTGGTTGTTTCCTGTCTCTGTGTTTGTGTTCGGCACCAGCTAGGACTGTGACGGTATGTTCTTTTGTTATGTTGTATAGTGTTTTTTGTTTTGTCTAATTAAATTCATTATGTCAAATTACCACGCTGCACATTGGTCCTCTGATCCTTCTCGCCTCTCCTCGTCTGAGGAGGAGGACGACTTAGACTGCCGTTACACTCAGCTTCCCTATCAAATAAAAAAAAATGAAACAGAAAACGGAAGAAAATTAACAACAATGACAAATGGTTTGATGAAGAATGCAAAAATGTAAGAAAGAAGTTGAGAAACCTGTCAAACCAAAAACATAGAGACCCAGAAAACCTGAGTCTATGCCTTCACTATGGTGAAACACTAAAACAATACTGAAATACACTACGGAAAAAGAAGGAACAGCACGTCAGAAATCAGCTCAATGTAATTGAAGAATCCATAGACTCTAACCACTTCTGGGAAAATTGGAAAACACTAAACAAACAACAACACAAAGCGTTATCTATTCAAAATGGAGGTGAATGGGTAAACCATTTCTCCAATATTTTTGGCTCTATTACAAAGAACAAACAACAAAAATATATACTGTACATGATCAAATACAAATCTTAGAATCAGATATTAAAGACTACCAGAACCCACTGGATTCTCCCATTACCTTGAACTACAGGACAAAATAAAAACCCTCCAACCCAAAAAGGCCTGTGGTGTTGATGTTATCCTCAATTAAATTATAAAATATACAGACAACAAATTCCAATTGGCTATCATTAAACTCTTTAACATCATCCTTAGCTCTGGCATCTTCCTCAATATTTGGAACCAAAGAAACTGATCACTCCAATCCACAAAAGTGGAGACATATTTGACCCCAATAACTACCGTGGGATATGCATCAACAGCAACCTTGGGAGAATCCTCTGCATTATCATTAACAGCAGACTTGTACATTTCCTCAGTGAAAACAATGTGCTGAGCAAATGTCAAATTGTCTTCTTACCAAATTATCATACGACATATTCACCCTGCACACCCTAATTGGCAAACAAACAAAACAAAGGCAAAGTCTTCTCATGCTTTGTTGATTTTTAAAAAAGCCTTCAACTCAATTTGGCATGAGGGTCTATATAAATTGATGGAAAGTGGTGTTGGGGGAAAAACATGCAACATTATAAAATCCATGTACACTAACAAGTCTGCGGTTAAAATTGACAAAAAACACACACATTTCTTTCCACAGGGCTGTGGGGTGAGACAGGAATGCAGCTTAAGCCCCACCCTCTTCAACATATATATCAACGATTGGCGAGGGCACTAGAACAGTCTGCAGCACCCAGCCTCACCCTACTAGAATCTGAAGTCAAATGTCTACTGTTTGCTGATGATCTGGTGCTTCTGTCACCAACCAAGGAGGGCCTACAGCTGCACCTAGATCTGCTGCATAGATTCTGCCAGACCTGGGCCCTGACAGTAAATCTCAGTAAGACCAAAATAATAGGGTTCCAAAAAAGGTCCAGTCGCCAGGACCACAAATACAAATTCCATCTAGACACCGTTGCCCTAGAGTACACAAAAAACATGCATACCTCAGCCTAAACATCAGCGCCACAGGTAACTTCCACAAAGCTGTTAACAATCTGAGAGAGAAGGCAAGAAGGGCATTCTATGCCATCAAAAGGAACACAAAATTCGACATACCAATTACGATCTGGCTAAAAATACTTGAATCAGTTATAGAACCCATTGCCCTTTATGGTTGTGAGGTCTGGGGTCCGCTCACCAACCAAGAACTCACAAAATGGGACGAACTCCAAATTGAGACTCTGCATGCAGAATTCTGCAAACATATCCTCTGTGTACAACGTAGAACACCAAATAATGCATGCACAGCAGAATTAGGCCGATACCCGCTAATTATCAAAATCCGGAAAAGAGACGTTAAATTCTACAACCACCTAAAAGGAAGTGATTCCCAAACCTTCCATGACAAAGCCATCACCTACAGAGAGATGAACCTGGAGAAGAGTCCCCTAAGCAAGCTGGTCCTGGGGCTCTGTTTACAAACACAAACAGACCACACAGAACCCCAGGACAGCAACACAATTAGACCCAACCAAATCATGAGAAAACAAAAAGATAATTACTTGACACATTGGAAAGAATTCACACAAAAAACAAAACAGAGAGTACACAGTGGCAGAATACCTGACCACTGTGACTGACCCAAATTGAAAGAAAGCTTTGACTCTACGACTCAGTGAGCATCGCCTTGCTATTTAGCATAGCCTTGCTACAGAGCAAACTAGAATGCTATTTGGCTCTAAACAGAGAGTACACATTGGCAGAATACCTGACCACCGTGACTGACCCAAAGTAAAGGAAAGATTTGACTATATACAGACTCAGTGAGCATAGCCTTACTATTGAGAAAGGCCGCCATAGGCAGACCTGGCTCTCAAGAGAAGACAGGCTATGTGCTCACTGCCCACAAAATGAGGTGGAAACTGAGCTGCACTTCCTAACCTCCTGCCAAATGTATGACCATATTAGAGACACATATTTCCCTCAGATTACACAGATCCACAAAGAATTTGAAAACAAACCCAATTTTGATAAACTCCCATATCTACTGGGTTAAATACCACAGTGTGCCATCACAGTAGCAAGATGTGTGACCTGTTGCCACAAGAAAAGGTCAACCAGTGAAGAACAAACACCATTGTAAACACAACCTATATTTATGTTTATTTACTTTCCCCTTTGTACTTTAACCATTTGCACATCGTTACAACACTGTATATATACATAATTTGACATCTTTATTCTTTTGGAACTTCTGTGAGTATAATGTTTACTGTTCATTTGTATTGTTTATTTCACTTTTGTTCATTATCTACTTCACTTGCTTTGGCAATGTTAACATATGTTTCCCATGCCAATGTAACAGTATAACTTTAGTCCGTCCCCTCGCCCCGACCCGAGCGGGAACCAGGGACCCTCTGCACACATCAACAACAGTCACCCACGAAGCATCGTTACCCATCGCTCCACAAAAGCCGCGGCCCTTGTAGAGCAAGGGGAACCACTACTTCAAGGTCTCAAAGCGAGTGACGTAACCGATTGAAACGCTATTAGCGTGCACCACCGCTAACTAGCTAGCCATTTCACATCCGTTACACTCACCCCCCTTTCAACCTCCTCCTTTTCCGCAGCAACCAGTGATCCGGGTCAACAGCATCAATGTAACTGTTTAACTTTAGACCGTCCCCTCGCCCCAACCCGGGCGCAAACCAGGGACCCTCTGCACACATCAACAACTGACACCCACGAAGCATCGTTCCACAAAAGCCGCGGCCCTTGCAGAGCAAAGGGAACCACTACTTCAAGGTCTCAAAGCGAGTGACGTAACCGATTGAAACGCTATTAGCGCACACCACCGCTACCTAGCTAGCCATTTCACATCCGTTACACCAATAAATCCCTTTGAATTGAATAGTAGACACAGAGAACACAGATAAATTATTACATTGTAGAGTAACTCTTGTAACTTGGCAACACTGAGGGAAAGGAGGAGGCAAGGTATTGGCTGGGATATGAGGAAAGTGAGCATGAAGCGTAGGTAGGGGGTATTCTGATTCATAGGGTAGAGCTAGAGGCAGGCCCCAATATCCTCACTAACCCCAGCCACAGCCAGCCAGACATACCACTTATGCAGAATTGAACCCAGTCTTACCCACCTGACTGTATCTTTCTGGTTCTACACCATTAATATGCAACTGTTCACACACATCTCAACTGTGAAGGTCAACACATTCAAGATTGATTCCAGCCGTCTTTTCCATTGTGTCATTCAATGTTTAATCCTCTTTTTATCTGTGTGTTTCTGCATTGAGAAGTCAGAACAGTGTAATCAGTGTGTAGTTTGTATTGACACTAAGCCAGAGAGAGAGGGACTGAGTTGTGTGGGTTGTAAAATGGCGGTTGTTTGAGTTCTGTCCGCTGATTCCTGTCAAACAGTAGCTTGATCTGTCTTCAGAGTGTCTTTCGGAAGCCATGTTTGTTTGGTCAGAGAAGTCGTTCTACCTGGGCAATTACCTCTAACGAAGTGACTTGTTATGATTTGGTCTGGAATCTAATCCCATCGGATACGATGAGGAAAAGTTTTTTTTTTTTTACTATTGTTGGTTGGGAAGATTTGAGTGTGATTCTAACTTGACGGGTGTGTTTGGAAGGTTAGCCTTGTGAAAGGTGGGTTTTAACGCTTTAAAGCCAGGCACCACAGGCAAAAATAAAGGAAAAAATCCCTATTAGCCTGTAATGCCTGGCTTTAAATTGTAATGAGCTGTTTTTTCTCTCTCTTATTTTGGAAGGTGAGGCTGCTTCTCACACGCACAAACTCTCAAACACACACACCTCACACACACTCACACCGATTTTCTCAAACATAACCCTATCTTACTCTCTCTCACACAAACATATATACACACACACACACACACACACATACACACACACGCTCCTGTGAGTCATTTAGGCCCTGCCCCGGTTCAAGAAAACCTCAAAGAGAATCTTGTTGGCAGGAGTCTCCAACGCTTCACCTTTCAGCAGAGGTTAACAGGAACACATTGTCTCTCTCCCCACCTCTCCACTCCTCTCCCCTCTTCTCTCCTCTCCCCTCTTCTCCTGTCGTCCGTCACCATGGTTAGATCATCTGTTGTTTTACACCATAGAGGAATAGGAATGCAGCTCATAGACCTAGGCAGAGGACAACCAATAGAATAGATACTTTACTGTCCAAGCAGCAGTCCCATTGTGGCGTTACTGTTAGGTTACTGTAGATACTACAGGCTTGTTAGTTAATAAGGGAGTGATGGATGATATTACTGAGACATCAGGGCAGGGGAGAGCAGGGGAGCGCAGGGGAGAGATGAGCTTAGCGCTTCCCATAGGCTTCCCCTGGGCGATAAGGGAGACAAACACACAGCGCCACCAGAATACACCACAGCCACCTTCCGCTCAGGGCGAAGGATAGGGGAGAGAGGAGACATGGAGGAGGGGGGCTCCTTTATCATTTTTGACAATGATCTGTGTGTTGGAACGGGGGATTTAGAAAGTAAGAAAGCCCCCCACCCATTTTTAACACATTTTCTTTCTTAAAACACAGAAACACACACACAATCACACTAGTTATTTTGAGAGTGGATACAGGGTATAACGTCACATTATAGCTTGGAAGGTGTTTGTCTGTGTGTGTGTGTGTGTGTGTGTGTGTGTGTGTGTGTGTGTGTGTGTGTGTGTGTGTGTGTGTGTGTGTGTGTGTGTGTGTGTGTGTGTGTGTGTGTGTGCACAACACAGTAGGAGGTAGGAGGAGGATAACAGGGGAGGTAGAGGGGGTAGGGGGAGGATAACAGGGGGGAGGTAGAGGAGGGATAGAGGGAGGATAATGGGGGAGGTAGAGGGGGTAGAGGGAGGATAACATGGGGGAGGTAGAGGGAGGATAACAGGGGGGAAAGTAGAGGGAGTAGAGGGGTATAACAGGGGGGAGGTAGAGGGAGGATAACGGGGGAGGTAGAGGGGGGGTAGAGGGAGGATAACAGGGGGGAAGTAGAGAAAGGATAACAGGGGGGAGGTAGAGGGGGTAACAGGGGGAGGTAGAGGGGGTAGAGGGAGAATAACAGGGGTAAGTTGGGGGGTAAAGTGAGGATAACAGGGGAGGTAGAGAGGGTACAGGGGGAGTAACAGGGGGAGGTAAAAGGGGTAGAAGGAGGATAACAGGGGGAAGTTGAGGGGGTTAGAGGGGGGATAACAGGGGGGAGGTAGAGAGAGGATAACTGGGTGAAGGTAGAGGGGATTTGGAGGGAGGATAACAAGGGGGAGGTAGAGGGGGGGTAGAGGGGGAGGTAAAGGGTGGGTAGAAGGAAGATAGCAGGGGGGAGGTCCCTGTTTATTTCCTCTGTCCTCTCCTTTCTGGGGAGGAAGAGACACATTTGAGGCGCTGCATGAGGGCTGTAGTTACTTCCTTCTTTTTCATCAGATCCCTCCATCTCCCCCTTCTCCTGTCCTCCCCTCTTATAAGCATCCAGATTAGTGTCCCACTCCTTGAAAGCGGCAGCTCTAATCTTTGGCTCGTGCGAATGTTGTCTGTAGTCCATGGCTTCTGGTTGGAAAATGTACGTACGGTTACTGTGGGGATGACGTTGTTGATGCACTTATTGATGAAGCCGGTGACTGAGGTGGTATACTCCTCAATGCCATTGGATGAATCATGGAAACATTTTCCAGTCTGTGCTGGCAAAACAGTCCTGTAGCATAGCATCTGACCACTTTTGTATTGAGCGAGTCACTGGTGCTTCCTGCTTTAGTTTTTGCTTGTAAGCAGGATTCAGGAGGATAGAATTATGGTCAGATTTGCCAAATGGAGGGCGAGGGAGAGATTTGTATGCATCTCTGTCTGTGGCATAAAGGTGGTCTAGAGTTTTTTTCCCCTCTGGTTGCATATGTGACATGCTGGTAGAAATTGGGTAAAACGGATTTAAGTTTGCCTGCATTAAAGTCCCCGGCCACTAGTCCCCGGCCAAAATGCGAAAAAATAAACCACTTCTGGATGAGCATTTTCTTGTTTGCTTATGGCCTTATACAGCTCGTTGAGCTTGACTTGACATAGCAGTATATCATTCGCTTTGGACTTATTAAATAAAAAATCTTTGTCCAGTTCGAGGTCAGTAATCGCTGTTCTGATGTCCAGAAGCTCTTTTTGGTCATAAGAGACGGTAGCAGCAAAATTATGTACAATATGAATTACAAAAAATGCGAAAAAATAAACCAAATTGCACAGTTGGTTAGGAGCCCGTAAAACGGGAGCAATCCCATCCTGCGCCTTTATTAACCTGCCCAATGCAGATGCACCGACACCGTCATGCACTGGGTGACCCTGGAGGGGCTGATGGAGCATGGTTTTTGTTGTTGTCATTTCTGTGCATTGCTCATTTCTGTCATGATAAAATGATTGTGTGCACACACACATGCAATGCACACACATACACATGCATGCAAAAACACACTTCCTTACACAAGCACTCTCAAATACACACATACCTGCATCAAACAGTGAACTCATTCATGTTTAATATGATGTGTTTTGCAGGGTGTGTTTTGGTACAGATTACTCCAGAGACCCGAGCAACAAGGCCTGATTAGACAAACCAAAGAGCATTCAAGCACCAACACCTGAGGTGGCCTACTTGTCATATCTGTATTCATCAGTCTCTATTAGAAATATAACATAACAACATAACGTTTCAAAATGTTTTTTTTCTTCATTTAAGACTGAGAAACATTTAGTAATCATTAAAAGAGAGAGTGCTTTTCTTGTTAGTTCAGATCAGGGTTGGTTTCATTTTATTTTCAACCACATTATGATATTCACTCACCAGTTATCCCAGAAAAGCAGCAACAATCCCAGAACATCAGTTAAGATTCCCATGAAGTTCTAGTTGAGGATGTATCTAACATTAGGATAAAATAAATATACAGCATATATGTTTTTGATAACAAAATGTAATTAAAGAAAAAATTATTTTACTGAAATATCTTTGGAATGTTCTCCTAACGTTCACTAAAATCTATAACAACTACAGAACATTCCCCAGATGTTGTCATTATGTTTCCAGGTAAGGAACAGATTAAATGTGTTTTGGGATCGTCCTTGCAACATCAGGCGAATTTTGTATAGTCCTACAAACATTGTCTAATCATCAGCACATCGGAACAGTGTTTGTGTTTTGAGAACATTTGCTGCAACCTAACGAATGTTCTGGGAACTTTCACAGAAGCAGATTTGTTTTCAGCAGAGACCAAACTATTTTGCAAAAGAGATGTAGTACGTTATCTATATTTCGATAGGCTACATGAATAGATGACAGAATGTAGACTAACTGAAATTGATATTTTGCAGGTCGGTATAGCCTAGAAAACCTGATGGAGCAGCATTGTGACGCGTCCTCCTTCCTCACAGAAGGATCCATCTCTTCTTCCACATGGCCCAAGAAACAGACAAAAAAGTGTGTCACACTTAAACAGAGATATGGCTTGGGCTTAAACGGTAAAAAGGGAAAGGGGGATCTGAGTCTTGGTTTTTAACTTACCAAATAGTAAAAGTTGTGAGGGATTTATTCGATATAAGACTAAACGAAAACATGTATAGGCATGCAAAAAATATGTTTAAAAAAGATCTGTTCTTCCACGGTTCAGGAAATGTGTTAGATGGTTATAATAATGTATGCAGATTAGATTAAATACCAAACAGTGCACATCGCCTAATAATGCTCGGCTCATCTATAAGAGCTACGCATGGCTACGTCTGAATGTGATGGCCCTGGATGGCCAGATGCAGTATAGCCCCACTGTGGGGGGAAATATTATTGAAGCAGTTAAATTACTATAACAAATATTGATCGAGAATTTGTGAAAACGTATTATTATTATTGTCATTATTATTATTAATGAGAACATTCACATTTACATAATTCAAAAATGATGGGTATTGTTAACCACAATTACAAATGCATGTTCTATGTTTATAGACTACCCTATCCTAAACCTAATTTCTGTCTTGTTCAAATGGATATGCTGCTGCCAGTGCATGGCTTCACTCCGTGGGCTGTGACTCCGTGGGTTCGCCCCGGCCTGGTCTCTGCCTGACCTGGCGGATCTCGTCCTCCGCATTCCTCTCGCGCACCCTATCATAAACATCCTCGCCTAGACCGAGCGCAGGAAGTGCGCGAGGACAGGAATTTCACTCTTTCAAAGTGCATTAAAGCTGAGGGCCGGTTAAGAGATGGTGCTGCCATGTTTGGTTTGTTATCCTATAGTAGGCCTACAAAACGGGCTTTTCGACACACAGAGGCGTATTCACGCTCTCTATCACTTTTTGTTGTTGTTATTTCTCTGTATCATTGTGGTGGTTGCCACTAATAATCGGATAGTTTATTAATGTCGTTGTTCATATTATTATTTTGACTTCTACTTACAGAAAACTATAACAACCTCGGTGAATTTACGACGTGATATATCATTACTGCAATTCACGTGTCTGAGAAGCCGCAACAGATCCCTGTCAGCTGTGGAGTTGTTTTACATTGTATCTTTTTATTGCAGTAAGCGTTTATTCGCCGATGATTGTTGGGGATCAAGAGATAATTTGAGAGGGATTTGTAGAGGGTGTGTATTTATGTAAGAGCAAAACATAGGCTGCCCTGCGTCTATCTCATGGCTTTATCCTATTCTCTCTGTTGTACATCAGTGATAAAGCGTTCTTTGCCTATGGTTTATTGCATGTATGCATTTTTTTGTCCAGATAGGCTATGAATTCGTTCAATATAACAATTGAATTGTTATTTAGCTTAAACTTGGTAGTAGGCCTAGTTAAATCGTATGCATGTTACGTCATTTAGTTTAATATTTGAACATATCCCTCACCAAATGACGAGTGCCCATTGGCAATGAGAAGTCCTATTGAAATCAGTCAGTCGTTGACGAAACATTATGCCTTGTGTTTTAGACAGTATAGCCTAGCTTCAATAGTATATCCAGAAGCTATACCCATCTTGCCCTCTATACAACTATTCTCTTTCTGCACCATTTTATTGTGAATATTTGCATGATCCGTTTGGTGCAATCTTAGTCTCAATAGACTGTTAATTTGTCAGTGCGCCTAAACCATGTCTTAGCACAGTGTAAAGGTTTTAATAGGTTAATTAAAAATATTCACCTTATTTTGTCAACCAACAACTTTCCTTCATTCACTTTTATCCAATTTAAAACGTGATATAAAGAAAACAAGCGACAATCGAATTAACATTCCACAGCGAGCTCTAAAGCCAAGCTATAGTTCAGGTTACACATTGGCCTCGCGCTAGGGGTGTTTACTGATTCTTAACATGTTTATTTACAGCTTGTTGTGACGTGACGCGCGTGACTGTGGCAGCCAGGCCCAGATGCCGCGCGCAGGTGAGCGAGGTGTCCCGGGGAAAGGTCGACCTCTCCTGCAGTCGTTTGGAGTGAGACTCAAGCAAGCGTCCAGAGTTTCAGTCAATAAAAGGTATGTATTATTGATCAAAATAAACAATCTTGTGGTATTCAAAAAATGTTAGATGGAAAATAGAAACCATATAAGTGCCATTAATGGCTAATAAATACCTATAGACCAACACTTGGTTCCAATACAGTAGAACCGATTTTGCCATGAGATTCCTTGAAATCAAAAAGCGTTCCGACTGTAAACCATGCAGGGCATAGACAAGTCCTGACCTAGGCAACAATACATTATTTATTGTAACAGGAATGCTAAATTGTTTTTCAAAATATTCCAGTTTTAACAAAAACAGTTATTAAAACAGATCTACAATTTTAGCCTTGAGTTTGAGACTTTGTAGCCTTTTAAACATTGTTTTGAAATGCTCTATTTTGTTTTCCTTCCCACGATGTTCCAAAATGTTTTTATCGTTTTCTTTTCGTTTTCTTCAACCTTCTGAACCTTAAGTAGGCCTACTGGTAGTCGACTGGTGTTATTACAGTCATTGGTGTTATTGTGCAATAGACATTACTGTCACTGCTGTTATTACTGATTGTTTAATAACAATATGATAATAACAAAATTATTGTATGAAAATATCTATGATTGTTGACCGTTCAGCAATTTCTCTTCTCTCTATCAATTTGTGTTCCATCTTCTAATCATCATGGAGTTGGGCGCATGGGAACAGAAGAGACCACCCTTTCTCCGCAACAATAAAGAAGACTAAACAACTTCCCAAATCACGAGGTATTACTAAACACACGGGCACTGTCAGCACTGCCCAACGAAAGGGTCGAGTTTTGTGGTGTCTTCTTTGTTTTCACTCACTTAAAAACCACTTTACCGCATCTGTGTCGCTTTGTTAAAGAAGAACGTAAATGAAGTATAGGCCTGTATTCACCTCGATTTAAAATAATAAAACCAACAAACTGTATCCTTGATTTTCATGTGTGTTTGCTCTCCAAAATATATTTGTAATCTTTGTGAAAAAGAATGTTTGGGCATTTTGGTGAAATGATATCCCCAAACACATTTGACTTGACCATGCATAATACAACACTTCCAAAATATGTAACACTCCATGGAGGTTTTATAGCATATTAATCAACAAAATACGTTCCTACACTTATTTGGTGCATTTTTCCACACTCATGCAGAAATCTAAGATTTGATTGGCCTTTCTATGCATTGTAGGCCTATGAGAGACTATGTATGATAATGCATTGTTATTGTTATTTATTTCATTGCTATTTGTAGAAGTTGACACCCATTTTAAAAGTACTCTTACAGTAAAAGTAACCACTTAATTTATTTTGTCGACGCTATCTGAACTAGACACAATTAATCAGAGTAATATATTTTCAGCATGTGTTTATGGTCCAAAAACACACGTGAAAAAAAATAATCAGGAACCTGAGAAAAGTCTTTCTTTTAGCGCTGGAAGCTGCCCTCTGTATCCTCAAGTAATTGCGCGCTGAGAGACGGTTGGCTCTTACTGCTGTTCAGCTGTTCCCCGGCGAGGAGAGCCGGGGCTTCTCTACAGCGACCGGCCGGGTCCAGACTGTGGGCCGGTGGCGGGCGATGACACACATGCCAATGCTGTTCCACCTACGTAAGCTCTCATAGCACGGAAATACCATCCCGGAGAAAGCCGATGGGACCCACATGGGTGGCCAGGGAAATGTATACCCCCTCCATACACCTCCACCACAACGCCTGCTAATTAAGCGGCACTATCAATCCAGGTTTTCTGCGGCTGCTGCGGACAAGCGGTCAGTAGCTAATGAGGCTTCAGCCTGCAGTCAGACGGAATGCAGTAACATATTGAGGTAAATCTGAGGATATAGGCCGAGGCTATTCACTTACAATAGCTGAAAATACTATTTATATTAGGCCTACATTGTTTTATCATTGGACAATATTGAAAAGTGCAGTCAATGCAAACAAAAATATGATCAGTTATGAATAGTCGATAAATACAGGAAGTAATAGTTGGCTATTTTGTCAAATATAACTGTGTCCCATGCAACAAGTGCTTTTTAATGGCATTGAAATTCATGAAATTATTTACGGTACCTTGAAGTTCTCTTCCTCTTAATCATTTATATTTGACACACAAACTTTTCTCTAAGCTGTTTCCTAATCATTTGCAAGGAGTGGTATATTGTCTAAACCCCACTCTAACACATGTTATTTTTGTACCGTGTGTGAATATGAATATTTATTTGATAATGTGAAGTGGGCAGACAAGAGAGATTCCTCACCACGCAGCTGTAAACCAACAGAGGCGGAACTCGTCCAATGCGCTCAAATCACAGAGCAGTACGTCGCACGACGCACTGTAGATCTATGGCCACTAGCAGGCCTACCGCCTGCCTGTGGAAAAAAAAGCGAAAAGGGCTGGGCTAAGAGAGGAATCAAACCACAACCTGGGCTGCGCTTCCATCACAAACCAGTTTGGGAGAAAGTATGTTCTAGAGGAGAGGCTAGTGCCTAACAAGTCACAAACTGTGGCTCAAAACACGGATTTCTCTGCGCGCTAAACGTTAAGGAGGCAGCGTCAGAGTTTTGTATTGGAGTCCATTTTGAGGTGCTACGGCTAAAATAATTTTCTGCAAGTGTAGTTAATCGCGTTTGTTGTTCTTTATTTGTGCTGGATTTGTTTTTGTTTTGGTGTGCGAAATGATGGACACTTACCAAAACCCAGAGGATGACGCAATGGCCCTGATGGTCCACGACACCAACACCGCGAAGGATAAGGAGCGACCCAAGGAGGAACCTGTCCAGGAAAAGGGTTCGGAGAAAACGGACCCGTCTCAAAAACCACCATATTCGTATGTGGCTCTCATTGCCATGGCCATCCGGGAGAGCACAGAGAAGCGCCTGACTCTATCTGGTATTTACCAGTATATCATCACCAAATTCCCTTTCTACGAGAAAAACAAGAAAGGCTGGCAAAACAGTATCCGGCATAACTTGAGTCTGAACGAATGTTTCATCAAAGTTCCTCGCGAGGGAGGCGGCGAGAGAAAGGGGAATTACTGGACCCTTGACCCGGCGTGCGAGGACATGTTCGAGAAGGGAAACTACAGAAGGAGACGTCGAATGAAACGTCCCTTCAGACCTCCACCGACCCATTTCCAGCCCGGGAAATCCCTCTTCGGCGGTGATGGGTACGGCTACCTGTCCCCTCCAAAGTACCTGCAGTCCAGCTTCATGAACAACTCGTGGTCGCTGGGCCAGCCGCCCACCCCGATGTCCTACACCTCCTGTCAGATGGCCGGTGGCAACGTGAGTCCAGTAAATGTGAAAGGACTGTCCGCTCCCTCCTCATACAACCCGTACTCCCGGGTGCAAAGCATGGGTCTCCCCAGCATGGTGAACTCTTATAATGGCATGAGCCATCACCACCACCCGCACGCTCACCATGCCCAGCAGCTGAGCCCCGCGACCGCTGCGCCGCCCCCGGTCTCCTCCAGCAACGGAGGTGGCCTGCAGTTCGCCTGCTCCCGCCAGCCTACCGAGCTCTCCATGATGCACTGTTCGTATTGGGATCACGAGAGCAAACACTCCGCGTTACACACGAGAATTGACATTTAAAGTTTACCAGAGGGCCACCTGTAAAATTGACTCTTGTGAGAGAAAGACAATAAGTCTATTCCTGTGTATTCAAACCAGAAACAAAATTATTTTTGAAGAGACAATACTATGACGGGCTCTTTTGATCCAAATAATGTACTGAAAATCCATATGGAAAGACATACAAGTGGGGATGGTGAGAGAATTTTCAAAAACTTGAAATTGTGAGATTAAGTGGTCACGACTAAGCACGAGGTAGCAGAACTTTTTTGTTGCATTGGACAGAAGGCCGTGCTATTGTATGTTATATTTGTCAAATCCGACCAGTTCCCTATTCACGGGGATACGAATTCCATGAAAACAAAACAAACAAACAAAGCCCTCTCCCTGTCTTGGAATTTTAAACATCACCTGAACGAGTGATAATTTAATTAGAACTCCTACGTATTTGAACCAGTATAGTGCACTGAGCGGACTCCAGCAAGCCCAGGTGAAATGTTGATTCTTTAGCCTGTCTTTAATTTTTTTATTACGGTGTCACAGTTCTTACTCGGGATGCAGGTGGGGAGATAGAGCACCGTCAGAAGGAGCAATACCAAAGATGTGTTACTTCTGGGGTCATTGACTTTTTAGGCTTCGTGACCTCTGATAGAGATGTTTTGGTTTCCGATAACATTCAGTCCAGTGCCAGATTTTTTTTACCTTTCTTGTTTTTTATAAACGTAATTATTTTTGTCTCATACATGTTGGGACCATGTTAAATTAGCACCTTTCCCTCTTTTTCTAGTATTTTGAATTTCTTAATAAACTTGTATTTCTTTCAACGTAAAACATTGGTCATGAATTAATCGTTATTTGTGCAAAAACGGTATTGTCTAACCACAAATTTCAACAATTATCAACGATAATATTATGATCATTATTATTATTATTAATAATATTATTATTATGTGGTCTATCACTAAACAAATGCATGGCCATTATTATCAGGCTTGCAATGTAGGCTTAGAACTATACATTCCACAGATGAAGTTAATTGGAATTCTATCCGTGAAAGTTGTTCACTTAGGTCTAAACCCGAATGTGTATTTTTGTCTTGAAAATGTTAATGTTAAATTCCAGTTATTTCAACATTTTTGGAATGTAAATCCTTTGCGTAAAACATCTCCAAATATCTAGTAGATAAGTCCTAATACTTTTGTACAGTTTAGCTGAAGTTTAGTTTACTGGGGAGTTGGTTGGATATTTCAGTTTTATACACTAAATATATATTCTTCCATTCGAAAGTAGTTTTGGGAAATGCCATTTAATTCTAAACCATTAGAGCTGCTAAGCTATTAATTAGACCTTCGTTTGATTCCAGTGCCAACCCTGTTGCTTAACACATGAAAACAGCGTGGCCTGCTCTGGGACCTTGCATGCATTGCAACTATTGGCCAAAATGAAAGCGTGAACTTCTGCTTTATCTGAATAGTCTACATTCATTATTAGAGTTACCAAATACATCCACGGCAACTCATTTGTCAGCAGAGTGCAACAATTGAAGAGAGAAAATCAAAGAAAAAGCTGTGCGTGTTTAAGAAGACGTTGTGAACTTCTTAGAGGGTATTTTGGCAGTCCGAGTGCGAATGCTTAGCAGAAACAGATGCTGCAGAAGTTAAGGGTCGCCATCACAGTCATTCCATTTAATCATTATCCCCATATGATGTAGGCTAACCTCCATTATGTGTTTAAACTAATTGTGGCTTCAGCTCAGTGAGCTTTTCCAAGGAGCATGGAGGGTTTTCTCTATGTGAATATTAACTGCTCATGCATAATTGCGCAGTGGCACTTGATTATTACTACTGTATTATTATTATTATAAATTAATGTTATTATTATTGTTATTATGATTATTATTATGGCCTGTTATTATCATTTACAATAAGGTGAATTTGGTGAACCAAGGAGTTTGGTCATGGATGAATTCGAAATAATTTTGGCATCCACCCAAAACAAATGTTCTGTTACACTATGGAGTTTACCATTACTGCACGATTCGTATCTAAAGATTGACGTGGACTGACGTGTCTTACACCTTGCTTGGCTATCAGTTGGGTTGTCCAGATATTCGAATAAATTATCCTAAGGCATGTTGGCCAAATATTTTCAACTTATATGGTCTAGACCTTTATGGGCCTAACTGCTGGAAATCAAGCTATTTGTATTCATTTGAGCTAAGAGCATTTCTTACATATGAGCTAAGACAAGTGACGTGCGAGTGGGCTGGGTTGAGCGTAAAGTAATGGATGGCACCATACTGTTTTCCAGCATCTTTTGCTAAACAAACCGTAAAACATAAAACGTAAGCCTGTAGGCAATATGTCGTGTCGTGAACGTTTAAAACGTATTTCAATCTCTCCAATCCCTACAATTAACCGACCTACAGGCTACAAAACAAATACATCCGCTTAGATTGAAACGATGTTTCATGTTGATGCCAAAATTGCTATGGGCTATCACTGGAGAATGATGCTATAACTTTACACACGTCTATCCAACCTTGTCGTTTTTGTCTGAACGCGCTGAATCAGATGTAGGCCTACGTGCACTTCCTCGTGAGGCCCAAGAGAGCTGTTGCCAACCCTTGGGGCAGTGACGCTCTTGAAAAGAGAGACGTGGTGACGAGTGAAACGCTTTCAATACACGTCTATTCTCAACCCTCTTCCACCTATTATCAATTTTATAACACTCAGGTTCATACTCGAAGAGTTATCGGGTGACTATTGTATGGTTTAAAACGTTTTTACAATGATGATTTAAAAAATATAAGGATTAATAATTTCATAATAGCATTTTCATTGTTTTGATAATTATGAATAACATTCATATCACTATTGCAGCTCTGAAACTAATTCCTTTTCAACAATTCTGCCATTATTTTCGATTTTACGATAGGCTGCTGATACCACCAAGCCTATATGGGGTCATATAGGTTTTCGGTTATGCAATAGGATCTTCTGAATGTCATGTCCACTTTCAGTGAGTTTAGGTTCGAGCCTTATTTTAGACTGACAAGATCCTTATATGACTGTAGACAGTAATCATGCAAACGTATATCATTCACCTTGATCCACCCCCGCTCCATAGCAACTGTTAAACAACGTCCTTGGCCCCATCGCAGCGTCCTTCATGACACGCATATTACACACTAACCATCGGTGAGAAATTGAGTTGTGGTGTCCAACAGTGTTGCTACATTTTAAATATTCCATATTTTTTTGTGGATTAGTCCCAAAATAATTATGCTTGCTTACTAAACTAAATTGCCTAGTAAATTTGACAATATGTGCATTATTCAGTTAAGTTCGATAAAATGCAATTGCATTTAATTCATTACATACAAAACAATCCTTGGGAGGATTTTTATACATACAAGTTAGCACAAGTTGCCATTAATATATTATAAGCAAATACGTGTTTGCTTGATATGCTTGTATGGATTCAAAAGTGATGCGAACAGAGGATATTGTGACCCTTTCCTTAAATCGTTATTCATTGTGCGGGCAAGGTGAGTCACGAAAAGAGCACCTGTCCTTGTCGTTTGTACGCTTGGAGAAGATCATTATGATGAAAATGAAACTCATGACTTATTGACCTATATAGTGTTTTCCCAGTTATAGTCTATGCCTTGAAGCACTGCTGATAAACAGCCCTTGTATATAAAGCAGTTTAATCATACTATCAGCAGGTGCATGTTAATCAATAGGCCTAGTGCCACTTTTGCATCGTTTTACTTTCAGCTGAAGGGCCTCGGTTGAAAAGAATGGTGTAACGCTTTAGCCCACCTTTGTAATCACACGTATATGAGGCAAAATGTAGATACATGCAGCCCAACAGAAACCATAATGGTTAACGTTTTTAGCTTTCTGTGTGGGCATTTTCCATAACTGGAGACTAGATTTACATATGAGCCTATATAACGTATTGAACTGTGTATAGCATCTCTCGTTTAAACACAGACAACCAAGCGACCAATTTGTTATTTTTAACCTAAACAAATAGTCCTTTAATGTATTTTGAATATCAGAGAATAAATCGCTTCGACCCACAAACGAAAGTCAATGCATTTAGCCATAGCCTAGAATGGAGGAAAAATGCTTATTGTGAAATGTCATTAGAGTGATTTATGTTGTTATAGCAGAAGCTAAATTCAACAAATCTTTGTAGGATATAAATAATAAAACATGAGAAACAACTCCATGTATCATAATACTCATATTAATAATAGAAGACCGAATTAATTAGGCCTGGAAAATGAATCTATATATAATTCATCCAACTTTATAATTGTGCACTCTAATACACATTTTTATTTAACTTGGGGACTAAAACCACCTCAGCAAAGAGGAAAAATAACAAACAGTCGTTCAAAGACATAGACTAATTAGTTGTTAGTTGTGCACTCATTCAAGCTCAGCGAAGCCTGGTACCTGGTCTGTCTCTCTGTTTAGCGAGTTGGATTGAGCAGCGCGGTTGAAATGTAGGCCTAGCTGTGTGTATTTTCTGCTTCTTCACATGAATGTTTTGTAAACAACAAGGAGACAAGGGCGCGTTTGAAATGCCAGTGTTTTCTAATTATGCTTATTTTATTAATAAATACAACGTTTCACGAAAAATAAAGCATGTTGTCAGCGACCTGGTAAATTAACCATCTTCGGAGATTAGCCTACATTTAGCCGATGATGGATATGTAATTAATATCTTGCTTTGTCTATTTATCCAACTGAACGTATTAATGCATTCGTAAAATTATGATTATGATAGCCTATATTAGAATAGTATAATAATTATAATTGTTATCATCGCTATTTTCAACATTCAACATACAATATGTTGTGTTAATTGTTACAATTCCACAGCCAACATTCATGCTGATGATATGAGCAGGTACAGGATTCTGAATATGTCTGAGTATCGGTATAGAGGAGCCGAACATGTCGGGTAAAACAATGTCCTCACACATGCAACCGTAGAGTTGCGTTTTGTTTATTTACATCTGTTGAGTACATGCTTTGACAAAGACATGACCAATGCATTTAGGCCTACTTTAGATGTCGCAATAGATCTTTCTCTTTTAGTTTACTGTTAGTACAATATGCAGTGCCTTCAGAAAGTATTCACACCCCTTGACTTTTCCCCCATTTTGTTGTGTTACAGCCTGAATCTAAAATTGATCAAATTTTATGTCAAAGTGGAATTATGTTTTTAGAAATTTTACAAATTAATGAAAAATGAAAAGCTGAAATGTCTTGAGTCAATTAGCATTTCAGGAGTAAAAATGTGCTTAAGTCACAGAATAAGTTGCATGGACTCACTCTGTGTGCAATAATAGTGTTTCACAAGATTTTTGAATGACTACCTCATCTCTGTACTCCACACATACAATTATCTGTAAGGTCCATCAGTCGAGCAGTGAATTTCAAACACAGATTCAACCACAAAGACCAGGGAGCTTTTCCAATGCTTCGCAAAGAAGGGCACCTATTGGTAGATGGGTAAAAATGTAATAAAAAGCAGACATTGAATATCCCTTTAGGCATGGTGAAGCTATTAATTGCACTTTGGATCGTGTATCAATAAATCCAGTCACTACAAAGTTACAGGTGTCCTTCCTAACTCAGATGCCAGAGAGGAAGAAACCGCTCAGGGATTTCACCATGAGGTCAATGGTGACTTTAAAACAGTTACAGAGTTTAATGGCTGTTAATGGTAGTTACTCCACAATACCAACCTAATTGGCAAAACATGCATCCTGTTTGCAACAGGGCACTAAAGTAATACTGCAAAAAAATGTGGCAAAGAAATTTACTTTTTGTACTGAATACAAAGTATTATGTTTGGGGCAAATCCAATACAACACATTACTGAGTATCACTCTCCATATTTTCAAACATAGTGGTGGTTCCATGTTATGGGTATGCTTGTAATCGTTAAGGATTGGGGAGTTTGTCAGGATAAAAAATAAATGGAATGAAGCTAAGCACAGGCAAAATACTAGAGGAAAACCTGGTTCAGTCTGGTTTCCACCAGACACTGTGAGGTGAATTCACCTTTCAGTGGACAATAACCTAAAACAGAAGGCCAAATCTACACTGGAGTTGCTTACCAAGAAGACAGTGAATGGTCCTGAGTGGCCGAGATACAGTTTTGACTTAAATCTGCTTGAAAATCTATGGCAAGACATAAAAACCAATTTGACAGAGCTTGAAGAATTTTTTAAAGAATAATAGGCAAATGTTGCACAATCCAGGTGTGGAAAGCTCTTAGAGACTGTGGAAAGCTCTTAGAGACTGTGGAAAGCTCTTAGAGACTGTGGAAAGGTGATTTTAACTCAGGGAGTTCAATACTTACGTATGTAATCAAGATATATTAATTTTTAGTTTTTAATGCTTTTTTAAATATTTTTTTTACAAATGTTAGAAATTCTTTCACTTTGAGATTACAGAGTATTTTGTATAGATTGTTGACAAAAAAATGACAATTAAATCAATTTTAATCCCACTTTGTAACGCAACAAAATGCGGGGGAAAAAGTCATGTTGTGTGAATACTTTCTGAAGGCTCTGTTTGTCTGTGCATAAAACCAGACCCAATAACATTGTATTCACAGATACAGTATAACACACTAAGCATATCGCTCAAGATTGACTTAGAAATTGGACCTTTGTCCATGTCCTGAAGTAGTCAGGAAATGCCTTAAAAACCAGCCACTAGTGGCAACAGTGAGCGCTATTACCATCAAGTAGGCTTGGGTTTTGGGAGTTGTGGACAAACCTTAACCCTTAACTTAACCATTGGGAATGAATGCCTAAACTTGCATGTTCAATCCCAGTGGTAGACTTTAAAAAAAATCCTATCCCAAACCTTAACTTCAAAATTTGACATTTGGAGAAACGAAATGATACTGAGCAAGAGGAGTCAACCCAGGGTGTCAATAAACAGTCCCATGACTCCGGATCCGAAGATCGTCTGTTCAATAAACAGTCCCATGACTCCGGATCCGAAGGTCGTCTGTTCAATAAACAGTCCCATGGCTCCGGATCCGAAGGTCGTCTGTTCAATAAACAGTCCCATGACTCCGGATCCGAAGGTCGTCTGTTCAATAAACAGTCCCATGACTCCGGATCCGAAGATCGTCTGTTTAATAAACAGTCCCATGACTCCGGATCCGAAGGTCGTCTGTTCAATAAACAGTCCCATGACTCCGGATCCGAAGATCGTCTGTTCAATAAACAGTCCCATGACTCCGGATCCGAAGGTCGTCTGTTCAATAAACAGTCCCATGACTCCGGATCCGAAGGTCGTCTGTTTAATAAACAGTCCCATGACTCCGGATCCGAAGGTCGTCTGTTCAATAAACAGTCCCATGACTCCGGATCCGAAAATCGTCTGTTTAATAAACAGTCCCATGACTCCGGATCCGAAGGTCGTCTGTTCAATAAACAGTCCCATGACTCCGGATCCGAAGGTCGTCTGTTCAATAAACAGTCCCATGACTCCGGATCCGAAGGTCGTCTGTTCAATAAACAGTCCCATGACTCCGGATCCGAAGGTCGTCTGTTTAATAAACAGTCCCATGACTCCGGATCCGAAGGTCGTCTGTTCAATAAACAGTCCCATGACTCCGGATCCGAAGGTCGTCTGTTCAATAAACAGTCCCATGACTCCAGATCCGAAGGTCGTCTGTTCAATAAACAGTCCCATGACTCCGGATCCGAAGGTCGTCTGTTCAATAAACAGTGCCATGACTCCAGATCCGAAGGTCGTATGTTCAATCCCAGTGGTAGACGTTCATTTATTTATTTTATTTTTTAGCCCTATCCCAAACCTTAACCCTTAACTTAAATATTAGGAATGAATCCCTAAACGTAATGGTTTAATCATATCCAAAACCTTAACCCTTAACTTCGAAATTACACATTTGGAAAAAATGAATGATGCAGGAGTCGTCAAGCCAACATGTCAAAAACACTTAGAATTTTGACTTTTGGAGCAACTTCGAAATTTGACGTTTGGAGAAACGTGGATAAACATCAGAATCTGAAGTAAATTTGGGAAAGCCGTGAGATCTAGTTTGAACACACCACACACACACACACACACACACACACACACACACACACACACACACACACACACACACACACACACACACACACACACACACACACACACACACACACACACACGCACACACATACAAACCATACATTTGCGGCCCCATGCATGTCTTTGTTCAGTGTGTGGGTGCGACAGGTGTGCATTTTAGCAGGAAGGTTGCCAGTTCAGCTGAGCTGAGCCAGACGCGCAGGAACAGTGGTCCTGCATGCAAGATGTCCCCACGGCTGCGGGAGATAAGACTAGCTCGAATCAGGAATTCCTCGCTCCTTCAGCGTAAAAATAGTAAAACAAAGTTTGAGTGTCACACACTATATGAAACATGCAGATGCGGTAATTGCCATATAATTAGGACTTAGAATAAAATATAGAGTCATTTAATATAGAGTCATTTAATTTAATTCACTGATGGTCAGTGCTCTAACAGCCCTATTCAATCTCTCTTGGAAGCTCATTGATTTGATCATTTAGGAGAGATATGTAGGTCCTACAGCATGTCCAGAACATGTCGTACCTTGGGTTACGGAGTAGGCAAAAATTAGGTACCATAGTAGCCTGGCGTTTAAATAACTATTTATAAACATTTGATCCATATTACCAACAGAAAGCACGAAACATATGAGTGCTTATAAAACCTTTGTCAAGTACACAAACTATTATGGTGGCACGTGTAAAACTATCACAACAATGCTTGCATCACTTCACTGAAGAGGACTGCATTTGAATAGGCCTCACGTGGAGTCCAAATTATATCCACATGTTCAAATGTATACGATACCTTTAATTGCAATTCAGTACATATTATTCCTGTAAGTTTCTCATATACATGAATTCAAAACAGTTGCTTATATCAGGAGTTCACTGTATCTTAGCTGGAGAGTCTTTTTCAGCATTATGGAGCGTTGAATCGAATCGAATTAGCATACGTCAAAAATGTGTAAACCTATTAAGCTACGCGAGGCTAATGCACACTATTACACTAATTATGATACCATAATAATAAGAGATGTAAACTATTACAAAACCAAAATAAATAATCATATTGGTACAACATGTAAATGAGCCTAATCTTAAACTTTCTGCAAAACAAGTCTATTGAGCGTGCTCTTCTGAGTAGGCCCCCAATGTAGCCAACATTTCAGTATGGAATGTAGTTCAATCACAACTCGTAAAGCCTTTATCATGAAGTAAAACGTTTATTTTTATGATGATGATGATGATGATGAAGAGCCTCATACTCAAGTCAGGCACAATCTGTTTGTTTTTTACAACCTTAGCTTGTCCGTCAGTATAGCCTATATGTCTGGTACAGTGCATTCAGTATAGCCTATATGTCTGGTACAGTGCATTCAGTATAGCCTATATGTCTGGTACAGTGCATTCAGTATAGCCTATATGTCTGGTACAGTGCATTCAGTATAGCCTATATGTCTGGTACAGTGCATTCAGTATAGCCTATATGTCTGGTACAGTGCATTCAGTATAGCCTATATGTCTGGTCCAGTGCATTCAGTATAGCCTATATGTCTGGTACAGTGCATTCAGTATAGCCTATATGTCTGGTACAGTGCATTCAGTATAGCCTATATGTCTGGTACAGTGCATTCAGTATAGCCTATATGTCTGGTACAGTGCATTCAGTATAGCCTATATGTCTGGTACAGTGCATTCAGTATAGCCTATATGTCTGGTACAGTGCATTCAGTATAGCCTATATGTCTGGTCCAGTGCATTCAGTATAGCCTATATGTCTGGTCCAGTGCATTCAGTATAGCCTATATGTCTGGTCCAGTGCATTCAGTATAGCCTATATGTCTGGTACAGTGCATTCAGTATAGCCTATATGTCTGGTACAGTGCATTCAGTATAGCCTATATGTCTGGTACAGTGCATTCAGTATAGCCTATATGTCTGGTACAGTGCATTCAGTATAGCCTATATGTCTGGTACAGTGCATTCAGTATAGCCTATATGTCTGGTCCAGTGCATTCAGTATAGCCTATATGTCTGGTACAGTGCATTCAGTATAGCCTATATGTCTGGTACAGTGCATTCAGTATAGCCTATATGTCTGGTACAGTGCATTCAGTATAGCCTATATGTCTGGTCCAGTGCATTCAGTATAGCCTATATGTCTGGTCCAGTGCATTCAGTATAGCCTATATGTCTGGTCCAGTGCATTCAGTATAGCCTATATGTCTGGTCCAGTGCATTCAGTATAGCCTATATGTCTGGTCCAGTGCATTCAGTATAGCCTATATGTCTGGTACAGTGCATTCAGTATAGCCTATATGTCTGGTACAGTGCATTCAGTATAGCCTATATGTCTGGTACAGTGCATTCAGTATAGCCTATATGTCTGGTACAGTGCATTCAGTATAGCCTATATGTCTGGTACAGTGCATTCAGTATAACCTATATGTCTGGTACAGTGCATTCAGTATAGCCTATATGTCTGGTACAGTGCATTCAGTATAGCCTATATGTCTGGTACAGTGCATTCAGTATAGCCTATATGTCTGGTACAGTGCATTCAGTATAGCCTATATGTCTGGTACAGTGCATTCAGTATAGCCTATATGTCTGGTACAGTGCATTCAGTATAGCCTATATGTCTGGTACAGTGCATTCAGCATTCCTACCCCTTGACTTATTACACATGTTGTTGTGTTACAGCCTGAATTCACATTAAATATGTTGTTCTCTCATTCATCTACACACAATACCCCATAATGACAAAGTGAAAACATGTTTTTAGAAATGTTTGCAAATGTATTGAAAATTAAATACAGATATATACAATTTACATAAGTATTCACACCCCTGAGTCAATACTTTGTAGAAGCACCTTTGGCAGCGATTACAGCTTTGAGTCTTTCTGAGTAAGTCTCTAAGAGCGTTGCACACCTGGATTGTACAATATTACAAATTCTTCAATCTCTGTCAAGTTGATTGTTGATCATTGCTAGACAGCCATTTTCAAGTCTTGCCATAGCTTTTCAAGCCAATTTAAGTCAAAACTGTAACTAGGCCACTCAGGAGCATTCAATGTTGTCTTGGTAAGTAACTCCAGTGTAGATTTGGCCTTGTGTTTTAGGTTGTTGTTCTGCTGAAAGATGAATTCGTCTCCCAGTGTCTGTTGGAAAGCAGACTGAACCAGGTTTTACTCTAGGATTTTGCCTTTTCTTATTTTTTCAGTTGCAGTATTACTTAAGTGCCTTGTTGCAACAGGAAACCAGAAGGCACAATTTTCTTTTCCCCCCCGGATAACCAGGGCCACACTCCAACACTCATTTACAAACAACGCATTTGTGTTTAGTGAGACCGCCAGGGATGTTCTCTTGATAAGTGGTGAATTGGACAATTTTCCTGCATGTCCTGCTAAGCATTCAAAATGTAACAAGTACTTTTGGGTGTCAGGGAAAATGTATGGAGTACAAAGTACAAAATTGTCTTTAGGAATGTAGTGAAGTAAAAGTGCAAGTTGTCAAAAATAGAGTAAAGTACAGATACCGCCCCAAAATACTTAAGTAGTAGACACCTTTGAAGTATTTTTACTTAAGTATTTTACACCACTGGTGTGTGTCGGTGTGACAGGAATGGGGGTACACACATGCCTTGCATCCAATGAGGGGTCGAAGGGATGTTTTTATTATTTCTTTATTATTTCATGATTAGGTGAAAAGGTTTCGCACACTGTTTGTTTTTGTTTGTGCGTGTCTTTCCGTTGAGCACCCAGTGAACAACCGTGATTGTATCCTTTGTTGTGCTCTCAGAGATGACAGATTATAATCAAAAAGACGAATGAGGTCAAATCATTCTCACAGGACACATTTGACCCTCAAGTTCCTCCTCCATCCAACCCCTCTACGCCAGGCGTACCTAAACTCGTTTTGGGAACGCCTGTGTGCGTGCGTCCATCCCCGGCTCGTGAGGTGACAGGCGAGTGCGGCAGCTGCGCACACCAGGGCAACCCGGACGCCCGAGTCACTCACAGGTTGCCGGTTTCCCAATGCTCTCACACAATTGAATTTATGGCATTCTTGGGAATGTTTGAGATTTAAGCGCAACCGTTTCCATTTGGACGTAGCGCATATCACCCCAAACCCATTGAAAAGGAGAGTGGGGTCACCACTGTTTGGTATACACCAGCTCGAAACAGGAAAATATACAAAGATTTGATTCGCAGAAAATCCGGCAATTGTTAGGATCAGCGTGAGTTTTTTCCTCCCTTGTACCAGAAATACTAAAAGTTAATTCGGTCCAAAAGCTTTGTCCTATTTGTATGACATTGCAAACACGGTTTTAGTTTTTTTCTGAACATCCCTTGGTGGATCTCCAATGTAATCTACTTGTCACACTGATCTACGTGATGTTTTCAGTTACAGTGGATTTTTATCTTAATGAAAAGCCAGAGAAACAATAAATTACATTTTTACATTTAAGTCATTTTTAGCAGACGCTCTTATCCAGAGCGACTTACAAATTGGAAAGTTCATACATATTCATCCTGGTCCCCCCGTGGGGAATGAACCCACAACCCTGGCGTTGCAAGCGCCATGCTCTACCAACTGAGCCACACGAAATAATACCCTAATCCACCAAAATAATAATGACGATATGTTTTGATACACCACGATAGATTATAATAGGAAATATACACACGGGTTTGTTGACAGGACCCTCGGCCAAAAGAAGACAGAAGTTCATTAAACGTATATAATTAATACGTGACTATAAATACGCAGGATGAGTTGTCATCCACTCAGGGAGAATGACTGACCGTGTGCCCAGGGTAACGTGACGCACCGACCTCTCTCTGTCCCCGCCACAATGGGGCCACCAAAATGTCACCTCGCACCACTACCAAGGAACAGGGCATCGTTGATAGGCTATGGTGCTCCGCGCGCGTCTACAAATAAGTCTGGAGCTCCAGAAATGTGGGGTAACACTGTAACGGAATACTTATAAGTGATTAATTTATGTGCATTTCATAAATGTTTCCTATTTGTCATTTACAGAAATAATTGGCATATGGGTTGAAATTGTAGAACTTCAACTAGTTGCATACCTAGGACTAGGCTATATGACCATCTGAAATTCAATGGAATATAGGCTAGTTTAGGATAAATCCATGTATCAACATGTTCAAACTGCTTGAATTTTACCTTCACACGAACTGCTGAATTACCACTGGTTTACCTCTGAATGGCAGAAGTGGCTGGCCGCTTCTGCAAAGGGAAATGCGATCCACTCTAAAAAAGCACTTCCCCTTCTCTTGATTATGAGCTCTAAATTGCTTTGTCTGTTTTTAAATGCGAATCCTTTTCCCATAGTGCCGTTGATGGAGGCTATTTTTAACCTCTTCCCCTCCTTGTGCTTTAAGAAAACTTCTGGTGAATTGGCAAGAGTAGGCTAAGCAGCTCTCCGGGGCCATTTCTAATTTCCACGGATTAATCGTGAAACATGGAACCCTTGGGGCCCATTATGGCTCAAAACCTGCTAAACAGAATTGTAATTACATATTTGTATTGTTTAGTTTCAGGTATTTGTCTATATCCATTTTCATTGGGAAATATTACATATTAGGCTTGCCTGACGATTCACCCTGAATTTAATTCCTCAGCTCTATCGATCCTACCGCCTACATATATTGTCTGAAACTGCTATTCTAGAAGTCGTTTGTGTGAATTTAAAATGAGGGGCGTTGTACAAAACCAATTAATCAGCGATTACATCATCTCTAACAAATCTAACCAATCAGAGCATTCAAAGTGAATAACTTGATCATGCAAGCCTGGCCAAAACGATTGGTTTCTGGGACCAATCAGAAAGGACAGAATGTGTTCCCATTCTACAAATTCGGGGAGACTCATCATTGAGAAGAAATGTCAGTTGGCTGGAGCAATGTGGATGGGGTTGCCAGGCTCACCTGGGGGTTTTGTATAAGGATAGAACTGACTAAAACAAGCATATCCTTTGGTGCCCCTTTACCACAACAATGATAATATCTTGACTTTGAATGTTGTTGTCCTAGGGCTGGGGTGCTGGTCAGTGTTTCCAATTCACTCCTTCTGTACCCCTGAAAGAGTCTGTTTACACATGCCAGTTTATGGCCACATTCATTCTCTAGGGGCACACCCCTGTAAACCATTACATGTTGCACGGTTCCATTCTGTGTTCATTAAATGCTTCATTAAACCTCACTGATACAGGAATTATTTTGAAAAATGACCAGCTTATCCAGGCTAGAGGTATAGGACCATGATGTAGTGACATGGCAGTATGCAGGTGATTTAACTAGCCCAGTTAAAATACAATAATGCATATAATTGCATGTTGATTACAACATGATTTTCATGAGTTATGTCATTTATTTATGTACTGTACCATCAAAAACGATGAGGATGTCTCTCCAGTGAGTTTTTCTCTCCATTGGCTGTGTATGATCATAAAACAGGAAGTTTGCCTTAAGCTTGACCCTGGGTCTCCGACTCTCCAATCAAGCGTAGCCTCGTCACATCCCAGATCACATCACAGTACAATCCAATTTCAGCCACAGAAACAACGTATTCCTTTCAAACAATTACATACCTCTTGGCAAGGGCTCACAATTAAACAAATGATTATATTTTGATACCCGTAATTATACGCATTCGCATGAGGTCTCCTTTGAAGTCCAATGTGCTTTTTATTACACGCTTATCTCGTGTTATGAGATTATGCAGCGAGCAGGTTTGGATTGAGTTACGGTACATTTAATTGAATAAGAGGAGAATAACTCCGTAATAGAAGCATGCTGGAGTCAGTGATACAGCACTCTGGCCATTCCCTTTGAGCCCGGATTATGTTTAGCAAATTTAAGATAATGAGAATGTTATGAGGGGGCTGCCTATGTAGGCCATATGACACGACACAGCCTGTCCATGGCTCTGGCCAGCTTCACAGAGCAGAGGGTTTCCTTTGAAAGACAATCTATTTCATTAGTCATATTCCCAGCTTGCCGCAGAGGCTGGGAATGGTTTGGAAAGCTGCATGTGAGGGCTGCTTCTATATAACCACCACTTAATCAACCAACAGGGGTTCAATTGGGGTATTGTATTCAGTGGGGCTGTCCTCAAATTGGTGGCATTTTTATTATGTTTTAGAGGCATGTATTAAATTCGCAATGTAGGCTTTGCTGTCTCCCATGCTGAAGTGGTGGAACCAAAGTTGCCAAGTGACTTGATAATACTTACAGTATTTTATTCATGCATGTATACATATTTACATTATTAGGCTTACTATTTTACAAATGTAATAATGAGGGGTAGGGGTAAATTTTTTAGGTTTCAGCCAATGAGGGAAGCGTACATTCAATTCATGACTTTTACTGAATGAAAACGAGGCATGCTCTTGGCCGTGAACCTGGCCATACAAAATATATTTAGAGGTCTTTGGAATAAAGGTTGATGCACATGCTGCTATGTACCGCCCTCTTCTGGAATTAAATATTATACTACACCAAATAATGAAAGTGCTTCTTGAAGTTCAATAATGTGCGTGTGTGTGTTTGAGAGAGAGAGACATTGGAGTGGCATTGGAATTGGTAAACATTTCCATCCATCAGATTAAAGCTCTAGGAGAAATGTCTCACATATTCCACATGTTTATGAAATCTGGGGTCATAATAATTTAGTAATGTTATTTGACAATCAGTGTTATAGGTCATATGAGTTTAGTAATGTTATTTCTGTCTTATCCGGCGTCCTGTGTGAATTTAAGTATGCTCTCTCTAATTCTCTCTTTCTTTCTCTCTCTCGGAGGACCTGAGCCCTAGGACCATGCCTCAGGACTACCTGGCTTGATGACTCCTTGCTGTCCCCAGTCCACCTGGCCGTGCTGCTGCTCCAGTTTCAACTGTTCTGCCTGCGGCTATGGAACCCTGACCTGTTCACCGGACGTGCTACCTGTCCCAGACCTGCTGTTTTCAACTCTCTAGAGACCGCAGGAGCGGTAGAGATACTCTTAATGATCGGCTATGAAAAGCCAACTGACATTTACTCCTGAGGTGCTGACTTGCTGCACCCTCGACAACTACTGTGATTATTATTATTTGACCATGCTGGTCATTTATGAACATTTGAACATCTTGACCATGTTCTGTTATAATCTCCACCCGGCACAGCCAGAAGAGGACTGGCCACCCCTCATAGCCTGGTTCCTCTCTAGGTTTCTTCCTAGGTTTTGGCCTTTCTAGGGAGTTTTTCCTTGCCACCGTGCTTCTACACCTGCATTGCTTGCTGTTTGGGGTTTTAGGCTGGGTTTCTGTACAGCACTTTGAGATATCAGCTGATGTACGAAGGGCTATATAAATAAATTTGATTTGTCAATCAGTGTTATAGGTTAGATGACTTTAGTAATGTTATTTCTCAATCAGTGTTATAGGTCATATGAGTTTAGTAATGTTATTTCTCAATCAGTGTTATAGTAACCCACACATTACATCCTATTCCCCATACAGTGCACAGCATTTGGCCATCTCTGGAACACTACTGGTTAGTTCTGAGACAGCCAGTGCATTATCTCGTTTTCTAAACTCACTCATGGGGTGTGTTCAGTATGACGGTGTGCAACGTTGAATTCAACGGAAACGGTACTGAACGACCAGTTGAAAATCTTTGTGATTATGGTGGTCCAGAGGGGGATTACCATATGGTATGCTGCATGGGTTTTGCTATTTCAAATGGTCAGACCCATATTAAATCAGGCCACACTTTGTTGCAAACTTACCAAAAGGGAGCAAACGTACCTCAAAGGCTGTTGAAGAACGGTGCTCACTGTTTTGGGGGAAACCCGTCGTTCAGTACAAACCTTCACTCAACGTAGCAAACATTGAATCGAACTGAACGCACCCCTGTTCTCGGTCAAGAATGACGTAAGAAAATGTATTCGTTTATATAACCAGACCAGCAGGGGGCGACACAGCTATTTCATTAATCGGTTACTTTTCTCCCTGCTTCAACAGTGGACTAATGTATCTGACCAAATAATATTTATTTCCTGCGTTTTGCCACTGTGCTTGACAAAATATGATGGATCAGAGGACATACGACCAACTTGCCAAAGGGTCAACTTGATGCCCCTTCAATTGACGATGAGGCAACTGACTTGTGTTGCATGGTGCAAACATTATTATTCAATTAATAATATCTAATAAATACCCCTGGCTTATCATTACTTTCTTTGAGACAGTTTAAGTCATAACCATGATGAATCATGTAGCCTAGTTTAATGTGGACTATTAGCCTATGGGGCTACATGTTGGTTATGTAGGCCTATACATAGTAGGCTAAGCTATATATTAATGCACTGCCTTTACAGTTATTAGCATTCAAAATAAGGCATAGTGTACCTATTTTTTTTTAACACAGCATCACAACCAGGCAGGCACCAGCTGGCACAGAAAGCCCTGTATAATGACTGGCTCAAGTCAACACGCGACCCCCTCCCAAAATAATGCACCGGGATAATCGACGCGCCTTCGGCAACGTTGGAATGTTTCAACTGGCAAATTCCACTCGCGTTTTTTCCCCCATCTCAAATAGTTGGAGAGGTTTCAGAACTTTGTGTTTCCGGGTGAAATCTCTGGCCCGAAGTTTCATGCCGGGGATATGAGCATAGGAGACGCAAAGCCGGCTGAAAGAACAGTGTAGGCTACGCAGGGACGGAGAGAAAGGGAAGGGAGAGAATAAGAAAAAAACCGAACAGCAGCTGAGCGGTGCGTTTTTCACCTTCTGAAAAACAGGAAGCAAACGCCGATCTGCCTACCTGGCCGCATTGTCCTGCAGGGAGAAGACAGCGGGCTCTCACGGCTCTTCTTGCCACGCATAGGCATATTATTTTTCTAAAGCCTAACTCTCGTTCTTGTGGATTCAACTGCGAGAAAAACTGTCGTTCTTGTGGATTCAATCGAGAGAAAACAACTTTTAACTAGGCCTATTTCCTCATTCGTACGGTCGTTATTTTTCATATTCCCAACAAGAATATAACTCAAGGTAAGTCCCTGGCACAATTCCATCGCTACCTCGAATTAGTAGGCTAGCCTACATGGAGTCATTGAGCAAAACTCCACCTCGGTCGATAAGTGCTACATTGTGTCGAGACCTCACCCAGATTGTTGTTTGAAGTTATAAACTACATTTGCACTTTTGTCGGGAAAAGATTCGTTTCCTATTTTTGTTAAACAATAGGCAACGTTTCGAAACGAGTTTCATGATTGGTTTACTCTCTGAGCACCCAATGATGCATTCTGCCTTATCCCTAGTGTTCTCATCCGTAATTATCGCCCACACCAGGGACCATGTGAACTACAAACCCCCCGAGTTAGGTAGACTATGCAAAATATCATCGGATTGTAGTCGTTTATTAATATGGGCCTTTGAAAGCAGCGACATGTTTTGGTCTCAAAATTATTAGACAATTTATTTACAATGCAGCTGGGTCGGGTATGTTAGGTCTCGTTTTATAATTTTATTTTGTGACTTGTCATTAAAACTCGGGTTTGACGCACTCGCTGCTGCTTTTCGCCTCTTTCTCATCTCAGCCTATACAGAACCACGGTTCGACTCTAGGCTACGGATGACACGATGGGGACATGTTTAGGCTACACTTGATAACCGACAGCAAAGAAAAGCTATGCTATGTCAGGATTTATTTTTTATGTAATCTATGCCTTCGCGTTCTCAAACGGAAGGGAATCCCGCCGTGGAACATTGACAGAGTGGTAAAATAGGGCAAGTCGCATCGACGTTTGTCTCGCGGTAGTTTTAAAACCGGGAAGTTTTTGGAGAGGCTGGGTAGAATTGAGCAGTTGACCGGTGGATAGTGCATTTCTGGAGTAGAGTCGTGACTGCCTGCCTGTCAATGCCGTTATAGATGACTGTCTGCCATGTCCCCAAAAATGTATGAATAGGTTATTCAAGTAATTGTAGTAGCACATTGTTTGTCATTTTCGCCAGGCCTTTTTGTCCTACTTTGTCAGCTTGTAGGCCTCTGCCAGCACTTGGATAGGCTACCTCCGAGCACACTTGGTGACAAAAAACAAATGTCTAGTACTATAATTCCAAGCGGCCTATGTCTTTGAGACTTTGACATAGTTATTGCTTAGCCAATGTGATGACACACCTTACCTGTCTTTTAAAATATTAGTGAATTAAGTGTCGCAATTTTAGATGCAATTTCACTTTATATTTCATGAACTCAAATGCTCATGCAAGTTTGAGCATGTCTGTATCTCAGATTTTCTCCCTTAAGCAGCAATATTAACCTCTTCGGCGACCTGACGAAATTCACATAGAAATATAAGTTATAGATCTGTCATTCTTGTTGAAAACAAGTCTAAGACGTGGTAGATCTGTCCTATGTGCACTATTTCTATGCTTCCCTGTCTTAAGTTTCATTTTTGCATCTTTTTCTTTAGGTTGTGTACACCAGCTGAAAATGCTATATTTTTGGTTATGGTAAAGATATTTTACAGTGGTTTAGATGGCACAATGATTATACTTGGTTATTTTGTCACATATACTGAAATTAGGCAAACTATTCAACTATTCATCAACCTTCAGCGTAAAAATAGTAAAACAAAGTTTGAGTGTCACACACTATATGAAACATGCAGATGCGGTAATTGCCATATAATTAGGACTTAGAATAAAATATAGAGTCATTTAATATAGAGTCATTTAATTTAATTCACTGATGGTCAGTGCTCTAGCAGCCCTATTCAATCTCTCTTGGAAGCTCATTGATTTGATCATTTAGGAGAGATATGTAGGTCCTACAGCATGTCCAGAACATGTTACGGAGTAGGCAAAAATTAGGTACCATAGTAGCCTGGCGTTTAAATAACTATTTATAAACATTTGATCCATATTACCAACAGAAAGCACGAAACATATGAGTGCTTATAAAACCTTTGTCAAGTACACAAACTATTATGGTGGCACGTGTAAAACTATCACAACAATGCTTGCATCACTTCACTGAAGAGGACTGCATTTGAATAGGCCTCACGTGGAGTCCAAATTATATCCACATGTTCAAATGTATACGATACCTTTAATTGCAATTCAGTACATATTATTCCTGTAAGTTTCTCATATACATGAATTCAAAACAGTTGCTTATATCAGGAGTTCACTGTATCTTAGCTGGAGAGTCTTTTTCAGCATTATGGAGCGTCGAATCGAATTAGCATACGTCAAAAATGTGTAAACCTATTAAGCTACGCGAGGCTAATGCACACTATTACACTAATTATGATACCATAATAATAAGAGATGTAAACTATTACAAAACCAAAATAAATAATCATATTGGTACAACATGTAAATGAGCCTAATCTTAAACTTTCTGCAAAACAAGTCTATTGAGCGTGCTCTTCTGAGTAGGCCCCCAATGTAGCCAACATTTCAGTATGGAATGTAGTTCAATCACAACTCGTAAAGCCTTTATCATGAAGTAAAACGTTTATTTTTATGATGATGATGATGATGATGAAGAGCCTCATACTCAAGTCAGGCACAATCTGTTTGTTTTTTACAACCTTAGCTTGTCCGTCAGTATAGCCTATATGTCTGGTACAGTGCATTCAGTATAGCCTATATGTCTGGTACAGTGCATTCAGTATAGCCTATATGTCTGGTACAGTGCATTCAGTATAGCCTATATGTCTGGTACAGTGCATTCAGTATAGCCTATATGTCTGGTACAGTGCATTCAGTATAGCCTATATGTCTGGTACAGTGCATTCAGTATAGCCTATATGTCTGGTACAGTGCATTCAGTATAGCCTATATGTCTGGTACAGTGCATTCAGTATAGCCTATATGTCTGGTACAGTGCATTCAGTATAGCCTATATGTCTGGTACAGTGCATTCAGTATAGCCTATATGTCTGGTACAGTGCATTCAGTATAGCCTATATGTCTGGTACAGTGCATTCAGTATAGCCTATATGTCTGGTACAGTGCATTCAGTATAGCCTATATGTCTGGTACAGTGCATTCAGTATAGCCTATATGTCTGGTACAGTGCATTCAGTATAGCCTATATGTCTGGTACAGTGCATTCAGTATAGCCTATATGTCTGGTCCAGTGCATTCAGTATAGCCTATATGTCTGGTCCAGTGCATTCAGTATAGCCTATATGTCTGGTCCAGTGCATTCAGTATAGCCTATATGTCTGGTCCAGTGCATTCAGTATAGCCTATATGTCTGGTCCAGTGCATTCAGTATAGCCTATATGTCTGGTCCAGTGCATTCAGTATAGCCTATATGTCTGGTCCAGTGCATTCAGTATAGCCTATATGTCTGGTCCAGTGCATTCAGTATAGCCTATATGTCTGGTCCAGTGCATTCAGTATAGCCTATATGTCTGGTCCAGTGCATTCAGTATAGCCTATATGTCTGGTCCAGTGCATTCAGTATAGCCTATATGTCTGGTCCAGTGCATTCAGTATAGCCTATATGTCTGGTCCAGTGCATTCAGTATAGCCTATATGTCTGGTCCAGTGCATTCAGTATAGCCTATATGTCTGGTCCAGTGCATTCAGTATAGCCTATATGTCTGGTCCAGTGCATTCAGTATAGCCTATATGTCTGGTCCAGTGCATTCAGTATAGCCTATATGTCTGGTCCAGTGCATTCAGTATAGCCTATATGTCTGGTCCAGTGCATTCAGTATAGCCTATATGTCTGGTCCAGTGCATTCAGTATAGCCTATATGTCTGGTCCAGTGCATTCAGTATAGCCTATATGTCTGGTCCAGTGCATTCAGTATAGCCTATATGTCTGGTCCAGTGCATTCAGTATAGCCTATATGTCTGGTCCAGTGCATTCAGTATAGCCTATATGTCTGGTCCAGTGCATTCAGTATAGCCTATATGTCTGGTCCAGTGCATTCAGTATAGCCTATATGTCTGGTCCAGTGCATTCAGTATAGCCTATATGTCTGGTCCAGTGCATTCAGTATAGCCTATATGTCTGGTCCAGTGCATTCAGTATAGCCTATATGTCTGGTCCAGTGCATTCAGTATAGCCTATATGTCTGGTCCAGTGCATTCAGTATAGCCTATATGTCTGGTCCAGTGCATTCAGTATAGCCTATATGTCTGGTCCAGTGCATTCAGTATAGCCTATATGTCTGGTCCAGTGCATTCAGTATAGCCTATATGTCTGGTACAGTGCATTCAGTATAGCCTATATGTCTGGTACAGTGCATTCAGTATAGCCTATATGTCTGGTACAGTGCATTCAGCATTCCTACCCCTTGACTTATTACACATGTTGTTGTGTTACAGCCTGAATTCACATTAAATATGTTGTTCTCTCATTCATCTACACACAATACCCCATAATGACAAAGTGAAAACATGTTTTTAGAAATGTTTGCAAATGTATTGAAAATTAAATACAGATATATACAATTTACATAAGTATTCACACCCCTGAGTCAATACTTTGTAGAAGCACCTTTGGCAGCGATTACAGCTTTGAGTCTTTCTGGGTAAGTCTCTAAGAGCGTTGCACACCTGGATTGTACAATATTACAAATTCTTCAATCTCTGTCAAGTTGATTGTTGATCATTGCTAGACAGCCATTTTCAAGTCTTGCCATAGCTTTTCAAGCCAATTTAAGTCAAAACTGTAACTAGGCCACTCAGGAGCATTCAATGTTGTCTTGGTAAGTAACTCCAGTGTAGATTTGGCCTTGTGTTTTAGGTTGTTGTTCTGCTGAAAGGTGAATTCGTCTCCCAGTGTCTGTTGGAAAGCAGACTGAACCAGGTTTTACTCTAGGATTTTGCCTTTTCTTATTTTTTCAGTTGCAGTATTACTTAAGTGCCTTGTTGCAACAGGAAACCAGAAGGCACAATTTTCTTTTCCCCCCCGGATAACCAGGGCCACACTCCAACACTCATTTACAAACAACGCATTTGTGTTTAGTGAGACCGCCAGGGATGTTCTCTTGATAAGTGGTGAATTGGACAATTTTCCTGCATGTCCTGCTAAGCATTCAAAATGTAACAAGTACTTTTGGGTGTCAGGGAAAATGTATGGAGTACAAAGTACAAAATTGTCTTTAGGAATGTAGTGAAGTAAAAGTGCAAGTTGTCAAAAATAGAGTAAAGTACAGATACCGCCCCAAAATACTTAAGTAGTAGACACCTTTGAAGTATTTTTACTTAAGTATTTTACACCACTGGTGTGTGTCGGTGTGACAGGAATGGGGGTACACACATGCCTTGCATCCAATGAGGGGTCGAAGGGATGTTTTTATTATTTCTTTATTATTTCATGATTAGGTGAAAAGGTTTCGCACACTGTTTGTTTTTGTTTGTGCGTGTCTTTCCGTTGAGCACCCAGTGAACAACCGTGATTGTATCCTTTGTTGTGCTCTCAGAGATGACAGATTATAATCAAAAAGACGAATGAGGTCAAATCATTCTCACAGGACACATTTGACCCTCAAGTTCCTCCTCCATCCAACCCCTCTACGCCAGGCGTACCTAAACTCGTTTTGGGAACGCCTGTGTGCGTGCGTCCATCCCCGGCTCGTGAGGTGACAGGCGAGTGCGGCAGCTGCGCACACCAGGGCAACCCGGACGCCCGAGTCACTCACAGGTTGCCGGTTTCCCAATGCTCTCACACAATTGAATTTATGGCATTCTTGGGAATGTTTGAGATTTAAGCGCAACCGTTTCCATTTGGACGTAGCGCATATCACCCCAAACCCATTGAAAAGGAGAGTGGGGTCACCACTGTTTGGTATACACCAGCTCGAAACAGGAAAATATACAAAGATTTGATTCGCAGAAAATCCGGCAATTGTTAGGATCAGCGTGAGTTTTTTCCTCCCTTGTACCAGAAATACTAAAAGTTAATTCGGTCCAAAAGCTTTGTCCTATTTGTATGACATTGCAAACACGGTTTTAGTTTTTTCCTGAACATCCCTTGGTGGATCTCCAATGTAATCTACTTGTCACACTGATCTACGTGATGTTTTCAGTTACAGTGGATTTTTATCTTAATGAAAAGCCAGAGAAACAATAAATTACATGAAATAATACCCTAATCCACCAAAATAATAATGACGATATGTTTTGATACACCACGATAGATTATAATAGGAAATATACACACGGGTTTGTTGACAGGACCCTCGGCCAAAAGAAGACAGAAGTTCATTAAACGTATATAATTAATACGTGACTATAAATACGCAGGATGAGTTGTCATCCACTCAGGGAGAATGACTGACCGTGTGCCCAGGGTAACGTGACGCACCGACCTCTCTCTGTCCCCGCCACAATGGGGCCACCAAAATGTCACCTCGCACCACTACCAAGGAACAGGGCATCGTTGATAGGCTATGGTGCTCCGCGCGCGTCTACAAATAAGTCTGGAGCTCCAGAAATGTGGGGTAACACTGTAACGGAATACTTATAAGTGATTAATTTATGTGCATTTCATAAATGTTTCCTATTTGTCATTTACAGAAATAATTGGCATATGGGTTGAAATTGTAGAACTTCAACTAGTTGCATACCTAGGACTAGGCTATATGACCATCTGAAATTCAATGGAATATAGGCTAGTTTAGGATAAATCCATGTATCAACATGTTCAAACTGCTTGAATTTTACCTTCACACGAACTGCTGAATTACCACTGGTTTACCTCTGAATGGCAGAAGTGGCTGGCCGCTTCTGCAAAGGGAAATGCGATCCACTCTAAAAAAGCACTTCCCCTTCTCTTGATTATGAGCTCTAAATTGCTTTGTCTGTTTTTAAATGCGAATCCTTTTCCCATAGTGCCGTTGATGGAGGCTATTTTTAACCTCTTCCCCTCCTTGTGCTTTAAGAAAACTTCTGGTGAATTGGCAAGAGTAGGCTAAGCAGCTCTCCGGGGCCATTTCTAATTTCCACGGATTAATCGTGAAACATGGGACCCTTGGGGCCCATTATGGCTCAAAACCTGCTAAACAGAATTGTAATTACATATTTGTATTGTTTAGTTTCAGGTATTTGTCTATATCCATTTTCATTGGGAAATATTACATATTAGGCTTGCCTGACGATTCACCCTGAATTTAATTCCTCAGCTCTATCGATCCTACCGCCTACATATATTGTCTGAAACTGCTATTCTAGAAGTCGTTTGTGTGAATTTAAAATGAGGGGCGTTGTACAAAACCAATTAATCAGCGATTACGTCATCTCTAACAAATCTAACCAATCAGAGCATCAAAGTGAATAACTTGATCATGCAAGCCTGGCCAAAACGATTGGTTTCTGGGACCAATCAGAAAGGACAGAATGTGTTCCCATTCTACAAATTCGGGGAGACTCATCATTGAGAAGAAATGTCAGTTGGCTGGAGCAATGTGGATGGGGTTGCCAGGCTCACCTGGGGGTTTTGTATAAGGATAGAACTGACTAAAACAAGCATATCCTTTGGTGCCCCTTTACCACAACAATGATAATATCTTGACTTTGAATGTTGTTGTCCTAGGGCTGGGGTGCTGGTCAGTGTTTCCAATTCACTCCTTCTGTACCCCTGAAAGAGTCTGTTTACACATGCCAGTTTATGGCCACATTCATTCTCTAGGGGCACACCCCTGTAAACCATTACACGTTGCACGGTTCCATTCTGTGTTCATTAAATGCTTCATTAAACCTCACTGATACAGGAATTATTTTGAAAAATGACCAGCATATCCAGGCTAGAGGTATAGGACCATGATGTAGTGACATGGCAGTATGCAGGTGATTTAACTAGCCCAGTTAAAATACAATAATGCATATAATTGCATGTTGATTACAACATGATTTTCATGAGTTATGTCATTTATTTATGTACTGTACCATCAAAAACGATGAGGATGTCTCTCCAGTGAGTTTTTCTCTCCATTGGCTGTGTATGGGCATAAAACAGGAAGTTTGCCTTAAGCTTGACCCTGGGTCTCCGACTCTCCAATCAAGCGTAGCCTCGTCACATCCCAGATCACATCACAGTACAATCCAATTTCAGCCACAGAAACAACGTATTCCTTTCAAACAATTACATACCTCTTGGCAAGGGCTCACAATTAAACAAATGATTATATTTTGATACCCGTAATTATACGCATTCGCATGAGGTCTCCTTTGAAGTCCAATGTGCTTTTTATTACACGCTTATCTCGTGTTATGAGATTATGCAGCGAGCAGGTTTGGATTGAGTTACGGTACATTTAATTGAATAAGAGGAGAATAACTCCGTAATAGAAGCATGCTGGAGTCAGTGATACAGCACTCTGGCCATTCCCTTTGAGCCCGGATTATGTTTAGCAAATTTAAGATAATGAGAATGTTATGAGGGGGCTGCCTATGTAGGCCATATGACACGACACAGCCTGTCCATGGCTCTGGCCAGCTTCACAGAGCAGAGGGTTTCCTTTGAAAGACAATCTATTTCATTAGTCATATTCCCAGCTTGCCGCAGAGGCTGGGAATGGTTTGGAAAGCTGCATGTGAGGGCTGCTTCTATATAACCACCACTTAATCAACCAACAGGGGTTCAATTGGGGTATTGTATTCAGTGGGGCTGTCCTCAAATTGGTGGCATTTTTATTATGTTTTAGAGGCATGTATTAAATTCGCAATGTAGGCTTTGCTGTCTCCCATGCTGAAGTGGTGGAACCAAAGTTGCCAAGTGACTTGATAATACTTAAAGTATTTTATTCATGCATGTATACATATTTACATTATTAGGCTTACTATTTTACAAATGTAATAATGAGGGGTAGGGGTACATTTTTTAGGTTTCAGCCAATGAGGGAAGCGTACATTCAATTCATGACTTTTACTGAATGAAAACGAGGCATGCTCTTGGCCGTGAACCTGGCCATACAAAATATATTTAGAGGTCTTTGGAATAAAGGTTGATGCACATGCTGCTATGTACCGCCCTCTTCTGGAATTAAATATTATACTACACCAAATAATGAAAGTGCTTCTTGAAGTTCAATAATGTGTGTGTGCGTGTGTGTTTGAGAGAGAGAGACATTGGAGTGGCATTGGAATTGGTAAACATTTCCATCCATCAGATTAAAGCTCTAGGAGAAATGTCTCACATATTCCACATGTTTATGAAATCTGGGGTCATAATAATTTAGTAATGTTATTTGACAATCAGTGTTATAGGTCATATGAGTTTAGTAATGTTATTTCTGTCTTATCCGGCGTCCTGTGTGAATTTAAGTATGCTCTCTCTAATTCTCTCTTTCTTTCTCTCTCTCGGAGGACCTGAGCCCTAGGACCTTGCCTCAGGACTACCTGGCTTGATGACTCCTTGCTGTCCCCAGTCCACCTGGCCGTGCTGCTGCTCCAGTTTCAACTGTTCTGCCTGCGGCTATGGAACCCTGACCTGTTCACCGGACGTGCTACCTGTCCCAGACCTGCTGTTTTCAACTCTCTAGAGACCGCAGGAGCGGTAGAGATACTCTTAATGATCGGCTATGAAAAGCCAACTGACATTTACTCCTGAGGTGCTGACTTGCTGCACCCTCGACAACTACTGTGATTATTATTATTTGACCATGCTGGTCATTTATGAACATTTGAACATCTTGACCATGTTCTGTTATAATCTCCACCCGGCACAGCCAGAAGAGGACTGGCCACCCCTCATAGCCTGGTTCCTCTCTAGGTTTCTTCCTAGGTTTTGGCCTTTCTAGGGAGTTTTTCCTTGCCACCGTGCTTCTACACCTGCATTGCTTGCTGTTTGGGGTTTTAGACTGGGTTTCTGTACAGCACTTTGAGATATCAGCTGATGTACGAAGGGCTATATAAATAAATTTGATTTGTCAATCAGTGTTATAGGTTAGATGACTTTAGTAATGTTATTTCTCAATCAGTGTTATAGGTCATATGAGTTTAGTAATGTTATTTCTCAATCAGTGTTATAGTAACCCACACATTACATCCTATTCCCCATACAGTGCACAGCATTTGGCCATCTCTGGAACACTACTGGTTAGTTCTGAGACAGCCAGTGCATTATCTCGTTTCCTAAACTCACTCATGGGGTGTGTTCAGTATGACGGTGTGCAACGTTGAATTCAACGGAAACGGTACTGAACGACCAGTTGAAAATCTTTGTGATTATGGTGGTCCAGAGGGGGATTACCATATGGTATGCTGCATGGGTTTTGCTATTTCAAATGGTCAGACCCATATTAAATCAGGCCACACTTTGTTGCAAACTTACCAAAAGGGAGCAAACGTACCTCAAAGGCTGTTGAAGAACGGTGCTCACTGTTTTGGGGGAAACCCGTCGTTCAGTACAAACCTTCACTCAACGTAGCAAACATTGAATCGAACTGAACGCACCCCTGTTCTCGGTCAAGAATGACGTAAGAAAATGTATTCGTTTATATAACCAGACCAGCAGGGGGCGACACAGCTATTTCATTAATCGGTTACTTTTCTCCCTGCTTCAACAGTGGACTAATGTATCTGACCAAATAATATTTATTTCCTGCGTTTTGCCACTGTGCTTGACAAAATATGATGGATCAGAGGACATACGACCAACTTGCCAAAGGGTCAACTTGATGCCCCTTCAATTGACGATGAGGCAACTGACTTGTGTTGCATGGTGCAAACATTATTATTCAATTAATAATATCTAATAAATACCCCTGGCTTATCATTACTTTCTTTGAGACAGTTTAAGTCATAACCATGATGAATCATGTAGCCTAGTTTAATGTGGATTATTAGCCTATGGGGCTACATGTTGGTTATGTAGGCCTATACATAGTAGGCTAAGCTATATATTAATGCACTGCCTTTACAGTTATTAGCATTCAAAATAAGGCATAGTGTACCTATTTTTTTTTAACACAGCATCACAACCAGGCAGGCACCAGCTGGCACAGAAAGCCCTGTATAATGACTGGCTCAAGTCAACACGCGACCCCCTCCCAAAATAATGCACCGGGATAATCGACGCGCCTTCGGCAACGTTGGAATGTTTCAACTGGCAAATTCCACTCGCGTTTTTTCCCCCATCTCAAATAGTTGGAGAGGTTTCAGAACTTTGTGTTTCCGGGTGAAATCTCTGGCCCGAAGTTTCATGCCGGGGATATGAGCATAGGAGACGCAAAGCCGGCTGAAAGAACAGTGTAGGCTACGCAGGGACGGAGAGAAAGGGAAGGGAGAGAATAAGAAAAAAACCGAACAGCAGCTGAGCGGTGCGTTTTTCACCTTCTGAAAAACAGGAAGCAAACGCCGATCTGCCTACCTGGCCGCATTGTCCTGCAGGGAGAAGACAGCGGGCTCTCACGGCTCTTCTTGCCACGCATAGGCATATTATTTTTCTAAAGCCTAACTCTCGTTCTTGTGGATTCAACTGCGAGAAAAACTGTCGTTCTTGTGGATTCAATCGAGAGAAAACAACTTTTAACTAGGCCTATTTCCTCATTCGTACGGTCGTTATTTTTCATATTCCCAACAAGAATATAACTCAAGGTAAGTCCCTGGCACAATTCCATCGCTACCTCGAATTAGTAGGCTAGCCTACATGGAGTCATTGAGCAAAACTCCACCTCGGTCGATAAGTGCTACATTGTGTCGAGACCTCACCCAGATTGTTGTTTGAAGTTATAAACTACATTTGCACTTTTGTCGGGAAAAGATTCGTTTCCTATTTTTGTTAAACAATAGGCAACGTTTCGAAACGAGTTTCATGATTGGTTTACTCTCTGAGCACCCAATGATGCATTCTGCCTTATCCCTAGTGTTCTCATCCGTAATTATCGCCCACACCAGGGACCATGTGAACTACAAACCCCCCGAGTTAGGTAGACTATGCAAAATATCATCGGATTGTAGTCGTTTATTAATATGGGCCTTTGAAAGCAGCGACATGTTTTGGTCTCAAAATTATTAGACAATTTATTTACAATGCAGCTGGGTCGGGTATGTTAGGTCTCGTTTTATAATTTTATTTTGTGACTTGTCATTAAAACTCGGGTTTGACGCACTCGCTGCTGCTTTTCGCCTCTTTCTCATCTCAGCCTATACAGAACCACGGTTCGACTCTAGGCTACGGATGACACGATGGGGACATGTTTAGGCTACACTTGATAACCGACAGCAAAGAAAAGCTATGCTATGTCAGGATTTATTTTTTATGTAATCTATGCCTTCGCGTTCTCAAACGGAAGGGAATCCCGCCGTGGAACATTGACAGAGTGGTAAAATAGGGCAAGTCGCATCGACGTTTGTCTCGCGGTAGTTTTAAAACCGGGAAGTTTTTGGAGAGGCTGGGTAGAATTGAGCAGTTGACCGGTGGATAGTGCATTTCTGGAGTAGAGTCGTGACTGCCTGCCTGTCAATGCCGTTATAGATGACTGTCTGCCATGTCCCCAAAAATGTATGAATAGGTTATTCAAGTAATTGTAGTAGCACATTGTTTGTCATTTTCGCCAGGCCTTTTTGTCCTACTTTGTCAGCTTGTAGGCCTCTGCCAGCACTTGGATAGGCTACCTCCGAGCACACTTGGTGACAAAAAACAAATGTCTAGTACTATAATTCCAAGCGGCCTATGTCTTTGAGACTTTGACATAGTTATTGCTTAGCCAATGTGATGACACACCTTACCTGTCTTTTAAAATATTAGTGAATTAAGTGTCGCAATTTTAGATGCAATTTCACTTTATATTTCATGAACTCAAATGCTCATGCAAGTTTGAGCATGTCTGTATCTCAGATTTTCTCCCTTAAGCAGCAATATTAACCTCTTCGGCGACCTGACGAAATTCACATAGAAATATAAGTTATAGATCTGTCATTCTTGTTGAAAACAAGTCTAAGACGTGGTAGATCTGTCCTATGTGCACTATTTCTATGCTTCCCTGTCTTACGTTTCATTTTTGCATCTTTTTCTTTAGGTTGTGTACACCAGCTGAAAATGCTATATTTTTGGTTATGGTAAAGATATTTTACAGTGGTTTAGATGGCACAATGATTATACTTGGTTATTTTGTCACATATACTGAAATTAGGCAAACTATTTGAATTTTAGCAACCAGGAAATGGTGGAGCGATTTTTGAATAGTGCATTTTTAACTAGGCCAGGTCTAATTATTTGGCAGCATATTCTATAGTGGTTAAAGTGGATACAAACAGTGTGTGACTTAGCTTCACTGTATGACTGAGGTGTGTACATTTGGTCCACACACCCGTTTCACTCCCATTTCAAGATAAGACAACGGAATCGACACGTTACAACTTAGACATGTTTCTCTTTTTTTTTTTACCATCTCACGCCACACACAATTCCCATTGCTCTATTATTGTCTAAATAATCATTGAATTTAGACTGTGTGTGTGTTTGCAGTGGTGTTGGTTTTGTGAATCAGTGCCTGGCTGGGACCCAAGCACCATGTGACAGTAAGTCAGTAAGCTTCCCAGCCGGACGAGACGAGGGAGCCATGATGTCACAGGTCAGGGGACCGTCAGGGACACAAATAGGAGTGTGTGTCTACTATAGTGTGGCTATGAGAGCCAATTACAACACACACACACACACACACACACAGCCCCCCGAAGCACTAACACACGGGGTCTGGGGGAGAGGTGGTGGCGACCGGAGCCATGAATGGAGCATTTCTCTCAGTCATGTGAGAGAGAGCTCTGTTCCTCAGAGGGGACAATTTGTCTGCATAAACACTTAATACACACACTTGACTTATTTCCACATACAGTACACAAGCACAGACACGCACACAGAAACACACACACAGTTATAGTAGCTGTGCTCTACACACACACACTATTTTAAGAGTGCCCAGAGGGTGGCCATAATTGCAGAACAAATTATATTTCAGAGCTTTAATGCACTTATTGGAAAGAAAGGTTAGATCTGAATTGCCTGTTTGTGAGTGATAATATTCAACTATTATACGTGTTTGTGTGTAGCCTCATGATTGCACTGTGTTCAATAGTGCAGAAAGCGAGGATCATTAGTGAACACGTCATGATTAAGTTGACATTTGGAGCACTGATTGTACACAGATAATTATAAGTATTTACTATAGCTTCTCATTGAAATGAGTGTCTACTAATCAATTGGACTTGTATTTAGTACTCTCTTGAAGGATAATGTTATTTTGAGTTGGTCTGTTAACCCTGTGGGAAACAGAGGAGAGATTTTTAATCTGGCAGCGGGCCAGGCTGCCCCATGTAGGGCGGGGCTGTTCTCAAGCCCCCTCTGAGGTAGTACGGGGGGCACTGATAACGCTGCTGACGTCAGTCTCCAGTCTCCTTAACAATGCAGCCCTTTAGAGAACCTGCTATTTACTCCACAACCAGGCCTCTCCTAAGAAACTTAATGACGGAGTAAAAGTTATAAAAAGATCTGCGTCGCATGAGAACTTTGATCTCCTCATAGTGAACAGTGATAGCTAAAAGGACTGCTTTCTACACTTCCTACACCTTTAAATTAGCCAGTTGTAGTGTGTGTGTGTATCTCTCCTCTTCTGGCATGAGAAACATGTTAACATTGCCAAAGCAAGTGAAGTAGATGATATACAAAAGTGAAATAAAGAACAGTAAACATTACACTCACAGAAGTTCCAAAAGAATAGACATTACAATGTCATATTATGTCTACTAAAAGTGTTGTAATGATATGCAAATAGCTAAAGTACAGAAGGGAAAGTAAATAAACAAATATAGGTTGTATTTGCAATGGTGTTTATTCACTGGTTGCCCTTTTCTTGTGGCAACAGGTCACAGATCTTGCTGCAGTGATCACACACTGGTATTTCACCCAGTAGATATGGAAGTTTATCAAAATCGGGTTTGTTTTTGAATTCTTTGTGGATCTGTGTAATCTGAGGGAAATCTGTGTCTCTAATATGGTCATACATTTGGCAGGAGGTTAGGAAGTGCAGCTCAGTTTCCACCTCATTTTGTGGGCAGTGTGCACATAGCCTGTCTTCTTTTGAGACTCAGGTCTGCCTTCAGCGGCCTTTCTCAATAGCAAGGCTATGCTCAATGAGTCTGTACATAGTCAAAGCTGTACATAGTCAAAGTTTGGGTCAGTCACAGTGGTCAGGTATTCTGCCACTGTGTACTCTCTGTTTAGGGCCAAGTAGCATTCTGGTTTTCTCTGTTTTCTTGTGAATTCTTTCCAATGTGTCAAGTAATTTATCTTTTGGTTTTCTCATGATTTGGTTGGATCTAACTGTGTTGCTGTCCTGGGGCTCTGTGTGGTCTATTTGTGTTTGTGAACAGAGCCCCAGGACCAGCTTGCTTAGGGGAGTGTTCTCCAGGTTCATGTCTCTGTAGGTGATGGCTTTGTAATGGAAAGTTTGGGAATCATTTCCTTTTAGATGGTTTTAGAATTGAACGTCTCTTTTCTGGATTTCTCTCTCATCTGGATTCCATCCTCCATTTCAGCTAGCTTGGGATTGACATCTCCTTCTCCATCTCAGAGACCCCTGCTGGTGTTCTGCCATCTCCCACCTTTCATCCTCCTTCCCCCTCTTCATTCTCTTTCCTTTTCTATATTCATTAAAATACATTTTACTGTACTGAAACACTCTTCAGGGAAATGTACTCCCCACCTGCCTGTTTATACAGTTGAGGTCAGGTGTGTTTTGTACCGTAGTCAGTGTTCTTGTTAAAGAAATGAGACACCTGCGTCTTCAAATACTTCTGCCACCCACCCACCATCCTCAACTGTCCCCATGCTCCCTAACTGGTTCACACACACACACTTCCTGCTGTCACAGTCAAATGTAATCACCCCTCACAGCCGTTGATGGCTTGTGTAATATCCCCTTGGAAATCTGAAAGGAAGCCCGTGTGTGAGCAGCTGTGCTCCTGTGTGTGTATGTTTGGGGTGGGTGTGTGTCATGCCCCATCAAACAGTCGTATCCCATGAGCCAACTACCTTCTGTGGCTTAATATCCTCCGATGAGGTCACATGCATACAGATATATACAGTAGATAGGTTTACACATATAGTGGTGCTTAAATATCTAATGAGCATATACAGGACAGGCAGACATATAGGAAGTGTGACATGTCCAGTAAGTGAACCAGAGAGAACAGCAGCCTCATGGAATTCTTCACTTTCCTGCTTCACAAGCCAAGACCTGCAGAGGAATTCAGAGAAGAGGAGGAGGAGGAGCAATGGACATCGGGGAGAAATGAAGAGGCAGGAAGGAGAGGTACAGCTATGCAGGCAAAAAACAAAGGAGGATAGAAGGAGGTTAATATATATTAGTTTGTTTTGTAAAGGAGAGAGGAAATAGAAGTTGAAAAGGTTGAGAGGTCAATTGAAGGAAAGAAAGATGCAGAAGGGCATAGACAGATCTAGTTTTGAATTGAGTGTTAGTATATAATGGGGGTTGGATTGAGGTTTGCTTGGTGTAGAATGGGGTTGGATGGATATACTGTAGAGAAAGAGAAGTGAGGGAGGTAGAAAAGAAGAGCTTGATGAGAGGAGGGGTAGACTTTCCCAGGCTACCCAAACTCCTTGCTCTGGCCAAATGCTATGCCCACGGACGTTTGTTTATTCTCCGCAATGAGTCTGAATCGGAGTACCTCCCTGACAATTTCTAGAATGCAGACACATTCTAATCATTTTGATTGGTCACAGAAACAAATGGGTTGGGCCAAAGTCAGAAAACCTGTGAGTAAAGCTCTGTTTTGTAAATCCGTCATTGGCTTTGATACTCTGTTTAGATGAGCCAATCACTAATGGCTTTGTTTTGTACAACACTCCTCATTTTGACATCACTGCAGATTACTTCAACGGTGGCAGTCTCTGACTGAAGTCTGTAGTGAACATAGTAGTGGAAGAATTCAGTTTGAGTCGTCAGGCAAGGGTAGACTGAGGTAGAGAAGGGGGATGTGGTCCTGACCTGGAGGTTTAGACTCCTCTCTGTAACTTGAGGGAGTGACACTGCCCTACTCACCATGACAACGCCGCCTTAAGGCTGCTACAGTTACGCATACAACACACACAGATTAGTGAACCTTACAAAACATGTTGTTTTACAGGGTCAGCCATAGTAGTACTGCACCCCTGGAGCGAAATAAAGGTGAAGTGCCTTGCTCAAGGGCACACAGACATATTTTTTTTCACCTTGTCGGCTCGGGTGTTCGAACCAGCGACCTTCCGGTTACTGGCCCAACGCTCTTACCACTAGGCTACCTGCCGCCTACCTACTCTCTGTGTATATACAGTCAGGGACATTTTCAGTTGATGACAATGGGATATTTTCTAGTTGTGTTAATTAAGGTGAAGAAACCTCATGACCTTCTCTCCCCTGCCCTGCTGTGAGATAGATGGACCCGCCTGGACACTTTGGTCCGTCTGGGCTGCATTTCCTCTCCCTCATCTGCCTGTTGTTTACCACCTGACCTCTGGCTGTTCTTAACCAAATACTGTATGTCACTCATACAGGTAAGGTGTGTTGTGTGACACCTACACAAAAATGTGCACGTGTGGATTTTAATGTACATGTAAACGTACAGTATATTGTGCTAGTATTTGTGCACTGGTGAGCAGACATCATGGAAATGTCTGCTACTCCTTCTTCTCACCCTCTTGTGTGTGTGGTGCGGTGCACCATGTCCTAGGCTGGGCCAGACCTTTGTTCAGTCAGGCAGGCAGAAGGTAACTGATTTACAACATCCAGGGGTACTCTGACAACTATATCCCCCTCACACACAGCCCACTCCCATCTGGGAGAAGAACAGGGGTTAAGGTAAAGAGAGAAACACACACATTCCTCTCACCATCATCATCACAGTTCTCTTAGATAATTCAAATGTATGGACTTTAAGTGTGTGATTCTGTACTAATCTAAGCAGAGCTGTAATATAAGTGTCCTAGTGTGGCTGTGTATTGTGCTTGTGATGGACAGACTGAGGTCTTTTGTTTACGCCAGGCCGTGATGACGCATGATCCTCTGTAAAGCCCCCTTGAGGACCTGTGTGTGTTTGGTGAGAGCGTAATGTGTGTTATGTTGCATTCCTGTGTTTGTGTGTGAGAGAGATCGTGCTCTTGATCACTGAGATCAGTGTGTGATTAAGACTAAAGGAGCCTTTGAGTTCATACATATTTAGCAGATGTTATTGGTTTTACCTACTCATTCAAGGGTTTTTCTTTATTTTACTATTTTCTACATTGTAGAATAATAGTGAAGACATCAACTATGAAATTACATATGGAATCATGTAGTAAACAAGTGTTAATCAAATCAAAATATATTTGAGATTCTTAAAAGTAGCCACCCTTTGCCTTGATGACAGCTTTGCACGCTCTTGGCAGAAAATAGTAAAAATAAAGAAGAACCCTTCAATGTGTATGTTTGTCCAAACTTTTGACTGGTACTGTACATATTTAGCAGATGTTATTGGTCACATACTGTACATATTTAGCAGATGTTATTGGTCACATACTGTACATATTTAGCAGATGTTATTGGTCACATACTGTACATATTTAGCAGATGTTATTGGTCACATACTGTACATATTTAGCAGATGTTATTGGTCACATACTGTACATATTTAGCAGATGTTATTGGTCACATACTGTACATATTTAGCAGATGTTATTGGTCACATACTGTACATATTTAGCAGATGTTATTGGTCACATACTGTACATATTTAGCAGATGTTATTGGTCACATACTGTACATATTTAGCAGATGTTATTGCGGTGTAGCGAAATGCTTGTTCAAAGTTGCTTAGGAGCTAGAAGCAGAGCTGCCATGTCTGCCGGCACCATCTTGTCTAGTTGTTGCTGAGAGGATGTGACGAGTACAACTACTAGGGCCAGTTTTCCCAGACCTAGCCTAGTCCTGGTTTAAAAGCATGCTCAACTGAGACTCCGTTATCAGATATATAACCCTAACTCAGACCCAGATATTAAGCCTAGTCCTGGTCTTAAAGCATGCTCAACTGAGACTCCGTTATCAGATATATAACCCTAACTCAGACCCAGATATTAAGCCTAGTCCTGGTCTTAAAGCATGCTCAATGGAGACGGTTGTAAGTGCAGCATTTTGAATGGATCCCCAATGGCTCTCAGGTGGAAGGACAACAGATCTAGCTTGAGAAAACAGTAAGTGGATCATTGTACTCAGACACTCATGGTTTGAAGGTACTATCACCACTAAGTGTGTTGAGGCCTTGTTTTATTATGAGCTATTCTCCCCTCACCAGCCTCTGGTGATATAAGAAGACAATTCCACAGTGTTGAGATGGTGACACTGCACCTCAGGGGGTGCCATTTTGGAATGTAATGAAAGGGGGGTGGTATAATTATGAGGGTGGGGGGTAGCAGGACATGGGTAAGAAGTGGGAGTGGGGTCAGTGGGGGGGGGTGGAGAGAGGGAGACAGAGTTGGGTGGGGAGAGTGTGATTCACCCCTCAGAATCTACATTCCTTGCATACCACAGAGGGGATGGGTGGAGGAGAGGAAGGGGGTGTGTGATGGGAAAGGTAAGTGGTAGAAAGGGTCTGTGACTGAACCAGGCTGCCAGTGTGGTGTTGGTACAGTGATAAGAGTGGAACAGTTTGGGAGTGTAGGTTGTGGTGTGTCTCTGGCTGGTGGGTCTTCAAATCTAGTCAGTTGATACGTGTCTGTCTTCATGTCATGTAGGCAGTGTTCTCTAGACAAGGTGAAATGGGCTGTTACGTACAGTGCTTATGGAAATTCTACACCCCCGTGAACTTAATCTAAAAAGGGATTCAATTTGTGGTTTTCCTCCGGATCGACACCACCTACTCCACATTTCCAAAGTTATAGAAAATGTTCCTAATTTAAGAAAAAGTAAAAAAAACTCAATCATAATTGGATGACGGTGTCTGCATGCTTCCCAGCCAAAACAGTTCGGAATAGTTTGTGCGTATATTATGAGATTTTGTGACATTTCTGTATGCTTTTAACTGTTTGAGCACTTTTTTTTTTTTTTTTGAGACAAGCCAAAGTCTACGACCTCCCTCTTCAGCGATTGGTCAACAGTAGGGATTCTTGAAGGAAGTGCCTGTCATTCAACGAGAGACGATTTGTCCTCATGCATATTTTTTCACTTGAGAAATACTGCACCAAACATCTTTGTCAGATGCAAAATTGAGCAACTAAGAACTCCTCTGCAAATACGTAAACATTAATGGCATATTTCTTGAGTTATCTTAGATTAATTCGGACTATTTTGACGAAGTGTATACTGGGTGCGTGTTAAAGCTTTCTGTCTGTGTAAGCATCTACGCTCAGAGCACCGACGCAGCACCCAGACCTGCATCATCCACCACGGCTTTGTGCATAGTGCTACGTCACGCTGTCGTTGTTCCACTAGCACCATGAGCCTGCCCGCTAGTTAGCCATTGATTCAGTGAAGAGCCCAGTCTTATTTTAGCCTGCAAAGCACGCTTGAACAACAATGCCCCTTTTTTACTGGGGTTCCAGGCAGATTAGACGGACGATGGATCTATTTCTAGTCTCCTCATCTCTAGTAGAGGGGTGTGCTGTTTTACAGGAATGGATGCTCCCCTGTGCTCCCCTGTGTCTCTGCCATAAGACTGCTAAATATGCTGAACAAAAATATAAAAGCAACATGAAAATATTTCTAAGATGTTACTGAGTTACTGTTCATATAAGGAAATCCGTCAATTGAAATAAATTCACTAGACCCTAATCTATTGATTTCACATGACTGTCAATACAGATGCATCTGTTGGTCCCAGATGCCTTAAAAAAAATTTAGCGGCGTGGATCAGAAAACCAGTCAGTATCTGGTGTGACCACATTTGCCTCATGCAGCGCAACACATCTCCTTTACATAGAGTTGATCAGGCTGTTGATTGTGGCCTGTGGAGTGTTGTCCCACTCCTCTTCAATGGCTGTGTGTTGCTGGATATTGACTGGAACTGGAACACGCTGTCGATCCAGAGCATTCCAAGCATGCTCAATAGGTGACATGTCTGGTGAGTATGCAGGCCATGGAAGAACTAGGACATTTTCAGCTTCCAGGAATTGTATACAGATCCTTGCAACATGGGGCAGTGCATTATCATGCTGAAACATGAGGTGATGGTGTCGGATGAATGACACGATCAATGGGCCTCAGGAATTCCTCACAGTATCTATGTGCCATTGATAAAATGCAATTGTGTTCGTTGTCTGTAGCTTATGCCTGCCCTTACATAACCCCACCACCACCATTGGGCACTCTGTTCACAATGTTGACATCAGCTCACTGCTTGCCCACACGACGCCATACACGTTGCCTGCCATCTGAAGAGTACACTTCTCCCGCATGCCAGTGGCCATCGAAGGTGTGCATTTGTGCATTTTCCCACTGAAGTCGGTTACGACGCCGAACTATAGTCTGGTCAAGACCTTTGTGAGGACGATGAGCACGCAGATGAGCTTCCCTGAGACGGTTTCTGACAGCTTTGGCAGAAATTATTCGGTTGTGCAAACCCACAGTTTCATCAGTTGTCCGGGTGTCTGGTCTCAGACAATCCCGCAGGTGACCAAGCTGGATGTGGAGGTCCTGGGCTGGCGTGGTTACATGTGGTCCACGGTTGTGAGGCTGGTTGGACGTACTGCCAAATTCTCTAAAACAATGTTGGAGATGGCTTATAGTAGAGAAATTAACATTAAAATCTTTTGCAACGGCTCTGGTGGACATTCCTGCAGTCAGCATGCCAATTGAACGTTCCCTCAACTTGAAGACATCTGTGGCATTGTGTTGTGACAACTGCACATTTTAGTGGCCTTTTATTGTCCCCAGCACCAGGTGCACCTGTTTAGTGATCATACTGTTTAATCAGCTTCTTGATATGCCACACCTGTCAGGTGGATGGTTTATCTTTTTATTAACAAATGTTAAATAAGCTTTTTGTGGGTATGGAAAATGTCTGGGATCTTTTATTTCAGCTCATGGGAATAATGTTGCATTTATATTTTTTATTTGTGTTGTTAGTTAAATCAATAGCTACCAGGACTCTCTGCATTGACCCTTTTTGCACTAATTATTTTGACTCATCACATTCGCTGCTCTTACTGTCTATCTATCCTGTTGCCTAGTAACTTTACCCCTACATATATGTACAAGTCTACCAAAATTATCTTATTCCCCGCACATCGACTCAGTACTGGTACCCAGTGTATATAGCCAAGTTATCGTTACTCATTATGTATTTATTCCTTGTTATTTTTTTCTATATATTTCTCTGCATTGTTGGGAAGGTCCCGTAAGTAAGCATTTCACTGTTAGTCTACAGCTGTTGTTTACGAAGCATGTGACAAATATAACATTTGATTTGTGGGCTGTGTTGCTAGGGGTTTGGCGTTTTGGTTAGCGTTTAGCATCAGGGTTTCCTGGTAGAGCGATACAGGCCGAGACTGACATAGATGGACAGACGGCAATGAACCGTATACTCAGTCAGACACACACACATAAAAGAAGACTCTGACAGACTGAGGAACACACAGCTCTTGGATGTATTGGGTCATGTGATGTGAGAGCTTTGATAAGCCCAGATCCCTATGAATCCATCCAGTCAGTTAAACATTGACTCTCCAGACTACAAGATCGTATCAGTACTGCTACAGCCACACAGTTCCTGGAATGAGCATGAGTCTGCCGCTTGTAGCGTTTTTTGCAGTTTGTGTGTCTGCTTGTTTGTTTGACGTGTTCAGCTGTCCATTTCCAAACCCTATTCTGGAGAAACTCAGAATGGACTGTGTGCGTGACTGCGTGCAGTATATTTGATTACGGCCATTTCATCGCTCTCTTTCTGTGAGTTTATCCAGTCCCGTAAAGGTGGTTGATGTGTTCCATCCTGAGTGTCACTGTGTAGTGAACAGACAGACAGACAGACAAAAACACACAACTAAACTCTGGCATGTTTTCCTGGGCTGCCCAGGGTCACGCCCTCCTTAACAAGATTGGCCATCTTTGCCATTGGGAAAACACAGGAAGTCTGCAGCCTTCCTCCTCCTCGTGTGTGTGCCTGCAATATGTTTATCTACCATACCACGGAGTTGACATTTCCTCTGCCCATATTGAGTGGATATAGCCCTTTAAATGACGGAGGTGGTGTAATACATGTTCTTTATGTAAACAGCAGGGTAATGTTGTGGTATGTGGGTACTGAGTATATTATGTACAATTTATAATTAATATGCTTTGTTTAACTGATTGAACAACCTTTTTGGGGGGGGGGGGGGGGGGGTTGCTTGTGGTGGGATTTTCATATAAGTCCTTTTGGGCTTCCAACCTCACCTGCACACAGTTTTTTATGCAGGAGTAAGGGGGGATGGGGGGAGAGGAGGAAGGGTGAGCTGCAGAAATATCTGAGTTGAAGTGCTTGCAATACCTGTTGTCTTCTCTTGGCTGGAGAGGAAAGAGGGGGAGTGAAATGCCACTTTGGTTGAAGGGCCATACATATACTCTCATAGTCCCTGTGCCCAAGAACGTCAAGGCAACCTGCCTGAATGACTGTCACTATGCCATGAAATGTTTTAAAAGGCTATTCATTGCTCACATCAGTTTCAAATTTGAATGTCACATGTACAACACCATCATCCCAAACACCCTGGACCCAGTCAAATTCGTATACTGTCCCAACAGGTCCACAGATGACACAATCTCTATTGCACACTGCCTGCACCCACCTGGACAAAATGAATGCCAATGTAAGAATACTGATCATTGACTACAGCTCAGCCTTCAACATCATAATCCCCTGCAAGCTCTGGTACTGAACAACTCCCTCTGCGACTGGATCCTGGACTTCCTGACGGCTGCCCCCAGGCGTTGAGGGTAGGCAACAACCCATCCACCATGCCTACCATCAACACGGGGGCGACTCCAACACCATCGTCAAGTTTGCTGACAACACGACAGTGGTCGTGATCACCGATGATGATGAGGCAGCCTATAGGGAGGAGGTTAGAGACCTGGCAGTGTGGTGCCAGGACAACAACCTCTCCCTCAATGTCAGCAAGACAAAGGAGCTGCTCGATGGGGCTGTAGTGGAGCGAGTCGAAAGCTTTAAGTTCCTCTGTGTCCACATCACTATGGAATTAACATGGTCCACACCAGGGGATGGAACATAAATCATTTTCCAATCGTTTCTTTCTGAACGGAACCATATTTTTACAAATTCGGTTCCAATTTTCCCACCAGCAAAATAAAGTTCTGAACCTGTTCTAACGGGGGACAAAGTATTGGTTTTATTTTTCCTTTCTGAAATCGATGGGTAAGCGATTTTAGTCTGTATAGGAAAGTTGTATTTTGCCATAACAGCATCGTTGAATCATACTGAAAGACACTCACACTGTGCTGCCAGTCAGTGTAGGGTGTGATCTAACTGAAATTTTGCGGGTGAGGAAAGAGAATTGAGGAAGCTTGCCTTGAAGCACTGGGCATCTTGTTATGACATGCATTATCTGAATTAGGCCCATAGAATTATACCTACGGAGGAGCGACTTTTATGGAGGAACTTTGAATGCCTTTGAACTTTCGAGTTGGTTTGATGTTGGACCGGCTAGCTAGCTAATAAGCGTGTGCGCAGTGCAGCAATAGAATTAAAAACGCGTCTCACCTTTTTGTAGTTAATAAATCCAATGTGAAACATGACTATAGTATCCTTAACTAACGTTAAAGTGAATCTGTTCTTCTCTAATTAAACATCTCTCCCTAATTTCTGAACACTTCTAATGTCGTCTGTAGGCTACAGTATGCTTCACAGGGGAGGGGCAGGTAACCGACGCACACCCACTGGCAAAGATTTCCAGCTGGCAGACAGATGCTGGAATAAGTTTCTGATTGACAGTGAGGGCTTTGCGCAGGCACTTTGTTACAATTTCTGTCGGACTGGAAAAACATTTCTGGAACGCTATTAAGTTTCCCATGCTTTTAAAATGAAGGTTCTGTTCCCGGAAGATGGATCACTTTCGGTTCAGGTTTGGGTCCTGTTCCTCAACAATTATTTTTTTCCAGTTTTTGGTTCAGTTCCCTGAACTGGTTCCAACCCTTGGTCCACAAACACCTACACAGTTGTGAAGAGGGCACAACAGCGCCTCTTCCTCTTCAAGAGGCTGAAATAATTTGGCATGAGGCCTTGCACCAACAGGACCCTGAACAGCTTCTACCCCCAAGTCATAAGACTGTTAAACAGCTACTCAAATGCTTTCAGAGGCAGTTTGGAACTCGGTAGTGAGTGTTGCAACTGAGGACAGACACTTTTTCTTTTCCCCCAGCAATCAACGGTCCGGTTCTGTGAGCTTGTGTGGCCTACCACGTCGCGGCTGAGCCGTTGTTTGCTCCTAGATGTTTCAATTTCACAATAATAGCACTTACAGTTGAAGGGGCAGCTCTAGCAAGGCAGAAATTTGACGAGCTGACTTGTTGGAAAGGTTGCATCCTATGACTGTACCATGTTAAAAGTCACTGAGCTCTTCAGTAAGGCCATTCTACTGCCAATGTTTGTCTATGAATATTGCATGGCTGTGTGCTCGATTTTATTTTTTATATACACCTGTCAGCAACGGGGGTGGCTGAAATAGCCAAATCCTCTAATTTTGAAGGGGCGTCCACATACTTTTGTTGATATGTTTATGTACATGGCTACCTCAATTACCTTGTTCCCAACACATCGGCGCTACTGCTACTCGCTGTATATAGCCATGTTATAGTTATTCACTGTGCTTTTATTACATGTCATTATTTGTTTTGTTTGTTTTTTACGCTGTTGTGTTGGAAAGGATCCATAAGTAAGCATTTCACTGTTATTCTACACCTGTTGTTTACGACGCATGTGACAAATAACACTGACACCTCCCATTGATTCTCTGTAACTGATTATTTATATATATATATATATATATATATACACACACACACACAATGTAATGTGTGTGTATATATACAATGTAATATATAATGTATGTGTGTCAAAGATCATTATTCAAAGCATCATCACACACACACTCCAGGGAAAAACCACACACGCAAAGTAGTCATGCCCTATCAGATTCTGTGAAACTGGGCTTATAGATTTTTTTTACTCACTCACGCTACCACACACACACACACTGATGTTGTTCCTTCTGCCCCCCAGATGCAGTGTCCCTCCCCTGACACCCACAGCATGGAGGAGAGCCACAGGGAATAAGAGCCTCCAGGAGACTGTAGGTAAGACTTGCATGTGTTTGTGTCTTTAGGGAAAGCACCAAGGGAATATGTGATAGCCAAATTGTTTGGGAAGTTAGAAGGTGCTTTTCCCACCTACATTACGGTAAAGAAAATCCAAAATGATTGTAAAGGACACCTGCGAATGTTTGCGTGTGTGCTTGCGTGCGTGTTCTGGAATGCATTGCGCTGAGTGTGCTGGAATCTGGTAGGGTAGTGTCCTGACAGGTGGAGAATGTTGGAAATCCACTAGCATAGTTTGGGAAAATCTGCTAGTTGAACACTACGTAGCCTAGCCACCATGCAGTTTCGCTTTGATGTCTAACTACAACCTGAAATATTGTCCTAGTTCACTGCTCTAGTAAGTAAGTCACTGTTCTCCATCCCTAGTTCTGGCCTGTGTTCAGATGTCTGTTTTATGAATCCCCAGGACCAGGATGGAAGAACTATAGTGTCTCCTCCAGAGTTCTAGAATCTTCTGTAGTAACATGGGGCTATGACTAAGTCTGTGACTATGGAGCTATGGCTGACTCCATAATTGTGTGTGTGTACAGTGTACATAGATGCCTGTATACATACCAAAGTAGTGTCCTAGCAAGATTTATTGAATCCAATGAACTCAATAAGCAATGGTCTGTCTGAGAGCTTTGTGTGAGAGAAATATGTCATGTAAAGCCAAACATGTTTTTATTCTCTTGGTCACGTATCTTTTCCATCATTCTCTTTTTTAGTTTTTAAAATGTATTTTTATATTTGAGTAATTTAGCAGACACTCTTATCCAGTGTGACTTGGCCATCTTAAAAATTAATTAACTTCAAAGGGGGAGACACTCTAGACCCAAACTGCTACAGACCTATATCTATTCTAAAGCCCCGCCTTATCTCAGTTCACTGGTCACCATAGCAGCACCCACCCGTAGCACGGCACTCCAGCAGGTATATCTCACTGGTCACCCCCAAATCCAATTCTTCCTTTGGCTGCCTCTCCTTCCAGTTCTCTGCTGCCAATGACTGGAACGAACTGCAAAAATCTCTGAAGCTGGAGACTCATACCTCCCTCACTAGCTTTAAGCACCAGCTGTCAGAGCAGCTCACAGATCACTGCACCTGTACATAGCTCATCTGTAAATAGCCCATCCAATCTACCTCATCCCCATACTTTATTTATTTATATTGCTCCTTTGCACCCCAGTATCTCAACTTGCACATTCATCTTCTGCACATCCTACCATTCCAGTGTTTAATTGCTATATTGTAATTACTTTGCCACCATGGCCTATTTATTGCCTTACCTTTCTTATCCTACCTCATTTGCACATGCTGTATATAGATTTTCCTACCTTTTATTATTGATTGTATGTTTGTGTATTCCATGTGTAACTGCGTTGTTGTATGTGTCAAACTGCTTTGCTTTATCTTGGCCAGGTCGCAGTTGCAAATGAGAACTTGTTCTCAACTAGCCTACCTGGTTAAATAAAGGTGAAATTAAAAATAATACAATCCTGGGAGGTCCAGCCCTAAGAGGGTGGAGAGGAGGATCTAATGGTTCACTGTGTCGAATGCAGTGGATTGATCTAGGAGGATGAGAACAGAGGAGAGAGAGTCAGCTTTGGCAGTGTGGATAGCCTCGGTAACACAGAGGAAGCCTGACTGGTTAGGGTCAAGAAGATTGTTCTGAGAGAAATAGCAAGAGTCGGTCAGAGACAGCACACAAGTGTTTTGGAAAGGAAAAAAGGGGATACTTGTCTGTAGTCTGATGTCAGAGGGGTCGAGGGTGGCCATTTTGAAGTCCGAGAATGTGGTCAAGGATGAAGGAAGTGCGGAATGGGAGGTTTCCAGAGATGGTCTGAAGAAGGGAGGAGGGGATGAGGTCGAGCAGGCAGGTCAGACAGCCTGACTAGTCGCAGGTTTTCATCTAGAGAGAGAGGGGAGAAAGAGGTCAAGGCGTAGGCTGAGTGGAACCAGTGGACTCTGTAGGCTGAGTGAATGAGGAGCGGATGTTGTCAACCTGCTTTTCTCTCGCTCCATCATTCTGTTGCTCCTCTTCTCACTTCTTTCTCAAATCAAATGTTATTGATCACATACACATGGTTAGCAGATGTTGATGCGAGTGTTGCGAAATGCTTGTGCTTCTAGTTCCGACAATGCAGTAATAACCAACGAGTAATCTAACCTAACAATTCCACAACTACCTTATACACACAAGTGTAAAGGGATGAAGAATATGTACATAAAGATATATGAATGAGTGATGGTACAGAACGGCATAGGCAAGATGCAGTAGATGGTATCGAATACATATGAGATGAGTAATGTAGGGTATGTAAACATATAAACGTGGCATTGTTTAAAGTGGCTAGTGATACATGTATTACATGTGCTTCTACACCTGCATTGCTTGCTGTTTGGGGTTTTAGGCTGGGTTTCTGTACAGCACTTCGAGATATCAGCTGATGTACGAAGGGCTATATAAATAAACTTGATTTGATTGATTTGATGTCATATTACGTAAAATTCTGGCAAATTAGACGGCCCAAACTGTTGCATATACACTGACTCTGCGTGCAATGAACGCAAGAGAAGTGACAATTTCACCTGGTTAATATTGCCTGCTAACCTGGATTTCTTTTAGCTAAAAATGCAGGTTTAAAAATATATACTTCTGTGTATTGATTTTAAGAAAGGCATTGATGTTTATGGTTAGGTACACATTGGAGCAACGATACGCACCGCATCGATTATATGCAACGCAGGACACGCTAGATAAACTAGTAATATCAACCATGTGTAGTTAACTAGTGATTATGATTGATTGACTGTTTGTTTTTTATAAGATAAGTTTAATGCTAGCTAGCAACTTGCATTCGCGTAACAGGCAGGCTCCTCGTGGAGTGCAATGTAATCAGGTGGTTAGAGCGTTGGACTAGTTAACTGTAAGTTTGCAAGATTGAATCCCCCGAGCTGACAAGGTAAAATCTGTCGTTCTGCCCCTGAACGAGGCAGTTAACCCACCGTTCCTAGGCCGTCATTGAAAATAAGAACGTGTTCTTAACTGACTTGCCTAGTTAAATAAAGATTAAATAAAGGTGTAAAAAAATAAATAATAATCTGCCAAATCGGTGTCCAAAAATACAGATTTCCGATTGTTATAAAAATGTGAAATCGTCCCTAATTAAAATCGGCCATTCCGATTAATCGGTCGACCTCTACTATCTACACACACACCCCGTAATGACAAAGCAAAAACCGGCTTTTGGAAATGATTTTTTTTTTAAACTAAACAAATGAAATACCACATTTATATAATTATTCAGACCTTTTACTCAGTACTTTGTTGAAGCACCTTTGGCAACGATTACAGCCTCAAGTATTTTTTGTTTATTTTATTTAACTAGGCAAGTTAGTTAACTTCTTTGGGATAGGGGGCAGCATTTTCACATTTGGATGAAAAGCGTGCCCAGAGTAAACTGCCTGCTACCCAGGCCCAGCTGCTAATATATGCATTTTATTACTAGATCTGGATAGAAAACGCTCTGAAGTTTCTAAAACTGTTTGAATCATATCTGTGACTATAACAGAACTTATTTGGCAGGCGAAACCCAGAGGACAAACCATTCAGATTTTATTTTTTTAGGTCACTCTCTTTTCAATGGGTTTTCATTGGAAATCCAGATTTCTAAGGGACCTTCTTGCAGTTCCTATCGCTTCCACTGGATGTCAACAGTCTTGAGAAATTGGTTGAGGTTTTTCCTTTGAGAAATGAAGTAGCCATGTTCAGAATGCTCGAGTGAAGTGTAATGTTTGTTAGAGGCGCGTGACCTGAAAGTATTTTCCTCCGGTATTGAACACAGATCATCCAGTCTTCAATTTTATCGATTATTTATGAAAAAAAAAAAAAAACTAAAGTTCTTTTACAAAAGTATTTTGAAATGTTTGGACAAAGCTTACAGGTAACTTTTGTAGTCATGTTGAGCGAGTTGGAACCGGTGTTTTTCTGGATAAAACGCTCCAAATAAATGGACATTTTGGATATATATCGACGGAATTAATCGAACAAAAAGGACCATTTGTAATTTTTATGGGACATATTGGAGTGCCAACAGAAGAAGCTCGTCAAAGGTAAGGCATGAATTAAATCTTTATTTCTGCGTTTTGTCGCGCCTGGAGGGTTGAAATATGATGGTCTGTTATTGTTTGCTTGGGTGCTATCCTCAGATAATAGCATTGTTTGCTTTCGCCGTAAAGCATTTTTGAAATCTGACACGTTGGCTGGATTCACAACAAGTGTAGCTTTAATTTGGTATATTGAATGTGTGATTTCATGAAAGTTAAATATCTATAGTAATTTATTTGAATTTGGCGCTCTGCATTTTTTTCACTGGATGTTGGCCAGTTGAGACGCTACCGCTCCTGCACACTCAATCATATGACCTACTGAAGAGATAAGTCTTCGGTAAAGACTTAAAGGTTGAGACCGAGTCTGCGTCTCTCACATGGGTAGGCAGACCATTCCATAAAAATTGAGATCTATAGGAGAAAGCCCTGCCTCCAGCTGTTTGCTTAGAAATTCTAGGGTCAATTAGGAGGCCTGCGTCTTGTGACCGTAGCGTACGTGTAGGTATGTACGGCAGGACCAACTCGGAAAGATAGGTAGGAGCAAGCCCATGTAACGCTTTATAGGTTAACAGTAAAACCTTGAAATCAGCCCTTGCCTTAACAGGAAGCCAGTGTAGGGAAGCTAGCACTGGAGTAATATGATCAAATTTCTTGGTTCTAGTCAGGATTCTAGCAGCCGTATTCAGCACTAACTGAAGTTTATTTAGTGCTTTATCCGGGTAGCCGGAAAGTAGAGCATTGCAGTAGTCTAACCTAGAAGTAACAAAAGCATGGATAAATTTTTCTGCATCATTTTTGGACAGAACATTTCTGATTTTTGCAATGTTACGTAGATGGAAAAAAGCTGTCCTTGAAACAGTCTTGATATGTTCGTCAAAAGAGAGATCAGGGTCCAGAGTAACGCCGAGGTCCTTCACAGTTTTATTTGAGATGACTTTACAACCATCAAGATTAATTGTCAGATTTAACAGAAGATCGCTTTGTTTCTTGGGACCTAGAACAAGCATCTCTGTTTTGTCCGAGTTTAAAAGTAGAACATTTTCAGCCATCCACTACCTTATGTCTGAAACACAAGCTTCTAGCGAGGGCAATTTTGGGGCTTCACCATGATTCATTGAAATGGACAGCTGTGTGTCATCCGCATAGCAGTGAAAGTTAACATTATGTTTTCGGATGACATTATTTAAACCAAATTGAACGTGTTTCATTATTTATTTGAGGCTAAATTGATTTTATTGATGTATTATATTAAGTTAAAATAAGTGTTCATTCAGTATTGTTGTAATTGTCATTATTACAAATAAATAAATACCAATTAAAATCGGGCAATTTGTATCAGCTTTTTTTGGTCCTCCAATAATCGGTATCGGCGTTGAAAAATAATAATCGGTCGACCTCTAGTAGATAGAGGGGGGAAAAAAGCTATTTCATCCATTTTAGAATAAGTCTGTAATGTGGAAAAAGTCAAGAGGTCTGAATAGTTTCAGAATGCTCTGTATACGGTATAGTGATATGGAAACCTATTGTTGATCTATGTTATTGTACTCTCATTCAATGTATGTACAGCAACAGTGCAGATTGGTTTTAATGTAAAAGAGCTCAGACTGACAGAGTTGGAAAGTTACAACCTGCAGGGAAGGACAGACAGACTGAGACGGAGAGAGACCGACAGACAGACTGACTATCGGAAGGACGCTAAAGTATTGCTTACTAGAGCACAGTGTCCCTGGCAATAGTCACCTGGAGCCTGTTCGTGCCTTTGTTTGAGAGACGCACACAGGAAGAGGGAGAAAGTGTGTGTGCGTGTGTACATTGTGTTACATTCAAGACAGCTTGGTGTTATTTTTCTACGTTTGTTCCTGGTGTTCTCTGTCTGAGCATTATCGGGAGCAGAGACAGTTTGGGACTTGTTTATAGCTAGTCTGGAGCCAGCGACTGGTTTGAAGACACTCCTAGCATTGTGCTTTGACAGTGACATTAGAATACCTCTTCATCAGTCTTGCTTTGAAAGAGGAGTGCTCAACTTCCCTGTTCCTGCCTCAGCCTACTATTCTTTGATAGGTATCAGTCTCTGTTTCTCCTCTTTCTCCTGGTAAAATGGGACGGACAAATAGATACACTTTTGGACCTAGGTGCTTAATCACCTTGAGGCATCCGTCATATTTCTTTCACTTACCTTATTTTCTAAATGAGTGAATATGATTTAAGGAGAGGAGACTATTGAGGAACTATCACCATGCAGCCCTTGTCTTGAGCCTCCTCATGGCTCTATCGCTCATCATATTTCCTCTTTTGTCGTCAGAGTTTCCACATTTGCTCATAGAGGGGTACTTCCTCAATGTTCGTTTTTGTTAAATGAGCTGATTGTGTCAAAGGACAGAGCTGAACCTGTTTCAATCCTTGACGCGCTGCTGTGAAGACGCAACCGCGATCACAACGAAACCGGAAGGGCCATAGCAGCCACTTACTGTCAGCGGGTGTATGCTTGATGCTCATTTAACAGTCAGGGAATGGGGCGTGGCCTAAAACGTGGGAAAGAGGGACAGACTATGTACAGTCTCAGTGAGCATAGCCTTGCTATTGAGAGGCTGCCATAGGCAGACCTGGCTCTCAAGAGAAGACCGGCTATGTGCACACTGCCCACAAACTACATGCAGTATGTGTAGCCAGTGTTTGCTATATATATGGATATACTTGGGTGTGAGTGTGTTTGCGTGGCAGCAGGAGAAGATGAGTCCGACAGCTTCATGCCAAAATAAACCACACAGAGTACACACATTACACTAGTTCGGTGTGGGCCCCAGTGCTGTGTGATCAAATGTTACTTGTCACATGCGCCGAATACAGCAGGTGTAGACCTTACAGTGAAATGCTTAATTACAAGCCCTTAACCAACAATGCAGTTTTAAGAAAATACATAGAAGAGAAAAAAAGGAAATAATAAAAAGTAAGATAAGAATAACAAATAATTAAAGAGCAACAGTAAATATCAATAGCGGGGCTGTATACAGGGGTACCAGTACAGAGTCAATGTCAATGTGCGAGGGCATCGGTGTCGAGGTAATTGAGGTGCTATGTACATGTAGGTAGAGTTATTAAAGTGACTATGCATAGATAATAACAGAGTAGCAGTAGCGTTCTGGGGGGGGGGGTAATGCAAATAGTCTGGGTAGCCATTTGATTAGCCGTTCAGGAGTCTTATGGCTTGGAGGTAGAAGCTATTTAGGAGCCTCTTGGACCTAGACTTGGCGCTCTGGTGCCGTGCGGTAGCAGAGAGAACAGTCTATGACTAGGGTGGCTGGAGTCTTTGACCATTTTTAGGGCCTTCCTCTGACACCGCCTGGTATAGAGGTCCTGGATGGCAGGATGCTTGGCCCCGGTGATGTACTGGGCCGTACGCACTACCCTTTGTAGTGCCTTGCCGTCGGAGGCTGAGCAGTTGCCATACCAGGCAGTGATGCAACCCGTCAGGATGCTCTTGACGGTGCAGCTGTAGAACCTTTTTGAGGACCCATGCCAAGTCTTTTCAGTCTCCTGAGGGGGAATAGGTTTTGTCGTGCCCTCTTCACGACTGTCTTGGTGTGATTGGACCATGTTAGTTTGTTGGTGATGTGGACGCCAAGGAACTTGAAGCTCTCAACCTGCTCCACTACAGCCCTGTCGATGAGAATGGGGGGCGTGCTCGGTCCTCCTTTTCCTCTAGTCCACAATCCTCTCCTTTGTCTTGATCATGTTGAGGGAGAGATTTTTGTCCTTGCACCACACAGTCACGTCTCTGACCCTCCTATAGGCTTTCATCGTTGTCGGTGATCAGGCCTACCACTGTTGTCATCAGCAAACGTAATGGTGTTGGAGTTGTGCCTGGCCGTGCAGTCATGAGTGATCAGGGAGTACAGGAGGGGGCTATGCACGCACCCCTGAGGGGCCCCCATGTTGAGGATCAGTGTGGCAGATGTTACCTACCCTTACCACCTGGGGGCGGCCCGTCAGGAAGTCCAGGATCCAGTTGCAGAGGGAGGTGTTTAGTCCCAGGGTCCTTAGCTAAGTGGTGAGCTTTGAGGGCACTATGGTGTTGAACGCTGAGCTGTAGTCAATGAACAGCATTCTCACATAGGTGTTCCTTTTGTCCAGGTGGGAAAGGGTAGTGTGGAGTGCAATGGAGATTGCATCATCTGTGGATCTGTTGGTACGGAATGCATATTGGAGTGGGTCTAGGGTTTCTGGGATAATGGTGTTGATGTTAGCCATGGCCAGCCTTTCGAAGCATTTCATGGATACAGACATGAGTGCTACGGGTCGGTAGTCATTTAGGCACGTTACCTTAGTGTTCTTTTGCACAAGGACTATGGTGGTCTGCTTGAAACATATAGGCATTACAGACTCAGACCGAGAGGTTGAAAATGTCAGTGAAGACACTTGCCAGTTGGTCAGCACATGCTCGGAGTACACGTCCTGGTGATCCGTCTGGCCCTGCGGCCTTGTGAATGTTGACCTGTTTAAAGGTCTTACTCACATCAGCTGTGGACAGCGTGATCACACAGAACAGCTGATTCTCTCATGCATGTTTCAGTGTTACTTTCCTCAAAGCAAGCATAGAAGTTATTTAGCTAGTCTGGTAGGCTCTCGCCTACTGGGCAACTCTCAGCTGTGCTTCCCTTTTGTACGTACAGTCACTGTGGGGACGACGTCCTCGTCGCACCTATTGATAAAGCCATTGACTGATGTGGTGTACTCCTCAGTGCCATCGGAAGAATCCCGGAACATATTCCAGTCTGTGCTAGCAAAGCAGTCTTGTAGTTTAGCATCTGCTTCATCTGACCACTTTTTATAGACCGAGTCACTGGTGCTTCCTGCTTTCATTTTTGCTTGTAAGCAGGAATCAGGAGGATATAATTATGGTCAGATTTCCCAAATGGAGGGCGAGGGAGAGCTTTGTACGCGTCTATGTGGCGTAAAGGTGGTTCAGAGTTTTTTTTCTTCTTTCCCCCCCTCTGGTTGCACATTTAACATGCTGATATAAATGAGGTAAAAGTGATTTAAGTTTCCCTGCATTAAAGTCCCCGGCCACTAGGAGCGCCGCCTCCAAGTGTTTTCCTGTTTGCTTATGGCGGTATGCAGTTCATTGAGCGTGGTTTTAGTGCCACCATCGGTCTGTGGTGGTATGTTGACAGCTACAAAAAATACAGATGAAACTCTCTAGGTAGATAAACTGTGGGCCACACTATCATGAGATGCTCTACCTCAGGCGAGCAAAACCTCGAGAATTCCTTAGATATCGTGCACCAGCTGTTGTTCACATACATGCATAGGCTGCTGTTCTGTCCTGCCAATAGTGTATAACCCGCCAGCTGTATGTTCTTAATGTCGTTGTTCAGCCACGACTCAGTGAAACATAAGATATTACAGTTTTTAATGTGCCGTTGGTAGGATATACGTGCTTTCAGCTCGTCCCATTTATTTTCCAGCGATTGAACATTAACTAGCTGGACGGAAGGCAAGGGCAGATTATCCACTCGTCGCCTGATCCTCACAAGGCACCCTGATCTTTTCCCACTAAATCTCAAGCCTGGCCGGGTGTCTGTAGTAGTATATCCCTCCCGTCCAACTCATTGAAGAAGAACTCTTCGTCCAGTTTGAGGTCAGTAATCACAGTTCTGATGTCCAGAAGCTCTTTTTCGGTCATAAGAGACAGTAGCAGCAACATTATGTACAAAAACAAGTTACGAACAACGCAAAAAATCAAACAAGATAGCATGGTTGGTTAAGTGCCAATAAGCCTGCAGCCCTCCCCTCCGGCGCCATCGTAACTGATCTCTGCGGCCCTTGTTTTGCTGGGTTGTAATGGCCTGTTTGGCTTCTGTGGCCTAACTGTTTTTCCTGCAGGGGGAATGCAACGGGTCTGATGAGGTGAGAGGGGTGGGGGCAGGGTTGACACAAGGCCAGTGTTTGTGTGGGGTGGGGCACGGGACTGCCTTCACTGACACTCTGAAAGACACACACACACACACACACACACACACACACACACACACACACACACACACACACTGATGATTGAGCTGACCGGGGACAGAGGACTATTGTAGAGACCCAGGCCAGCTTGCCCGCCACAGGCAAATATTGTAACTCCCATCTCTCTCTTCCCTTCTCTCTCTGTTCTCGCTCTCTTCCCCTCTCTATTCTCTTTCTCCTCTTTCTCTCCCTCTATTGCCAGCACCATATATCCCAATTTAACCCTCTTGTTCTCTCCCTCCATCCATAAACAACTTTCTGTCCTCTTCCCTCTATCTCTGATTCCCTGTCTGTTGCAACTTTAATCCTGAAATAATATTGCTTAATAAAAGTATGCTTCTTCTGTTACTCTACACTCCTCTTTTGCCCTTTCCTCCTCTTTTTCTATCTTCCTCTCGCAATCACTCTGTCCTCCACTCGCTCCCTCTCTCATTCCCTGAGGGAGGTGTGAAAATTCTAAAACTCAGTAATGGAGAGCTCCTTGTTAGAAGAGCTGCTTGTTATTGTGACCTTTGCTGTGAGTGTGTGCAGTCTTTTCCCTATATACATTTAGCAGTGATGGGCCACTGCTGCTAAATTGTTACTGCCACTCCCAAAAATATGATTGAAAAAGAGATTTGAGAACTAGCACCGAAATTTACAGTCAGGGAAATCTAAAATTCCAAAATGTCATGGCATCCCATTTAATTGTTTTACTGTTTTGAGTCACTCAGAATAAGAAGCCATGTCAAAGTCTGTAGAATTACATAAAATTATCTTCAAACTGCAAATTTTCTCTCAGCACCATTGTAAAATGTGTTGAATTTTAAGGAAATTAGCTTTAAAACAATTTTTTTCTCAGCCCAGTGACAAAATGTGTGAAGTTAGCAAAAAATAAAATTATACGAATTAAAGAAACTTAAACCACATTGTAGACCACTCAAATTGGGTTTTGAGATACAAAAAACGTAGTCAAACATATTACAGGCATCATCTATAATGCATTACATCTATACACATGTATGCATAAACACAAAGTACACTGGATTAAAGGACAAGTGGGCGCTTATCCTCCAACCGAGATCTTTCTTTATAAGGTGGCAGGCTGTGTTATTGCAACTATGAATATTTAATTATATTTACACAGTGAATTTGTTAATTAGCATAACATTAGCTTTTTTCATTAAAGCTCCTATGATTGTAATGTAGGTGTAGCTTTGTTTTAACACCATTGGCCTATTTCTATTGCATGTGTTGATAGTCCGAGGTGACTTCCAGCAGCCCCTGTGTCATCGTGCCAGGGTTTAATATTCTCTGTATTTCTGTGTTATACTTCGCAGTGTGTTTGCCAGTAGCCATGTTAAAATTGGGGTCACGAGGTCAGAATTATGACACAGGCGTTGGAGGGGTGGGGCCTCCAGTTGAACACATCTACCACTGCAGCTTACTGCATCCACACAGAGAGAAATGCATATTAACATCATGTCTTGCCATCTCTCAATCTTCTTTCTTGCTGTTTCCTCTCTCCTCATTCCCTCCCCATCTCGTTGTTACTCTTTCTCTCTCTCGCTCTCTCTCCATTCGTTATGTTTGGCAGGAGTGAGTTCTCTGCCTCCACCCAAATGTTCTCCCAGAGGCCTCAGGTTCATGTCAAGTGCAGCCACGCTGCACACTGAGTGGATTCCAAAGACTACATGATATAAGAACAATTTCTGGCTATAGAGCTCATGCATCTGGCTATGGAGCGTTCACGTCTGGCTATGGAGCGTTCACGTCTGGCTATGGAGCGTTCACGTCTGGCTATGGAGCGTTCACGTCTGGCTATGGAGCGTTCACGTCTGGCTATGGAGCGTTCACGTCTGGCTATGGAGCGTGTAGTGTGTGTCTGGCTATGGAGCGTTCACGTCTGGCTATGGAGCGTTCACGTCTGGCTATGGAGCGTTCACGTCTGGCTATGGAGCGTTCACGTCTGGCTATGGAGCGTTCACGTCTGGCTATGGAGCGTTCACGTCTGGCTATGGAGCGTGTAGTGTGTGTCTGGCTATGGAGCGTTCACGTCTGGTTATGGAGCGTGTAGTGTGTGTCTGGCTATGGAGCGTTCATGTCTGGTTATGGAGCGTGTAGTGTGTGTCTGGCTATGGAGCGTTCACGTCTGGTTATGGAGCGTTCACGTCTGGCTATGGAGCGTTCACGTCTGGCTATGGAGAGTGTAGTGTGTGTCTGGCTATGGAGCGTTCACGTCTGGCTATGGAGCGTTCACGTCTGGCTATGGAGCGTTCACGTCTGGTTATGGAGCGTTCACGTCTGGCTATGGAGAGTGTAGTGTGTGTCTGGCTATGGAGCGTTCACGTCTGGCTATGGAGCGTTCACGTCTGGCTATGGAGCGTTCACGTCTGGCTATGGAGAGTGTAGCGTGTGTCTGGCTATGGAGCGTTCACGTCTGGTTATGGAGCTTGTAGTGTGTGTCTGGCTGTGGAGCGTTCACGTCTGGTTATGGAGCTTGTAGTGTGTGTCTGGCTGTGGAGCGTTCACGTCTGGTTATGGAGCTTGTAGTGTGTGTCTGGCTGTGGAGCGTTCACGTCTGGCTGTGGAGCGTTCACGTCTGGCTGTGGAGCGTTCACGTCTGGCTGTGGAACGTTCACGTCTGGCTGTGGAGCGTTCACGTCTGGCTGTGGAGCGCGTGTATCGTGTGTCTGGATAGAGCGTTCACTACTGTATCTGTATCTTCTAGCCGTCGGTGAATGGTCCTTGTTTATGAGTATGTGTATGTGTTTACATACCACGAAGGAGGGGGGGTGCCAGACTTGTGTCGTCTCAGAGGGGATATGACACACTGGAACAATCCACCACCAATCTCCCTGCTGTAGTGATGCTGCATCACACAACTGTCATTACACACACACGTTTAGCAGTGTTGTCGGAACAGTTTCAAAGAGTGGGAGATGATTGGTAGAGTGATGTTCAGTATTCAGGCGTGTGTTGAGCATGTGGTATGTCAACTTTAGGCTGTGCTGCTCCTTCCAAAGGTTTATCCTTCCCTCTACTCCCTACCCCTTCCAATCAGAACCTGCATCTCCATCCCCAATCTCAGTAGTACTATTATACACACAGTCACCCTGCAGCCATAAGTGGGGGGGAGGAGAGTTTAGAACAGGCCTTTATGATGTCACAATGGATGGGTTATAGAGTCGGCATGGATGCTTTGATGTCGCAAGAAGCCTTTATGACGTCACTGTGGATGATTTATTATGTCACAATACTTGAGTTTTATGTCACAATGATTTGTGATGTCTGCCTGGCCATAACTCTTGGCCAAGTCAGTACCCTCTGATACAGGGGTAAGAGAGAGAGGGGAGAGGGACAGAGCAGAGAGGAGGTAGAGGGGGGTTGCTAAATCCAATATCCTGGGCCATTTCCCCCCAAATGGACAAATACAAGAGATGACACTGATGTTTACCACAGAAACAGGAACAGAGGGAAATCCACAGTGTGTGTGTTTTGAGTAAATACAATCAAAGCCTTGCACACACAATGATGTTATCTCCACCATATACAGTACACATCCTCAATACCATCCACTATAGTAGGCCTACTGTGTCCATTTGATTGTTGACCACTGATTTAGCTACAGTAGGCCTACATGTGAACTACAGTAAAGGGTATTTATCCTCTTCGGTTTTTTTCTATCATTTCCTGTTGTTATCATATCCTGTCTGAAGTCCACAGCCACACTAAATCCACAAGTAGGACCGTCTAGTGATTTCTACATTTTCTGTCATGTTTGAGCAGCAGTGAGGGTGGGACTTTCACATACACACACCTTTCACAACCCTCATACACACACCTCACACACACACACACACACTCCTAGCACACCTGTTAGGTCAGGCCTCACTGAGTCAGAACCACAGGTTTGCACATATACCAGTGCTACATCAGAATGTGTTCTGGTCACCTACAAGTGCTACCACTGTGTACCACAACACTTCCACAACTCATCGCCCTAGTGACCACACTATTCCCCCCCACTCAGCACCCTGCTGACCACACACACACTCTATTTCCCCCCACACAGACACACCATGTACCTCCCCACTCACAAGGGGAGTTAACATGTTCAGAGCGGGAAGGGGTATGACATAGCAACATGTGGGCTGATGTGGATCAGTGTGACTGGATGTGGTCAGTACAGTCCCTAAACCCCCTTCCCCTCCTGAACACCCCCTCAGCTAGAGGAAACGCTGACTCAGGCTGCACTAGTATATAGAGTGTGTGAGTGAGAATGTTTCCTCATTTACACCAGTATTGTATTTCTAGTGGAGCGCGGGGTGTAGATCCTCTTTAACTTACTGTAATAGTTTTAAGTGTCACAGGGGCCTCATACCTCCACACACACACACACACACATACTGCCCCACTGTAGACTAGAGTACTAGAGTGAGACTCCGCGACAGTTTACGAAGAACATAAGGACATAGGTGTTAATAATCATAATCATAAAGTATTTGTCACAAAGTCGTTGGAGACCTTTTCAATAGAACAGTGTTACCTTGACAACAGTCCTTTCTTTCCACACTGACCATGATGGAATTATTTCATTAAGTGTGACAGTGTAATACGTGTGTCATTTTCTACGGGTCATTAATATGGACTAGAATGTCCTAGTTCTGCAGTGACTGCTCTGCTATCACTGCTCTGCTACACTTTCTCCCATACCCTTTACACTGTCATAATGAAATCACACCTGTATGTCTCACACACAGTCAACTCACGATCCCAGGGAAATCTTCTCATCCGGTTAATTCAACCTGTGAGACTTGCATTTAGGTATGTTCATTTAGCTACAGTTGAAGTCAGAAGTTTAAAGTCATTAAAACTCTTTTTTTCAACCACTCCACAAATTTCTTGTTAACAGACTATAGTTTTGGCAAGCCGGTTAGGACATCTACTTTGTGCATGACACAAGTAATTTTTCCAACAATTGTTTACAGACAGATTATTTCACTTATAATTCACTATCACAATTCCAGTGGGTCAGAAGTTTACATACACTAAGTTGACTGTGCCTTTTAAACAGTTTGGAAAATTCCAGAAAAGGTTGTCATGGCTTTAGAAGCTTCTGATCGGATAATTGACATCATTTGAGTCAATTGGGGGTGTACCTGTGGATGTATTTCAAGGCCTACCTTCAAACTCAGTGCCTCTTTGCTTGACATCATGGGAAAATCAAAAGAATGATTTCCAAGAACTCAGAAAACAATTGTAGACCTCCACAAGTCTGGTTCATCCTTGGCAGCAATTTCCAAACGCCTGAAGGTACCACGTTCATATGTACAAAAATTAGTACGCAAGTAAAAACACCATGGGACCACGCAGTCGTCATACCGCTCAGGAAGGAGACTCGTTCTGTCTCCTAGAGATGAACGTACTTTGGTGTGAAAAGTGCAACTCAATCCCAGAACAACAGCAAAGGACCTTGTGAAAATGCTGGAAGAAGCTGGTACAAAAGTATCTATATCCACAGTAAACAAGTCCTGTATCGACAGAACCTGAAAGGCCGCTCAGCAAGGAAGAAGCCACTGCTCAAACTGCCATAAAAAAGCCAGACTACGGTTTGCAACTGCACATGTTGACAAAGATCGCACTTTTTGGAGAAATGTCCTCTGGTCTGATCAAACAAAAATAGAACTGTTTGGCCATAATGACCATTGGTTTGTTTGGAGAAAAAAGGTGGAGGCTTGCAAATCTTGCAAGCCGAAGAACACCATCCCAAACGTGAAGCACGGGGGTGGCAGCATCAAGTTCTGGGGGTGCTTTGCTGCAGGAGGGACTGGTGCACTTCACAAAATAGATGGCATCATGAGGAGGAAATGTATGTGGATATATTGAAGCAATATCTCAAGACATCAGTCAGGAAGTTAAAGCTTGGTCTTAAATGGGTCTTCCAAATGGACAATGACCCCAAGCATACTTTCAAAGTTGTGGCAAAATGGCTTTAGGACAACCAAGTCAAGGTATTGGAGTGGCCAACACAAAGCCCTGACCTCAATCCCATAGAAAATGTGTGGGCAGAACTGAAAAATCGTGTGTGAGCAGGGATGCCTACAAACTTGACTCAGTTACTCCAGCTCTGTCAGCAGGACTGGACCAATTCACCCAACTTATTGTGGGAAGCTTGTGGAAGGCTACCCGAAACATTTGCCACAAGTTAAACAATTTAAAGGCAATTCTACCAAATACTAATTGAGTGTATGGTTTTACTACTGACCCACTGGGAATGTGATGAAAGAAATAAAAGCTGAAATAAATCATTCTCTCTACTATTATTCTGACATTTCACATTCTTAAAATAAAGTGGTGATCCTAACTGACCTAAGACAGGGACCTTTTACTTGGATTAAATGTCAGGAATTGTGAAATACTGATTTTAAATGTATTTGGCTAAGGTGTTGGTAAACTTCCAACTTCAACTGTATGTTCATTTAGCTAAGTTCGGGACACATGTATCACACGTTTTGTATTCAGTCCCCAGTGTTAAATTTCTTACAGAAATACGCACACTGGGCCGGCTCCAGGTATAAGTGTACGCTTAGGGCTGCTAGTGGAATTTCAAGAAATGTAGCTTTAAAACAGCAAAAAAAAGAACTTTCGAAGATGGCGTAGCAGTCAGACGTCTTTGTCTTGTCTCGTCCCATGTATATATCGTTTTATATATTTTTCTTCGCATTCTTTTTAATATTTTTCCTAAACATCAACTTCAAAATACTCTCCTGCATCCCGCCTCACCCAATGTGGTGTGGATCTGTTTTTTTCTAAAGTATTTTTTTTAACCTCCAAACTGGAATACCTCAACTGAAGCTAGCTAGCTAACTAGCTACCAGCTATCAGTCAGCTAACCACTGTTAGCGGTCATCAGCTAACCTTTAGCTCGGAAAGCTCTCGCCAGTTTGTGCAATGCGTTTCAATCCAGAGCATACTGGACCTATTTTTCTCTCCATATCCCCGGGTTCCAACCGCAAACTCTGAAACTTTTCATCTGGATCATGGCAGCTAGCTAACCGCAACCCGGGTTGACTACTCCTGGCTCACGTTTCCGTCCCAGGGCAAGCACCAACTAGCATGGCGCCAGCCCATGCTTGACCCATCTCCCGGCTAGGGCTCTTGGGCTACTCCTGAAGCCCACTCCTCGGCTACAATATCCGGACCCCTTCTACTGCCGATACGGGGCACGGAACCCCGCCGATCCTTCACGACTGGAATACCGGCATAATCTGCCCGAGGATCCCAACAGGCCCCTCAGGTGCGACGTCCCCTGAAGGCCCATTCTGCTAACCGCGGCCTGCTAGCTATCTAGAGCATATTGGACTGTTAGCTGATCCATCGGCCAGTTTCTTGGACCACTATACCCATTTTGCCAATTGGACTCGGACCCCTCTGCTACTTGGAACCCTACTATTTCCACGACTGGTCTATCGACATCACCGCACGAGGAGGCAAAAACAGACTTTCCCCCATCGCGACGTCCCTCTAAGGCCCTTATGTTAGCTTGTTAGCACCGGCCTGCTAACTACTAGCTTGCTAGCCCCGGCCTGCTAACTGTCTGAATCGCCGTGTACCCAGCCAGCCCAACCACTCACTGGACCCATACTATCACTTGGCTACGCATGCTTCTCCCTAATATCTATATGCCTTGTCCATTACTGTCCTGGTTAGTGATTGTCTTATTTCACTGTAGAGTCTATAGCTCTGCTCAATATGCCTTAACCAACCATGTTGTTCCACCTCCCACATATGCGTTGACATCACCTGGTTTAAACGTCTCTAGAGACTATATCTCTCTCATCATTACTCAATGCCTAGGTTTAACTCCAATGTACTCTCTTCCTACCATACCTTTGTCTGTACATTATGCCTTGAATCTATGCTATCGTGCCCAGAAACCTGCTCCCTTTACTCTCTGTTCCGAACGTGCTAGACGGCCAGTTCTTATAGCCTTTAGCCGTACCCTTATCCTACTTCTCCTCTGTTCCTCTGGTGATGTAGAGGTTAATCCAGAACCTGCAGTGCCTAGCTCCACTCCTACTCACCAGGTGCTCTCATTTGTTGACTTCTGTAACCGTAAAAGCCTTGGTTTCATGCATGTTAACATTAGAAGCCTACTCTCTGTTTGCTTTAGCACATTCTGCCAACCCGTATGTCTTAGCCGTGTCTGAATCCTGGCTTAGAAAAACTACCAAAAACCCTGAAATTTCCATCCCTAACTATAATATTTTCCGCCAAGATAGAACTGCCAAAGGGGGCGGTGTTGCAATCTACTGCAAAGAGAGAACTCTGCAGGCTATCTTACTATCCAGGTCTGTACCAAAACAATTTGACCTTCTACTTCTAAAAATTCAACATTACAGAAACAAGTCTCTCACCGTTGCCGCTTGCTATAGACCACCCTCTGCCCCCAGCTGTGCCCTGGACACCATATGTGAATTGATTGCCCCCCATCTATCTTCTGAGCTCGTGCTGCTAGGTGACCTAAACTGGGACATGCTTAACACCCCAGCCACCCTACAATCTGAGCTTGATGCCCTCAATCTCAGACAAATTATCAATGAACCTACCAGGTACAACCTCAAATCTGTAAACGCGAGCACCCTCATAGATATCATCCTAACTAACTCGCCCTCCAAATACACCTCTGCTGTTTTCACCCAAGATCTCAGCGATCACTGCCTCATTGCCTGCATCCGTAATGGGTCTGCGGTCAAACACCACCACTCATCACTGTCAAACGCTCCCTAAAACACTTCAGCGACCTGGCCGGGGTATCCTGGAATGACATTGACCTCATCCTGTCAGTAGAGGATGCCTGGTTATTCTTTAAAAGTGCCTTCCTCACCATCTTAAATAAGCATGCTCCATTCAAAAAATGTAGAACTAGGAATAGATATTGCCCTTGGTTCACTTCAGACCTGTCTGCCCTCGACCAGCACAAAAACATCCTGTGGCGTTCTGCATTAGCATCGAATAGCCCCCGTGATATGCAACTTTTCATGGAAGTTAGGAACCAATATACACAGGCAGTTAGGAAAGCTAAGGCTAGCTTTTTCAAACAGAAATTTGCATCCTGTAGTACAAACTCAAAGTTCTGGGACACTGTAAAGTCCATGGAGAATAAGAGCACCTCCTCTCAGCTGCCCACTGCACTGAGGCTAGGAAACACTGTCACTACTGATAAATCCAAAATAATTGAGAATTTCAATAAGCATTTTTCTACGACTGGCCATGCTTTCCACCTGGCTACCCCTACCCCGGTCAACAGCCCTGCGCTCCCCACAGCAACTCGCCCAAACCTCCCCCACTTCTCCTACACCCAAATCCAGATAGCTGATGTTCTGAAAGAGCTGCAAAATCTGGACCCCTACAAATCAGCCGGGCTAGACAATCTGGACCATCTTTCTAAAACTATCTGCCGAAATTATTGCAACCCCTATTACTAACCTGTTCAACCTCTCTTTCCTATCGTCTGAGAATCCCATAGATTGGAAAGCTGCTGCGGTCATCCCCCTCTTCAAAGGGGGAGACACTCTAGACCCAAACTGCTACAGACCTATATCTATTCTACCCTGCCTTTCTAAGGTCTTTGAAAGCTAAGTTAACAAACAGAGTACCGTCCATTTCTAATCTCACTGTACCTTCTCCGCTATGCAATCTGGTTTCAGGGCTGGTCATGGGTGCACCTCAGCGACGCTCAAGGTCCTAAACGATATCATAACCGCCATCGATAAGAGACATTACTGTGCAGCCGTATTCATCGACCTGGCTAAGGCTTTCGACTCTGTCAATCACCACATTCTTATTGGCAGACTCAACAGTCTTGGTTTCTCAAATGATTTCCTCGCTTGGTTCACCAAATACTTCTCCGATAGAGTTCAATATGTCAAATTGGAGGGCCTGTTGTCCGGACCTCTGGCAGTCTCTATGGGGGTGCCACAGGGTTCAATTCTCGGGCCGACTCTCTTCTCTGTATACATTAATGATGTCGCTCTCGCTGCTGGTGATTCTTTGATCCACCTTTACGCAGACGACACCATTCTGTATACCTCTGGCCCTTCGTTGGACGCTGTGTTAACATTTTACATTTTAGTCATTTAGCAGACGCTCTTATCCAGAGCGACTTACAGTAGAGTGCATACATTTTTTATTACATTTTACATACTGAGACAAGGATATCCCTACCGGCCAAACCCTCCCTAACCCGGACGACGCTATGCCAATTGTGCGTCGCCCCACGGACCTCCCGGTTGCGGCCGGCTGCGACAGAGCCTGGGCGCGAACCCAGCCCAGCCTGGGCGCGAACCCAGAGACTCTGGTGGCGCAGCTAGCACTGCGATGCAGTGCCCTAGACCACTGCGCCACCCGGGAGGCGCCTAACCTCCAGATGAGCTTCAATGCCATAACTCTCCTTCCGTGGCCTCCAACTGCTCTTAAATGTTTGTAAAACTAAATTCATGCTCTTCAACCGATCGCTGCCCGCAACTGTCCTCCCGTCCAGCATCACCACTCTGGACGGTTCTGACTAGACTGGTTAGACTGTAAACTCTCCTTCCAGACTCACATTAAACATCTCCAATCCAAAATTAAATTTAGAATCGGCTTCCTATTTCGCAACAAAGCATCCTTCACTCATGCTGCCAAACATACCCTCGTAAAACTGACCATCCTACCGATCCTTGACTTCGGCGATGTCATTTACAAAATAGCCTCCAACACTACTCAACAAATTGGATGCAGTCTATCACAGTGGCATCTGTTTTGTCACCAAAGCCCCATATACTACCCACCACTGCGACCTGTATGCTCTCGTTGGCTGGCCCTCGCTTCATACTTGTTGCCAAATTCACTGGCTCCAGGTCATCTACAAGTCTCTGCTAGGTAAAGCCCTGCCTTATCTCAGCTCACGGGTCACCATAGCAGCACCCACCCGTCACCCCCAAAGCCAAATCTTCCTTTGGCCGCGTCTCCTTCCAGTTCTCTGCTGCCAATGACTGGAACGAGCTGCAAAAATCTCTGAAGCTGGAGACTCATACCTCCCTCACTAGCTTTAAGCACCAGCTGTCAGAGCAGCTCACAGATCACTGCACCTGTACATAGCTCATCTGTAAATAGCCCATCCAATCTACATCATCCCCATACTGTATTTATTTATTTATCTTGCTCCTTTGCACCCCAGTATCATCTTGCACATTCATCTTCTGCACATCCTACCATTCCAGTGATTAATTGCTATATTGTAATTACTTTGCCACCATGGCCTATTTATTGCCTTACCTCTCTTATCCTACCTCATCTGCACATACTGTATATAGACTTTTTATACTGTATTATTGGCTGTATGTTTGTTTATTCCATGTGTAACTCTGTGTTGTTGTATGTGTCGAACTGCTTTGCTTTATCTTGGCCAGGTCGCAGTTGCAAATGAGAACTTGTTCTCAACTAGCCTACCTGGTTAAATATAGGTAAAAATAAAAACTCTCCACCCCATAGCAAAATGGGTAGAATTGCAGGAAATTAGCTTTAAAACTGCACATTTTCAGAAAGCTTGCTTTAAAACTGTGACATTTTCTCTCTACCCCGTGGAAAAATGTGTAGAACTGTAGGAAAATTACTTGAAATCAGATTTTTTGAAGATTTTTTTTGTCGCCCGTCAAGAGGGGAGCCCCTAAAAGGTTTCGCCCACGAAGTGGGTGGGCCTGTCATGCAAAATACGGTCATCTTTTTAGTTAGTTTTTTAATCGTTTAAACAGCTGAATTGTTGCAAAAATCAGCTTTATTTACATAGTGGGGATGAAAATAATGTAATTTTTGCTGTAATCTCTAGAATTAGGTGAATTAGTGTAACAGTATAACTTTAAACCGTCCCCTCGCCCATACCCGGGCGCGAACCAGGGACCCTCTGCACACATCAACAACAGTCACCCACGAAGTGTCGTTACCCATCGCTCCACAAAGGCCGCGGCCCTTGCAGAGCAAGGGGCAACACTACATCTAGGTTTCAGAGCAAGTGACGTAACTGATTGAAACGCTACTAGCGCGTACCCGCTAACTAACTAGCCATTTCACATCCGTTACACTCACCCCCCTTTCAACCTCCTCCTTTTCCGCAGCAACCAGTGATCCAGGTCAACAGCATCAATGTAACAGTATAACTTTAAACCGTCCCCTCGCCCATACCCGGGCGCGAACCAGGGACCCTCTGCACACATCAACAACAGTCACCCACGAAGCGTCGTTACCCATCGCTCCACAAAGTCCGCGGCCCTTGCAGAGCAAGGGGCAACACTACATCTAGGTTTCAGAGCAAGTGACGTAACTGATTGAAACGCTACTAGCGCGTACCCGCTAACTAGCTAGCCATTTCACAGCCGTTACATTAGGTCATCACACCGTTGATATAGCAACGGACGCTAATAGTTTATTGAATCCCATTGTGACGCGGGGGGACACTTTCTGGCATGACAGGCACGCCAACCAAAAGACTAGGGCAGGCCATGCGCATACACACCAATTCTCTGACACACTTAATTTGCCCATTTGCTGTTTCCACAGATATTCTGTGTTTTTATAACTATGTCAAATGTCGACCGCATTATCTACCAAGGGAATTCTCTTCGATTATAATCACAGCCGTATATATTCCCCCCCAAGCAGACACATCGATGGCCCTGAACGAACTTTATCTGACTCTATGTAAACTGGAAACCACACACCCTGAGGCTGCATTCATCGTAGCTAGGGATTTTAACAAGGCTAATCTGAAAACAAAACTCCCTAAATTCTATCAGCATATCGATTGTGCTACCAGGGCTGGTAAAACCCTGGATCATTGTTATTCTAATTTCCGCAACGCATATAAGGCCCTGCCCCGCCCTCCTTTCGGAAAAGCTGACCACGACTCCATTTTGTTGCTTCCAGCCTACAAACAGAAACTAAAACAAGAAGCTCCAGCGCTCCGGTCTGTTCAACGCTGGTCCGACCAATCTGATTCCACGCTTCAAGACTGCTTCGATCACGTGGATTGGGATATGTTCCGCATTGCGTCCAACAACAACATTGACGAATACGCTGATTCGGTGAGCGAGTTCATTAGAAAGTGCATCGGCGACGTAATACCCACAGCAACGATTAAAACATTCCCAAACCAGAAACCGTGGATTGATGGCAGCATTCGCGTGAAACTGAAAGCGCGAACCACTGCTTTTAACCAGGGCAAGGTGACCGGAAACATGACCGAATACAAACAGTGTAGCTATTCCCTCCGCAAGGCAATCAAACAAGCTAAGTGCCAGTATAGAGACAAAGTAGAGTCGCAATTCAACAGCTCAGACATGAGAGGTATGTGGCAGGGTCTACAGTCAATCACGGATTACAAAAAGAAAACCAGCCCCGTCGCGTACCAGGATGTCTTGCTCCCAGACAGACTAAATAACTTTTTTGCTCGCTTTGAGGACAATACAGTGCCACTGACACGGCCCGCTACCAAAACCTGCATGATCTCCTTCACTGCAGCCGAGGTGAGTAAAACATTTAAACGTGTTAACCCTCGCAAGGCTGCAGGCCCAGACGGCATTCCCAGCCGCGTCCTCAGAGCATGCGCAGACCAGCAGGCTGGTGTGTTTACGGACATATTCAATCAATCCTTATCCCAGTCTGCTGTTCCCACATGCTTCAAGAGGGCCACCATTGTTCCTGTTCCCAAGAAAGCTAAGGTAACTGAGCTAAACGACTACCGCCCCGTAGCACTCACTTCCGTCATCATGAAGTGCTTTGAGAGACTAGTCAAGGACCATATCACCTCCACCCTACCTGACACCCTAGACCCACTCCAATTTGCTTACCGACCCAATAGGTCCACAGACGACGCAATCGCAACCACACAGCACACTGCCCTAACCCATCTGGACAAGAGGAATACCTATGTGAGAATGCTGTTCATCGACGACAGCTCAGCATTTAACACCCTGGGTCTCGACCCCGCCCTGTGCAACTGGGTACTGGACTTCCTGACGGGCCGCCCCCAGGTGGTGAGGGTAGGTAACAACATCTCCACCCCGCTGATCCTCAACACTGGGGCCCCACAAGGGTGCGTTCTGAGCCCTCTCCTGTACTCCCTGTTCACCCACGACTGCGTGGCCATGCACGCCTCCAACTCAATCATCAAGTTTGCGGACGACACTACAGTGGTAGGCTTGATTACCAACAACGACGAGACGGCCTACAGGGAGGAGGTGAGAGCCCTCGGAGTGTGGTGTCAGGAAAATAACCTCACACTCAACGTCAACAAAACAAAGGAGATGATTGTGGACTTCAGGAAACAGCAGAGGGAGACCCCCCTATCCACATCGACGGGACAGTAGTGGAGAGGGTAGTAAGTTTTAAGTTCCTCGGTGTACACATCACGGACAAACTGAATTGGTCCACCCACAGAGACAGTGTGGTGAAGAAGGCGCAGCAGCGCCTCTTCAACCTCAGGAGGCTGAATAAATTTGGCTTGTCAACAAAAACACTCACAAACTTTTACAGATGCACAATCGAGAGCATCCTGTCGGGCTGTATCACCGCCTGGAACGGCAGCTGCTCCGCCCGCAACCATAAGGCTTTCCAGAGGGTAGTGAGGTCTGCACAACGCATCACCGGGGGCAAACTACCTGCCCTCCAGGACACCTACACCACCCGATGTCACAGGAAGGCCAAAAAGATCATCAAGGACAACAACCACCCGAGCCACTGCCTGTTCACCCCGCTATCATCCAGAAGGCGAGGTCAGGACAGGTGCATCAAAGCAGGGACCGAGAGACTGAAAAACAGCTTCTATCTCAAGGCCATCAGACTGTTAAACAGCCACCACTAACATTTAGTGGCCGCTGCCAACATACTGACTCAACTCCAGCCACTTTAATAATGGAAATTTATGGAAATTTATGTAAAAATGTATCACTAGCCACTTTTAAACAATGCCACTTAATATAATGTTTACATGCCCTACATTACTCATCTCATATGTATATACTGTACTCTATACCATCTACTGCATCTTGCCTATGCCGTTCTGTACCATCACTCATTCATATATCTTTATGTACATATTCTTTATCCCTTTACACTTGTGTGTATAAGGTAGTAGTTGTGGAATTGTTAGGTTAGATTACTCGTTGGTTATTACTGCATTTTCGGAACTAGAAGCACAAGCATTTCGCTACACTCGCGTTAACATCTGCTAACCATGTATATGTGACAAATAAAATTTGATTTGATTTGGATATGTGAGGTTCTAGTCCCCTCAGGCCTGTCCTCTGTTCTCACACCAGCCCCTCCCCTCACCCCCCGGCCTGTCCTCTGTTCTCACACCAGCCCCTCCCCTCTCCCCGCGGCCTGTCCTCTGTTCTCACACCAGCCCCTCCCCTCTCCCCCCCGGCCTGTCCTCTGTTCTCACACCAGCCCCTCCCCTCTCCCCCCCGGCCTGTCCTCTGTTCTCACACCAGCCCCTCCCCTCACCCCCCGGCCTGTCCTCTGTTCTCACACCAGCCCCTCCCCTCTCCCCCCCGGCCTGTCCTCTGTTCTCACACCAGCCCCTCCCCTCTCCCCCCCGGCCTGTCCTCTGTTCTCACACCAGCCCCTCCCCTCTCCCCCCCGGCCTGTCCTCTGTTCTCACACCAGCCCCTCCCCTCTCCCCCCCGGCCTGTCCTCTGTTCTCACACCAGCCCCTCCCCTCTCCCCCCCGGCCTGTCCTCTGTTCTCACACCAGCCCCTCCCCTCTCCCCCCCGGCCTGTCCTCTGTTCTCACACCAGCCCCTCCCCTCTCCCCCCCGGCCTGTCCTCTGTTCTCACACCAGCCCCTCCCCTCTCCCCCCCGGCCTGTCCTCTGTTCTCACACCAGCCCCTCCCCTCTCCCCCCCGGCCTGTCCTCTGTTCTCACACCAGCCCCTCCCCTCTCCCCCCCGGCCTGTCCTCTGTTCTCACACCAGCCCCTCCCCTCTCCCCCCCGGCCTGTCCTCTGTTCTCACACCAGCCCCTCTCCCCCAGGCCTGTCCTCTGTTCTCACATCAGCTCCCTCTCCCTGTGAAACCTGACCCAGAATCAGACCTCTGGCTGGCTGGCTTCCATCATGCACCTGGTAACCCTGCTCACCTGGAGGGTGTGTGTGTGTGTGTGTGTGTGGCAGTGTGTGGCAGAAGCAGACATGTCAGGCAGCTCCATCCATGCCATAGTATGTCGTTGTACAGCACACCCATTGCAATTGCCGCCAGTCTACTGATGTCCAGTGTGTGTTTCCTCATTGTAGTTGTGACTGTGTCAGACAGACGCACTGTGGTGTCACGTTTCCTTTCATGTTTGTAACTGGGCTCCTCCATGACGTCACCCTCTGGCTTCCTGCATTGTTTGTCTGAGACAGGCGTTCAACTGCACATTTGACGAGGTGCTTAGTAGAGTTGGGGGATATGTACAAAAATCCATGGGACGATGAATTACCTGAATTGATGAGATAACGAGAAATAGAACAATGCGTTTAAACTACTACTACTAGTTTGATGGTTGTATCACCATCAATTGTCATATTAACAATCACCCATATCAGCAAACTTATTTCTTTTCAAACTTCACATTTCTCTAGTATAGGCTACTTATCATAATGAATGACATCAGCAAAATGCCTGCGATAAGTGATCGATATGGTCGCTGTTGATCCTTTTTTGTTTATCGTTCTAGTGCTTAGTTCTACAACTTACCAATGGGTCGGTGTGTGTGTGTGTGTTTACTTAGCCCTGTCTTGATGGCTCAGTAATTGTCTCTCTGAGAGAATGGCCAGTTCTAGTTCAGAGTGTTGAATGGCAGTCAAAGAACAGTTGTATCTGCATAGCTGATCATGTTAAGTGGCCAAGATGGTGGCTCCAAATGGGCATGATCCTGTACTCGCTGCAGAGCCGAAATGGACCCAAGCACTTAACACCATTAGAGACAATGGGGCTGCTGCTTGATTTACTGGCCTAGTGTTATTGAGCCAAAATGGAGATTGAACTGTGGTCTGTTGGAGCACTTAAACACAAGCTCTTTAGGAATAGGACATTACAGAAAGGCAACTGTGAGTGTGGATGGTCTATTGTGGTGAAACACTGAGCCAGAATGGAAACTGGGAAGCATGCGGTTCTTTACCAAAGCTGCTGAAGCACTTACTGTTGTGTGTGTTTGGGCGGTGGTACTTGAACCACCCCCTAAAACCAGAAACATCACATCCGTTACATTTTAGAAGGGAATTTTGAAAACCTGGCAACTCTAGTCCCACACGAACATCCGTCATTGCACACTCACAGGGGGATTTGAGAAATGGCAGCTAAATTTACCTTGACTCCCCGTTTACTTGATAATTGCCTTGGCAACGGCCTCAGGTCCAGGCGAGGGGGGAAACCAGAGCATGTTGTCATGGGTGAGGAGAGAGGTTGGTGACCTTTTTGTTCCTGTGTTTGCTTAGTGGGCATTCCTCTGAGGGCTGGCGCTCACCCAACCATAGCCAGTCTGTCTGTGTTATATAGGGCTCCACCCGGGGGTGAAGATGGAGTATAACAGGCTCCTCAGCCAGACACCATCCAACCTTTAGTCATTAGTAAAGGGCATCAGACTATGCCTGCATCTCAATAGGCCAATAGGAATTGGAAGAAGTCTGAGTTGTGTACCATGCGGTTGTGTGGTTCTTCAGCAGTTCATGGTTACTCCCACTAACGGTCCTCTTTCCTCCTCCCAGGTCCTTATGGTTGAGCTGGGTATTGGTCCCTGCGATGCCTCCCGCCATGACAAACCTCATGGACTTGTGGGCAGCCCACTCCCAGCTGTCTGGAGAGGACCTGGTCACTGTGGACTTCCTGTTACCCACCGGCATCTACATCCAGATGGACGTCCCCAGAGAGGCCACCATACAACACATCAAACTGGTAGGAGAGAGGGGGACAGGGGGTAGGCGCGAGTATGTATGTGTTTTGGGGGAGTGGGTATGTGTTTGTCTTGTGTGTCATTGGAATTATATGATTTTATGATGCTTGTAGGTGTTTTTGCTGGGTTGTCTGTAGTTAACAGGAGTGTCTACTAGAGGTCGACTGATTATGATTTTTCAACGCCGATACCGATTATTGGAGGACCAAAAAAAAAAAGATTTAATCGTCCGATTTGTATTTTTATTTATTTGCAATAATGACAATTACAACAATACTGAATGAACACTTATTTTAACTTAATATAATACATCAATAAAATCAATTTAGCCTCAAATAAATAATGAAACGTGTTCAATTTGGTTTAAATAATGCAAAAACAAAGTGTTGGAGAAGAAAGTAAAAGTGCAATATGTGCCATGTAAGAAAGCTAACGTTTAAGTTCCTTGCTCAGAACATATGAAAGCTGGTGATTCCTTTTAACATGAGTCTTCAATATTCCCAGGTAAGAAGTTTTAGGTTGTAGTTATTATAGGACTATTTCTCTCTATACGATTTGTATTTCATATATCTTTGACTATTGGATGTTCTTATAGACACTTTAGTATTGCCAGTGTAACAGTATAGCTTCCATCCCTCTCCTCGCCGCTACCTGGGCTCGAACCAGGAACACATCGACAACAGCCACCCTCGAAGCAGCGTTACCCATGCAGAGCAAGGGGAACAACTACTCCAAGTCTCAGAGCGAGTGACGTTTGAAACGCTATTAGCGCGCACCCCGCTAACTAGCTAGCCATTTCACATTGGTTACACCAGCCTAATCCTAGGAGTTGATAGGCTTGAAGTCATAAACAGCGCAATGCTTGAAGCATTGCGAAGAGTTGCTGGCAAAACGCACGAAAGTGCTGTTTGAATGAATGCTTACGAGCCTGCTGGTACCTACCATCGCTCAGTCAGACTGCTCTATCAAATCATAGACTTAATTATAACATAATAACACACAGAAATACGAGCCTTAGGTCATTAATATGGTCGAATCCAGAAACTATCATCTCAAAAACAGAACGTTTATTCTTTCAGTGAAATACGGAACCGTTCCATATTTTATCTAATGGGTGGCATCCATCAGTCTAAATATTCCTATTACATTGCACAACCTTCAATGTTATGTCATAATTACGTAAAATTCTGGAAAATTAGTTCGCAATGAGCCAGGCGGCCCAAACTGTTGCATATACTCTGACTCTGCGTGCAATGAACGCAAGAGAAGTGACACAATTTCACCTGTTTAATATTGCCTGCTAACCTGGATTTCTTTTAGCTAAATATGCAGGTTTAAAAATATATACTTCAGTGTATTGATTTTAAGAAAGGCATTGATGTTTATGGTTAGGTACACGTTGGAGCAACGACAGTCCTTTTTCGCGAATGAGCACTGCATCGATTATATGCAACGCAGGACACGCTAGATAAACTAGTAATATCATCAACCATGTGTAGTTATAACTAGTGATTATGATTGATTGATTGTTTGTTTTTTATAAGATAATGCTATGCTAGCTAGCAACTTACCATGGCTTCTTACTGCATTCGCGTAACAGGCGGGCTCCTCGTGGGGCAGGTGGTTTAAAGCGTTGGACTAGTTAACCGTAAGGTTGCAAGATTGAATCTCTGAGCTGACAAAGTAAAAATCTGTCGTTCTGCCCCTGAACGAGGCAGTTAACCCACCGTTCCTAGGCCGTCATTGAAAATAAGAATGTGTTCTTAACTGACTTGCCTAGTTAAATAAAGGTGTAATTTTTTTTTACCCGATTTTCGGTTGTTATGAATTAACAATCGGCCAGGCCATTCCGATTAATCGGTCTACCTCTAGTGTCTATATCCTATGTTTTAATCATTTCAGACAGCAGTCAAATCTGTGCAGTTGCCATTTAGAGCAGCATTGGAAAGTATAGCCTAGAAAAGGCCTACTGTGCATCAAGATGTTTTTCTCATGAATTCAGTACAATTATAATGCTATGGATTTCTATCCACATTGCCTACCCAGCTCTACAGCATCTTCAACCTTACAGACTGTTTTATCTCTTCAATTAGAATCAACCCACAAGCAACACATTAGTTTACAACATTCATTAGTTTAACGCAGATTGGTTAGGATTGTTTTAATGAATGTGTTGACTGGCTGAAGTTCTGGTTCTGAGCCATTGTAAAAGGCCATCATAACAACTCTAGAACAAGCTGTAGACTGCCGTCTCCTCTTCAGTCCAGACAGACGCTGTCTAATGGGTGTTATGACACAGCTGGTGTTTTTCTCTGAGCTGCACTCACTGCATGCAAATAATGCTATGACATCATGCGTGACCCGGCTAGTGGCTAGAGTTTGGGTGAGATGGAGGCCAAAGGTCAGCAATGTAACAATGCACTGTAGTCGTTACCATCATTTAAGGTGTCATATTTCGGTCACAATTAATGTTTTTTTAATGATTTGGGTTTAAAGTGTAAATACTTTGGAGGATGGTATTTTTTTTTTTAACCCTTTGGTGAGATCCCTCTTCCTACTGGCCCTCCCTCCTGGTGTTTTCCTCCAGTCTGAGATGCGCGCAGAGAGAGACCCGCCAGTGCGTGCACGCGCAGAGAGAGACCCGCCAGTGCGTGCGCGCGCAGAGAGAGACCCGCCAGTGCGTGCGCGCGCAGAGAGAGACCGGCCAGTGCGCGCGCCCGCCCGCAGAGAGAGACCGGCCAGTGCGCGCGCCCGCCCGCAGAGAGAGACCGGCCAGTGCGCGCGCCCGCCCGCAGAGAGAGACCGGCCAGTGCGCGCGCGCGCGCAGAGAGAGACCGGCCAGTGCGCGCGCGCGCGCAGAGAGAGACCGGCCAGTGCGCGCGCCCGCCCGCAGAGAGAGACCGGCCAGTGCGCGCGCCCGCCCGCAGAGAGAGACCGGCCAGTGCGCGCGCCCGCCCGCAGAGAGAGACCGGCCAGTGCGCGCGCCCGCCCGCAGAGAGAGACCGGCCAGTGCGCGCGCCCGCCCGCAGAGAGAGACCGGCCAGTGCGCGCGCCCGCCCGCAGAGAGAGACCGGCCAGTGCGCGCGCCCGCCCGCAGAGAGAGACCGGCCAGTGCGCGCGCCCGCCCGCAGAGAGAGACCGGCCAGTGCGCGCGCCCGCCCGCAGAGAGAGACCGGCCAGTGCGCGCGCCCGCCCGCAGAGAGAGACCGGCCAGTGCGCGCGCCCGCCCGCAGAGAGAGACCGGCCAGTGCGCGCGCCCGCCCGCAGAGAGAGACCGGCCAGTGCGCGCGCCCGCCCGCAGAGAGAGACCGGCCAGTGCGCGCGCCCGCCCGCAGAGAGAGACCGGCCAGTGCGCGCGCCCGCCCGCAGAGAGAGACCGGCCAGTGCGCGCGCCCGCCCGCAGAGAGAGACCGGCCAGTGCGCGCCCGCCCGCAGAGAGAGACCGGCCAGTGCGCGCGCCCGCCCGCAGAGAGAGACCGGCCAGTGCGCGCGCCCGCCCGCAGAGAGAGACCGGCCAGTGCGCGCGCCCGCCCGCAGAGAGAGACCGGCCAGTGCGCGCGCCCGCCCGCAGAGAGAGACCAGCCAGTGCGCGCGCCCAGAGAGAGACCAGCCAGCTAAAAATACTTGGATCAGTTATAGAACCCATTGCCCTTTATGGTTGTGAGGTCTGGGGTCCGCTCACCAACCAAGAACTCACAAAATGGGACAAACACCAAATTGAGACTGCATGCAGAATTCTGCTTAAATGTCCTCCATGTACAACATAAAACACCAAATAATTCTTGCAAAGCAGAATTAGGCCGAAATCCAGAAAAGAGCTGTTTAAATTCTACTACCACCTAAAAGGAAGTGATTCCCAAAGCTTCCATAACAAAGCCATCACCTACAGAGAGATGAACCTGGAGAAGAGTCCTCTAAGCAAGCTGGTCCTGGGGCTCTGTTCACAAACACAGAGCCCCAGGACAGCAACACAATTAAACCCCACCAAATCATGAGAAAACAAAAATATAATTATTTCCCATGTGTGAAGTAATTAACAAAACAGAGTAAACTAGAATGCTATTTGGCCCTAAACAGAGAGTATGCAGTGGCAGAATACCTGACCATGTGACTGACCCTAAACAGAGAGTATGCAGTGGCAGAATACCTGACCATGTGACTGACCCTAAACAGAGAGTATGCAGTGGCAGAATACCTGACCATGTGACTGACCCTAAACAGAGAGTATGCAGTGGCAGAATACCTGACCATGTGACTGACCCTAAACAGAGAGTATGCAGTGGCAGAATACCTGACCATGTGACTGACCCTAAACAGAGAGTATGCAGTGGCAGAATACCTGACCACTGTGACTGACCCTAAACAGAGAGTATGCAGTGGCAGAATACCTGACCATGTGACTGACCCTAAACAGAGAGTATGCAGTGGCAGAATACCTGACCATGTGTGACTAAGGAAATCTTTGACTGTACAGACTCAGTGAGCATAGCCTTGCTATTGAGAAAGGCCTCCGAAGGCAGACCAGGCTTTCAAGACAAGACAGACTATGTGTACACTGCCCACAAAATGAGGTGGAAACTGAGCTGCACTTCCTAACCTCCTGCCAAATGTATGACCGTATTTGAGACACATATTTCCCTCAGATTACACAGATCCACAAAGAATTTGAAAAACAAAACTCCCATATCTATTGGGTGGAGTATCACAGTGTGCCATCACAGCAGCAAGATTTGTGACCTGTTGCCACAAGAAAAGGGCAACCAGTGAAGAAGATACACCATTGTAAATACAACCCATATTTATGTTTATTTATTTTCCCTTTTGTACTTTAGCTATTTGCACATCGTTACAACACTGTATATAGACATATGACATTTGAAATGTCTTTTCTTTTGGAACTTTTGAGTCATGTTTACTGTTAATTTTGTTTATTTCACTTTTGTTTATTATATTTTTCACTTATTTTGGCAATGTAGACATATGTTTCGCATGCTAATAAAGCCAATTGGGGGAGGGGGGAGATGTATTTCCCCAACTAAAGATGTTTAGGAGGAGAGACGTCCCCAGACAAAAGGCCTGCCAGCCAGCTAACAACATTAAACCCCACCCAGAGACTGTTTTCTAGACAACACAGTAGCTGGGTGGAGAATAAAAGTGTCTCCCCTGCTCAGACAGGACGTGGGCATGACATTTATCAGGGACACAATGACACACAACCGCTCAGCCGCCATTAGAATACCTAATCTTTCACTTTTATTCTAATATAAGGAAATGTGGCCTGATATTCGTCCTCGACTAGCCAAGAGCACAGGAACCGTTGTGACTTGTACTCAATAAGTGTTTTAGGGAAAAAATGCATTGTTGTTACCTTGCATATCCATCCAATGTGTATGAAATAAAAAATTTACTGAATGTAAGACAAAAATATTGAATAGATACTGTTGAAAGAAATGGTGAAGTTTTAATAAAATGCCTCTTAAGTGAGGCTGTTATTCTGTTGCTTCAAGGTGCTGACTTCTAAGAGGGAGTGTCATTTTAGGTAACAGTAGTGATCATGTGGTCTCTGGATGGCTACACATAGTATGGTGGTTAAATGTGACAGATAATTAGATGTCACACAATGGATAATAACAACAGATTTGTTAAGTAACAGCAATTATTTGTCATGTGAACGTAGTACAGCCAAATGGTAAACAGTAATTCAATCTAGGATGCGGTAAAAGTTGAAAACCGGGAGTATTTTGTTTTAGCCTCTATAGGTTTAAACTTTGTAGGGACTTGGTCTGACTTTATGATCAGTATGTTGGTTGACAGAAGAATGTTGTGGCAAGGGGTTTAACTTGTTTGTCTGAAGGGAGGTGACATGACTCCTTGTCTTCTACTCTGTCCCCATGTTTATCTTCTTAGTGACCTTTTGGCTCAAACACAAACACACCCTGTGACTGCGCAACGGGACATGATTCATGTCCTGATTGGTTTGTGGAAGTATGATTCATGTCCTGATTGGTTTATACAGGACCTGTGTCATGTTTATATTTCCCTGTCATCATCATATGGTTGTTGTTCATCCATTGGTTGTTAGCATTTCAGTCATGCTGATTCTTAGAACTACTGTTGGCTTTAGACTCTGTATTTTTGTGATGCGAGTTATGATGCTATTGGCTAATAATTGAGGTTCCACTTGTTTTTGTAGATCCTGTATTGTAGAGGCTGAGCCTGTCTGTGTCGCCTGTGATCATACAGGTAGATTGTCAACTTGTCTTGCCGTAGTTTCTGTAATAACTCTGTTATCCCCCTCTTCTTCTTCCTCATAGCTCCTATGGAAGCAGGCCCAGTCATACCCCCTGTTCCCTTCTCTGGGGGAGATGGAGGGCCACATGTTTGAGTGTGTGAACCAGGCAGCGGTACACGAGGAGCTGGAGGATGAGACCAGGCGCCTCTGTGACGTCAGGCCCTTCTGGCCCATGCTCAAACTGGTCACACGTAACTGTGGCCGCGCCGAACGCCTACTCGACTCCAAGATCGGCGTGCTCATCGGAAAAGGTGACACCTCACACACACACACTCTCTGACACACACACACACTCTCTGACACACACACACACTCTCTGACACACACACACTCTCTGACACACACACAGACACTCTGACAAACTGATTTTTGACCTATGTGACCTGTGGTTTGAACAGATTAGTGATGTTCCTAGATAGTGATCTCACACACACTCTGCAGACACACCACCACCGGTTAATCTCTGTCTCCAGTATATTGATATCTTTGCCTTGGCTGTCAGATGTGAGTCGTCTTTTCAGATGTTTCATGTCATCATCCCAATATCAGCTGAAGTCAGGCCCATCGGATGCAAAACAATCCGGTGAAAATAGACAGGCTCCTGATGTCTGTTACGTCGTCCGTCACTCAGTATTATCTGTGATGGTGATAAGGCGCTGTGCTGAGTGGAGGCGGCAAGCCAGACCACCACTGTAATGGTAGGGAAGATAACGCCCCTGGGTGGCACGGTCAGTCTATTGAGTTGATGCACACAAAAATAAATATTATTGCACACATATATGCATGCAGGCTTACACACTAGTGATGTGCGGTTTTACTCATTACCCGCGCTCCCCACGGTTATATCCAGGGCGGACGGGTTGAGGGACATTAAAGGTAATTAAATATTGGGTGGCGTACGGGTTGTTTCTCTTTAGTCAATCTGTAAAAACAATTGTATATCTATCTGCTATATTGACATTTTTATTTCATTCTTTTAGGCTATCCTGAGCCTAAGCTTTACGGCTTAACTGTACACGTACCAAATTGGCCTACACAGCCAATCGCCAAATAATGCTTTAGGAACAGGCAGAGATGGTTAACATCAATACAGAGGCAAAATATTTTCTTCTTGAACTGCACTGTTGGTTAAGGGCTTGTAAATTAAGCATTTCACAGTAAAGTCTACACTTGTTGTATTCGGTGCGTGTGACAAAGTTTGATTTTGAAAAAGAACATTGTCGAAGTTTAATTCAATAAGACAAAAGCTGCCGAAAGGAGAGTTGAAAATAAAGAGATGGGAAGGCCGGAAAAGTGATGTTGAGGAAGTAGTTGGTTAAGTGGTAAAAGAGGATGATAGCAGTGCGGCTGTGTGATGATTGTGAGGCGCTATACAAATGTGACAGTAACTAGACAGAGACTTCAAATAGGCCTATGGCACGTCAAGGGAACAGTAGCCTACTATTCAGATGGGTTAAATGGAAACTGGCATCTGGACACTGACTGTAGAATTAAGCATTTCTTGCAGTAAAATGATACACCAAATGTCGGCAACATTTTTACAGGAGTCGAGAAATGTGATTTTCTTTCTGCATCTTGAGGGAATGCAATGCTCAGTTAGCACCTCTACAGATAATATATATCTTCATCATAAAAGCTGATATTTCAACCACATAAAATATGCATCCAAGCTGAACTGAAATCTTATCAGACAAACATTGGGTTGTTTTCACAGCTTTCTTTTTCTTTACAACCAGTCAAATTAATGTTATTTGGACATTTTGCACAGAAAATATTATTGTTGCTGCGTTATTGTATTTTCTCCCTAGCCCCTAAATGTCTTTGCTCCGCCAATGATGACAGAGAGACCTTTACCGACTTCAACTGGATTGAAGTATTCATGCTATTCATGCATCTATCTATTACATTACTCTGTTGAGCAAGGGTTTATTTAGTCTTCATATAGGGGTTTATTTAGTCTTCATATAGAGGTTTATTTAGTCTTCATATAGGGGTTTATTTAGTCTTCATATAGGGGTTTATTTAGTCTTCATATAGGGGTTTATCTAGTCTTCATATAGGGGTTTATTTAGTCTTCATATAGGGGTTTATTTAGTCTTCATATAGGGGGTTATCTAGTCTTCATATAGGGGTTTATTTAGTCTTCATATAGGGGTTTATCTAGTCTTCATATAGAGGTTTATTTAGTCTTCATATAGGGGTTTATCTAGTCTTCATATAGGGGGTTATCTAGTCTTCATATAGGGGTTTATCTAGTCTTCATATAGGGGTTTATCTAGTCTTCATATAGGGGTTTATTTAGTCTTCATATAGGGGTTTATCTAGTCTTCATATAGGGGTTTATTTAGTCTTCATATAGGGGTTTATTTAGTCTTCATATAGGGGTTTATCTAGTCTTCATATAGGGGTTTATTTAGTCTTCATATAGGGGTTTATTTAGTCTTCATATAGGGGTTTATTTAGTCTTCATATAGGGGTTTATCTAGTCTTCATATAGGGGTTTATCTAGTCTTCATATAGGGGTTTATTTAGTCTTCATATAGGGGTTTATTTAGTCTTCATATAGGGGTTTATCTAGTCTTCATATAGGGGTTTATCTAGTCTTCATATAGGGGTTTATCTAGTCTTCATATAGGGGTTTATCTAGTCTTCATATAGGGGTTTATTTAGTCTTCATATAGGGGTTTATTTAGTCTTCATATAGGGGTTTATCTAGTCTTCATATAGGGGTTTATCTAGTCTTCATATAGGGGTTTATCTAGTCTTCATATAGGGGTTTATCTAGTCTTCATATAGGGGTTTATCTAGTCTTCATATAGGGGTTTATCTAGTCTTCATATAGGGGTTTATCTAGTCTTCATATAGGGGTTTATCTAGTCTTCATATAGGGGTTTATCTAGTCTTCATATAGGGGTTTATTTAGTCTTCATATAGAGGTTTATTTAGTCTTCATATAGGGGTTTATTTAGTCTTCATATAGGGGTTTATTTAGTCTTCATAGAGGTTTATTTAGTCTTCATATAGGGGTTTATTTAGTCTTCATATAGGGGTTTATTTAGTCTTCATATAGGGGTTTATCTAGTCTTCATATAGGGGTTTATCTAGTCTTCATATAGGGGTTTATCTAGTCTTCATATAGGGGTTTATCTAGTCTTCATATAGGGGTTTATTTAGTCTTCATAAAGGGGTTTATCTAGTCTTCATATAGGGGTTTATCTAGTCTTCATATAGGGGTTTATTTAGTCTTCATATAGGGGTTTATTTAGTCTTCATATAGGGGTTTATCTAGTCTTCATATAGGGGTTTATCTAGTCTTCATATAGGGGTTTATTTAGTCTTCATATAGGGGTTTATTTAGTCTTCATATAGGGGTTTATCTAGTCTTCATATAGGGGTTTATCTAGTCTTCATATAGGGGTTTATTTCGTTCACATATAGTTGGGCGGTTGCGGATGGGTTATTAGCAATTGCGGGTGTGGGTGAACAAACAGCTGACCCACGCACTGCTATTACACACATATACACACACACACACACAGTCGTATTGGCCTGAGGGTGTGTGGGGACATAGATGGTAGGGGTCTATTGAGGTCCCCTAGGCTGCTGGCCAACCAGGCCTGTTCAGAGGGAATCAGTGATAGTAATTGAAGGAGACTCATCCCATGTTGATATTCTCCCTCTTGGCTCTGCTTTTGTCAGATGTGATCTGTAAAAGGCTTTTGTCAGTAAGCGGTACTCAAAACATCCCTCAGGCGCTGGCTAGCCACACACACACACACACACAAACACACACACTGAGGGAGTTCTGGCTAGCCACACACACACACACACACAAACACACACACTGAGGGAGTTCTGGCCAGCCACTCACACAGGAACACACAAGCTAATAATGCAGACCAGAGGCATCCTCTGAGAGCTGAGGGTCATATGAATGTTTAATGGTTTTAAATGTCAACATGTTTTTATCATCCAAAGCATTTGACGGCCCCAAAATACCGAGCTCTGTTCAACTAGTAGATATGATGAATTTAGGATCTAGATTTTATACCCAGTGACAGTTGTATTTCAGTGAAAACAGTAGGTTAGAGTTCAACACTGTTGAGATTGGATTGTCATTTGTAATCCCTCATAAACATGAATTGCTACTTGTTACCATGCCAGGTATGTGTCAGTCAGAGGGAGTGCATTAAACATGAATGGTAATGCCTTTTAATGCAGTGCCGTTAGACCCACTCATGCAGAGGTTTTACTGTTTTTTTACACACTGTAGTGCTCATGTCATTATGGTGTGTGTGTGGCCGCTCAGAACCTCTTACACCGTGCTTATATAGCTTAATGACTGCTCACGGGTGTTCACAAACAGAACACGATCAATAAAATACATCTTTGGTATAAAATGCTGTAAAACCTCTTGTGGCCTTGTTATGCACTCCCGATCACCTGCAAAGTCGTTATGCAATGCTTATAAAGCTTCATGAACCGTTCACAGGTCTCCACGAGCTGGACGCTCTGCAGGACCAGGAGGTGAAGGACTTCCGCAGTAAGATGTTCCGTATCAGCGAGGAGAAGATGCAGCGGGTACAGCTGATGACCTGGAGCGAGTGGCTGCAGGCCTGCTTCTCTCCGCAGCTGGAGCCAGGGGGAGGAGCCACAACCGACACAGACGGTGTCAACGACAAACAGGCCGAAGCCAGCCTCAAAGTCACCATGCACTTCGACCAGTCCCAGGTACCTAACAGTACACATTGGGAGCACAATATTTCCCATCAGAAATACACACACACTCAGAGAGTAACATATGCCCAACAATGGGGTGAATGTCGCTGTCTTCGAGTAGTCACATTTACAATACTACACACCCTCAGCTCTTATCAATCAATACATCGATCAAATTTATTTATAAATCCTTTTTTACATCAGATGTCACAAAGTGCTATACAGATGTCACAAAGTGCTATACAGCCTAAAACCCCAAACAGCAAGCAATGCAGATGTAGAAGCACGGTGGCTAGGAAAAACTCCCTAGAAAGGCAGGAACATAGGAAGAAACCTAGAGGAACCAGACTATGAGGGTTGGCCAGTCCTCTTCTGGCTGTGCCAGGTGGAGATTATAAGAGTACGTGGCCATTTAAGGCCAGATTGAACATCTTGAAGAACAAACGTTCATAGATGACCAGCAGGGTCAAATAATAATCAGTGGTTGTAGAGGGTGCAACAGGTCAGTACCTCAGGAGTAAATGTCAGTTCACTTCTCATAGCCAAGCATTCAGAGGTCGAGACAGCAGGTGCGAGAGAGAGGGGGAGAGACAGAGTTGAAAACAGCAGGTCAAGGTAGCAGGTCCGGTGAACAGGTCAGGGTTCCATAGCCGTAGGCAGAACAGTTGAAACTGGAGTAGCAGCACGACCAGGTGGACTAGGGACAGCAGGAGTCATCAGGCCAGGTAGTCCTGAGGCATGATCCTAGGGCGGGGGGATTTATACTACTATCTGTACTTACTGGTAGCACAGATGCTGTTTTATCCTTTCCTACACTTAAATTGCCTTTGCCTAACGATTGCATCTGAAGCTGTGCTTGCCACATAAGGTGATAGTTCTCCTGTATATTATGAGTATAGCGACTGCAATTAGATGGCATAGTGTTAATGTTACTACTTACAGTGGCTTGCAAAAGTATTCACCCCCTTGGCATTTTTCCTATTTTGTTGCCTTACAACCTAGAATTTGGGGGTTGTATCATTTGATGTACATAACATGCCTACCACTTTGAAAATGCAAAATATTTTTTATTGGGAAAAAAAACAAGAAAAACAGAACTTGAGCATGCAATTACAGCTGCAAGTCTCTTGGGGTATGTCTCTATAAGCTTGGCACATCTAGCCAATGGGATTTTTGCCCATTCTTCAAGGCAAAACTGTTCCAGCTCCTTCAAGTTGGATGGGTTCTGCTGGTGTACAGCAATCTTTAAGTCATACCACAGATTCTCAATTGGATTGAGGTCTGCCACCCATGCTTCACTGTGGGGATGGTGTTCTCTGGGTGATGCGAGGTGTTGTGTTGTGTCAGACATAGCGTTTTCCTTGATGGTCAAAAAGCTACATTTTAGTCTCATTTTACCAGAGTACCTTCTTCCATATGCCTTTTGGTGAACACCAAACGTGTTTTGCTTATTTTTTTAATTTTAAGCAATGGCTGTTTTTCTGGCCACTCTTCCGTAAAGCCCAGCTCTGTGGAGTGTATGGCTTAAAGTGCTCCTATGGACAGATACTCCAATCTCCGCTGTGGAGCTTTGCAGCTCCTTCAGAGTTATCTTTGGACTCTTTGTTGCATCTGATTAATGCCCTCCTTGCCTGGTCTGTGAGTTTTTGGTGGGTGGCCCTCTCTTGGTAGGTTTGTTGTGGTGCCATATTCTTTCTATTTTTTTTAAATAATGGATTTAATGGTGCTCTGTGGGATGTTCAAAGTTTGATTTTTTTTTTAAACCCAAACCTGATCTGTACTTCTCCACAACTTTGTCCCTGACCTGTTTGGAGAGCTCCTTGGTCTTCATGGTGCCGTTTGCTTGGTGGTGCCCCTTGCTTAGTGGTGTTGCAGACTCTGGGGCCTTTCAACTCAATATTAGGACGGTGCTCCTAGTGTTTGGTATACTCAGTAAGCTACAGACTAGTAAACAAACTCTCTCACACACAGATATTCTCCCTTCTTTTATCTCCTCTGTTGGCTGGCCCCTAATGGGACCGGGTGATGTGACTGAGCCAGACTGGCAGAGTGACGGCACTAAATGGGTCACCACCACCATCAGTCACAGTTCCATCCTCACTGAGACACTGAAGCCCCTGACACACACACACAAGCGCCTGACCAAAGGGCCTCTCCACTGATTGAAAACATGGAAAAAGAAGACATCTGAGGACGCTGACTCTGTATCGCTCGCTTGCCCTCCCTCCCACTCTCTCTCACTCACTCACAAACACACCTCTCACTATTAACTTCTCTACAAACTACTGTATGTTCTATCTGAAATAAGTGTGTGTAGATTCGGTGGCATTCACTAAATAAATCACTGGTAGTTATACATATGGAGTGTGCGACTCTTTTGTTTTTATAGATTCGGTGGCATGCCAACAAATGATCTCAGATCAACACACGCTAGGGTCACCACCACGCTAGGGTCACCACCACGCTAGGGTCATAGCCCACTGCACACTACATGGCCCAACCCCTTACCATCTGTGTTCTGTCCAGGTGGATGGTGTCAGGAAGTGGACCTTTTTATTGTCTAGTCTTGTTAACTCCATTGGTTGGTTGGCTTGGTTTTCAGTTGACTGAACAAACCCTTATTTTACTACTTGTTTACATGATATTTACTTGGACATTACATTGTAAAACAGCACTCATGCACTTGAAGCTACAAGGTGCTATAGTTACCATTTTACTTAAGGCAATTACCTGAAAGTACCCATAGTCACCAAAGTCCTAATGTATTGGCTGTAATGACAGTGTGAAATCATTTGAATAATTATTACCGCTCTATTTGGAACTTGACCACTCTGGGTGGTGTCACCATGGTGATGTGCAGTATGTGGTTGTCATAGCATTGTGAGTGGGTGAAGGCTGTGCCCTCACGACCAGGTTTGGCGCCAGACTGCAAGGCAGGTTGGGTAGGGGTGTGTGTGTTTCTCTGTCTGAATGCTCTGTAAGCCTTCGGTGTCTGTAAACCTTGCTGGGATTGTGTGTTAAACCTTGTCACACACTGCAGGATAATCTATATCCCTTTACCCCCCCCCCGTCTTTCTCTCTAATGTTATTTTACTGTTTTTCAACCCCCCTTTGTCCTCTCACCTCGCTATCATGAGATTTCACTTATATATAGAACATTTTAAGTACACCACCATGTCTCTGGTCTCTCTCTATTGTGTGTGTTGACGTTATTGAGGATAATGCTGTCTCCCTCCAGGACACAGCCAGTCTGAAGGTGTGGCCCAGCACCAGTCCCAGTGAGCTGATGGAACAGGCGTTGAGGAAATGGCTGACGACCCACGGCCCCGAGGAGGAGGGACGCCAGGCCGAGCAGTACGTTCTGAGGGTCAGCGATAAGCTGGAGTTCCTCTGTGGAGACCACCCCCTCATACAGTACAAGGTGACCCTTTACTCTTAGGCTCAACCTCAGTGCACACAGTGCAAAGGGACCCTAATGATGCCCTATGACCCCTTCACCTTTAACCCCCAAACCCTCTGTAGAGTGCTTTCTTACCATCAAACTGCTCCTTTTCTCATTCTCTTACCCTCTACATGTGCTGTGATGACCTCAACTCTCCTCTGACAGTGACCTTGTTTATCTCAACCATTCCTTAATCATTAATGTCATAACCGTAACGGTTAACGTTCCAAGGTCAGAGTGTGTAGGGAGTGGGTTTAGGAATGTCTCCTTGTGTTTAACCATAAATGAGACTCAGTGATCCAGAAACAGTCATCTGACTGTTGGCCTAATAACGCCTCATTAATAACACTGTCTTCCTGGAACACATTACTGTTACTCACAGACCTGGTATGTGTGCATGACTGAATCCATCTGTGTATGAGTGTGTGTGTGTGTGTCTGTGTTTCCGTGTGTGATGAAGCAGACTGTGACCATTACACCCTGCAGAAAAGGGTCCGGTCCTATCTGTGACCGTGTTTAGATCCAGGAACCATGTCTGTACATTAGATATGGGTTACCTTCCATCTGTGACCGTGTTTAGATCCAGGAACCATGTCTGTACATTAGATATGGGTTACCTTCCATCTGTGACCGTGTTTAGATCCAGGAACCATGTCTGTACATTAGATATGGGTTACCTTCCATCTGTGACCGTGTTTAGATCCAGGAACCATGTCTGTACATTAGATATGGGTTACCTTCCATCTGTGACCGTGTTTAGATCCAGGAACCATGTCTGTACATTAGATATGGGTTACCTTCCATCTGTGACCGTGTTTAGATCCAGGAACCATGTCTGTACATTAGATATGGGTTACCTTCCATCTGTGACCGTGTTTAGATCCAGGAACCATGTCTGTACATTAGATATGGGTTACCTTCCATCTGTGACCGTGTTTAGATCCAGGAACCATGTCTGTACATTAGATATGGGTTACCTTCCATCTGTGACCGTGTTTAGATCCAGGAACCATGTCTGTACATTAGATATGGGTTACCTTCCATCTGTGACCGTGTTTAGATCCAGGAACCATGTCTGTACATTAGATATGGGTTACCTTCCATCTGTGACCGTGTTTAGATCCAGGAACCATGTCTGTACATTAGATATGGGTTACCTTCCATCTGTGACCGTGTTTAGATCCAGGAACCATGTCTGTACATTAGATATGGGTTACCTTCCATCTGTGACCGTGTTTAGATCCAGGAACCATGTCTGTACATTAGATATGGGTTACCTTCCATCTGTGACCGTGTTTAGATCCAGGAACCATGTCTGTACATTAGATATGGGTTACCTTCCATCTGTGTGGCTGATTTCCTCTCTTTGACCTCTCATCGCTCCTCAGTTTTTTTTACTCTCCCTCTTCTGTCATCTCTTCAGAACATATAGGCTTGTCTGTCTCTGTCTGTCTGCGCACCATTCACATTTGTAAGGGACGGCAGGTAGCCTAGCGGTTAAGAGCGTTTGGCCAGTAACCGAAAGGTCGCTGGTTAGAATAAAAATGTAATTACGTGAAAAATCTGTCTGTGCCCTTGAGCACAAGGCACTCAACCCTAATTGCGACTGCCAGTCGCTCTAGATAAGAGCATCTGCTACATTACAAAAAAACATTTAAAAGAAATTCAGTTTGGATGTGTGTGCACCAAAGACTGCATACAGAATAGTACTTTCTGTGTGTTAACATGTCTTCTCCTCTCTGTCCCAGTACATCAAAGCCTGTCTCCAGGCGAAGGAGTGTCCCCACCTGACCCTAGTCCAGGTCAGCACAGTCCAGGCCATGTTCGAGAAGGAGATCTCGGCCATCGGAGCTGTGGTCAACCGCAAGAGCTCCAACCCCCCCTTACCACTGCCTCCCAAGAGGAGGGGACCCTCGGTCAGTCACACTCTCTGTGTGTGTGTGTGTAGTAGGTGTGTGTGTGTGTGTGTGTGTAGTAGGTGTGTGTGTGTGTAGTAGGTGTGTGTGTGTGTAGTAGGTGCATGTTTGTGAGCATTTTCTCCAGACATTGCTAGCCGCTCTTAGCAGCTGCACTCTGACGTCATTCTGACGTTCCGTCTGGTTCTAAAGGCCAGGTGCAGTTTAATTGCTCATTAGAGCCTAATTGCCAAGGTACCATGACGACTGTCCCACAGTGACAGGTGACATTGGACAGTAAATGACACACCTGTCAGTCAATGGTTCAAATGTCAATCATTACAACTAAATGTCAACATCAACAAGACTCTATCTATCTGATCTGAAAAGAAGAAAGACTGTGGTCAGACAGTGATGTCTTGTGGTAGTTGAGCCATTGACAGAAGGAGAAGTGAGTAGGACTTGAAGCACAACAGGCCTGTATACCCAGCAGCTCTCCAGGAGGGTAGAGCTTTGTTCTAGGTAGTGAGGAGAGGTTGAGAGGATCGACTGTTCATGTGGTGGTGTACTCTAGTCAGACGTTACAAAAATATACATGTACTCCTCTGTCGCATAGGCACTCACCTAAATACACACACTGATACACAGTACATATGCTTAAATTCAAAAACACTCTTGTTCACACACACAAACACACTTACAAAAACATTACTTTCATTTACACACACACACACACACACACACACACACACACACACAGGAAGTGTGCTGCTTATTCATGTTTGTGGTCTGTAGTTGAGGGCCAGTCATGTGGAGTGTTTTTCCTGCTGTGCTGACCTTGGCAAGTCTACTCTGCTTGACAACAGTGTGACTCACCCTTCAGTGTATGTGTGTTTGATATTCCTACAGTAAAGTATACTCTGTTCCTTGCTTACTCATGAAAATATTTATCTCCTCTGATACTCTACTTTCCTCTTCCCTCTGTTCCGCTCCTTCTCTCTCTCCTCTTTCCTCTGTTACTCGCCTCTCTTTCCTCTGTTACTTTGCTTCTCTCTCTAGCAAGTGAATACGTGTGTATGGGAGGTGTCTAACCAGTTTAAGATCGTCCTAATCAAAGGCAGCAAGGTGAACGCTGAGGAGACGGCCAAGGTAACCACTGATGATGATTACTTGATAGCAAACCTGGAATTTATGTTACATTTTTACTGTTTGCTCTGGGATGTACAGTTGAAATCGAAGTTTACATACACCTTAGCCAAATACATTTAAACTCAGTTTTTCACAATTCCTGACATTTAATCCTAGTAAAAATTCCCTGTCTTAGGTCAGTTAGGATCACCACTTTATTTTATGAATGTGAAATGTCAGAATAATAGTAGAGCGAATTAATCCAGCTTTTATTTCTTTCATCACATTCTCAGTGGGTCAGAAGTTAACATACACTCAATTAGTATTTGGTAGCATTGCCTTTAAATTGTTTAACTTTGGTCAAATGTTTCGGGTAGCCTTCCACAAGCTTCCCACAATAAGTTGGGTGAATTTTGGCCCATTCCTCCTGACAGAGCTGGTGTAAGTGAGTCAGGTTTGTAGGCCTCCTTGCTCGCACACGCTTTTTCAGTTATGCCCACAAATTTTCTATAGGATGGAGGTCAAGGGTTTGTGATGGCCACTCCAATACCTTGACTTTGTTGTCCTTAAGCCATTTTGGCACAACTTTGGAAGTATGCTTGGGGTAATTGTCCATTTGGAAGACCCATTTGCGACCATGCTTTAACTTCCTGACTGATGTCTTGAGATGTTGCTTCAATATATCCACATAATTTTCCGCCCTCATGATGCCATCTATTTTGTGAAGTGCACCAGTCCCTCCTGCAGCAAAGCACCCTCACAACATGATGCTGCCACCCACGTGCTTCACGGTTTGGATGGTGTTCTTCGGCTTGCAAGCCTCCCCCTTTTTCCTCCAAACATAACCATGGTCATTATGGCCAAACAGTTCTATTTTTGTATGATTTTGTACGAAAAGTACGATCTTTGTCACGATGTGCAGTTGTAAACCATAGTCTGGCTTTTTTATGGTGGTTTTGGAGCAGTGGCTTCTTCCTTGCTGAGCGGCCTTTCAGGTTCTGTCGATATAGGACTCGTTTTACTGTGGATATAGATGCTTTTGTACCGGTTTCCTCCAGCATCTTCACGAGGTCCTTTGCTATTGTTCTGGGATTGATTTGCACTTTTCGCACCAAAGTACATTCATCTCTAGGAGACAGAACGCATCTCCTTCCTGAGCTGTATGATGGCTGCGTGGTCCCATGGTGTTTATACTTGCGTACTATTGTTTGTACAGATGAACGTGGTACCTTCAGACGTTTGGAAATTGCTCCCAAGGATGAATCAGACTTGTGGAGGTCTACAATTTTTTTTCTGAGGTCTTGGCTGTTTTCGTTTGATTTTCCCATGATGTCAAGCAAAGAGGCACTGAGTTTGAAGGTAGGCCTTGAAATACATCCACAGGTACCTCCAATTGACTCAAATTATGTCAATTAGCCTATCAGAAGCTTCTAAAGCTATGACATAATTTTCTGGAATTTTCCAAGCTGTTTAAAGTTGTGATGGTGAAATAATCTGTCTGTAAACAATTGTTGGAAAAATGACTTGTGCCATGCACAAAGTAGATGTCCTAACTGACTTGCCAAAACTATAGTTTGTTAACAAGGATGTTGTGGAGTGGTTGAAAAACAAGTTTTAATGACTCCAACCTAAGTGTATGTAAACTTCCGACTTCAACTGTATTTATAACCCATGGACAGTAGAGCCCTGTTAGCGCTCACTATGATCCTGTTATGGTGAAGTAAACCCCTCTCTCTTTTCAGGTCCAGGTACGCGCAGGCTTGTTCCATGGCACAGAGCTGCTGTGTAAACCAGCGGTGAGCAGCGAGAGCAGCGGACGCTCCGAACACGTGTGGAACCTCCCGCTAGAGTTCGACATTACCGTGAGCGACCTGCCGCGCATGGCCCGCCTCTGCTTTGCCGTCTACGCCGTCATGGACAAGGTCAAGAAGCAGAAGTCCACTAAGAACGCCCACATCAACAAGTACCAGACCATCCGCAAGTCTGGCAAAGTGGTATGACACACACACAAAGCACAGGCATGCGCGTGCGCACACACACATACAGATATTTATCTCTGTCCTCTCCTCTCTCTCTCTTCTCTCTTCTCTCTCTTCTCTCTTCTCTCTTCTCTCTCTCTCTCTCTCTCCTCTCCTCTCCTCTCCTCTCCTCTCCTCTCCTCTCCTCTCCTCTCCTCTCCTCTCCTCTCCTCTCCTCTCCTCTCTTCTCTCTCTCCTTCCCCCCCCCCCAGCACTACCCTGTAGCCTGGGTGAACACCATGGTGTTTGACTATAAAGGACAGCTGAAGACTGGAGATATCATCCTTCACAGCTGGTCTTCCTTTCCTGGTGAGCACACACACCCTCATGCACTTTACAAACACTTGAATTAACCAATACACACTCACACCTACACACACTTCTGAAACTCACCTACATACTTATACACTAAATGTTAGTGGCATTTCTGAGTGATTTTTCTGTGTCCCCCAGATGAACTTGAAGAGATGCTGAACCCCATAGGAACCATCCAGACCAACCCTTACACTGAGAACACTACAGCACTCCACATCCACCTCCCTGACTACAACCCTCACACCATCCTTTTCCCCCCCTTCGACAAGGTGAGGACACACACACACTGACCTATTCAAACATGCTTATCATTATGAAGTATTTTGACCACTGATGTGGATGTGTGTGTGGTCTACCTCTGCAGATTCTGGAGAAAGCTGCAGAGATCGCCGGGTCAAGCGACTGCTTGCCCATGGTACTGTCGTGAGTTCCAACAACTCAAACACTTACACACATACATATGTACTTCACACACAAGTGCTCCCTTTACTCCAGAGCAGCAGGCGCCAGGCATGTTGCAAGCATTTCTAGGACAGAAAGCAGACACCAAATGTGTCAGAGGGGAGGATATTGCTATGACTGGTTTCCAGGGCAACCCTGATCCAGGGTGGTGTTGGCAGGCTGGTGCACTATCACAATAGTGTCTCTCGGAGGAATCTGAGGCTAAGATCAGCCCTCCTGTTCCACAGACACACACACACACACACACACACAGAGAGACACACACACACAGTCTTGTACAGCTAACCTTGTGGGGACACACAATTCAGTCCCATTCAAAATCCTATTTTTCCTTACCTGTACTCTTACCCTAACCGTAACCCTAACCTAAAAATCGAACCTTAACCCTAGCTCTTAACCTTTAACATAATTCTAACCCTAACACAAATTCTAACCCTAAACTCCCTAGAAATAGCATTTGACCTTGTGGGGACCAACAAAATCACCCACCCTAAAGCCCCTGTGGAACAGGACACACAGTTATGTAACACCGTGTGAAGCAGAGGGCTTGCCAAAACATGTCCCTTGCAGGGAGGTGTGTGTGTGGTGGAGGTTTTCTTACGGTCTCAAGCTTCGAGCTCTTATTCTGTCGACTAACAATGTTTCATTGTTGATCCACAAAGCAATCAAACATGCATGCAAGTACAGATCTATTTGTATTTATCTGATGGTGGAAAGGATTACATGCAGTGTACTCTGATTCCAGATCTGTGGTTAATGGTGACTGCTACCTTTAGCACCCCTTGCTACTCCTCTGTACGTAATGTGATTTCTTACCCTGTGCTGCCACCTAGAGGTGACTGACCACCTCTGCTGTTTCCCCACAGGGCCGAGGCGGTAAGAAGTTCCACATTGAGCTGAAGGAGATCATGGAGAGGGACCCTCTGTCCCAGCTGTGTGAGAACGAGAAGGACCTCATCTGGACACTACGCTACGACTGCATGGAGAACTTCCCCCAGTCACTGCCCAAACTGCTGCTCTCCGTCAAGTGGAGCAAACATGAGGACATGGCCCAGGTACATACTGTGCCACATGAACCTGTCTTGTTTATTGATAGTGTTTTTTAACACACTCAATTTCTTCTCAAGGGCAATAAACTAGTGTGCCTCAATGGTCAGATCCTAAATGAACCCCTAGCCCATACCACTATGCCCCTCATCAGTCCCCTTCAAATATCTGCTGTGCTCCTGTATTGGTTATTAATCATAGTGAATGATCGGTCTCTCAGCTTCAGGCCTTGCTGCAGATCTGGCCCAAGCTGAGTCCCAGGGACGCTCTGGAGCTGCTTGACTTTAACTACCCAGACCAGTACGTCAGAGAGTACGCTGTGGGCTGCCTGAGGGATATGAGGTAGTCCACACACTCACATACATGCTCACATACACGCTCACACATACAAATGCACACATTCCTATTCCTAGTTCACTTACTGTTGTAATGTCTTACTCACTATCTCTTCTTCTCCCCCCTCTCTCTTTTTCTCTCACCCCCTCTTCTGCTCCTGCTCTCCACCCTCTTCCTCTCTCTTTTCCTCTCACCCCTTTTCTGCCCCCTGCTCTCCCCCTCCCAGTGATGAGGAGTTGTCTCAGTACCTGCTCCAGCTGGTCCAGGTGTTACGTTATGAACCCTACTATGACTGTGCGCTCACCCGCTTCCTGCTGAACAGAGCCCAGTGCAACCGCAACATAGGACACTTCCTCTTCTGGCATCTCAGGTGAGAGAGAGCCATGTGCACGTGGTGTGTACATGAAAGATAATGTGTGTAAGTGTGTGTGTGTGTGTAAGGGTGTGTGTGTGTGTGTAAGGGTGTGTGTGTGTGTGTAAGGGTGTGTGTGTGTGTGTGTGTGTGTGTGTAAGGGTGTGTGTGTGTGTAAGGGTGTGTGTGTGTGTAAGGGTGTGTGTGTGTGTAAGGGTGTGTGTGTGTGTAAGGGTGTGTGTGTGTGTAAGGGTGTGTGTGTGTGTAAGGGTGTGTGTAAGGGTGTAAGGGTGTGTGTAAGGGTGCGTGTGTGTGTAAGGGCGTGTGCGCGTGTGTAAGGGTAAGGGTGTGTGTAAGGGTGCGGGTGTGTGTAAGGTTGCGTGCGTGTGTGTGTGTGTGTATGTAAGGGTGCGTATGGGTGCGTGTGTGTGTAAGGGTGCGTGTAAGGGTGTGTGTGTGTGTGTAAGTAAGGGTGCGCACGCGTGTGTGTGTGTAAGGGTGTAAAGATTCAAAATACATTTTCCTCTACACAGGCTGTATTTTTTTGGTGGTGTGTGTTCCGTGAGGTCATGTGCATTAACCCACCCCAGGTATGACTGTCACTGTAACTGTAGGGTGACTGTGCTGCCCCCTGTAGGTCAGAGATGCACATGCCAGCCGTCGCTGTCCAGTTCTCTCTCATTCTGGAGGCTTACTGTCGCGGCAGCATCCCACACATTGAGGTCCTGAAGAAACAGGTAAGGACCCCGACACGGGCGTGCTCACGCCTTGACTCCAACCTTAACCTGTGAATGAATCACTACAGTACATCTAATTCTGTCACCACCTCTAATTCTATAGTTTCCCTTCAGTTCAGAATGGGGTTATTTATAAAGAAGTCAGATGACAGCAGCCTGACTTCTGACCTCTACTGCTTCCTGTTCACTGCTCTCCATCCCTTCTCTCCTTCCTGTTTTGGAATTAGCTACCACACTGTGGGATGTTTCAGGAAGCCCATGCTGTCATGCGTAGCATCTGTGTCGGATTTGAAAGGCAATACAGCAGTGGTGTAATTTCATAATTATTACATCGCGTTGCTTCTATGTTGTAACCACATTCCGCCCCCTCTCTACATTTAGGTGGAGGCTCTGAGCAAGCTGAAGTCTGTAAATGAGCTGATCAAGCTGGGCACCATCAAGAACGCCCGCAGTAAGACTAAGGAGGCAATGCTCACCAAAGAGGCCATGATGACTTGTCTGAGACAAAGTGGCTACACAGAGACCCTCTCTGACCTGCACTCTCCTCTCAACCCCAGTGTCCTGCTCTCTGGAATCAAGTAAGGGCCAGGGGGAGAGGGTTAGATGGGAGTGGAGAGGGGGATGTGGATGACTATGATTTGACTCTCTCTCTTGCTCTATTTTTTGCTTTTCTCCCCTCTTTCAACCCTGCCAGTGTGGAGAAATGTCGGTACATGGACTCTAAGATGAAGCCTCTGTGGATCGTCTACAACAACAAGCTGCTGGGGGGAGACACCCTGGGAATCATCTTCAAGAATGGAGATGGTACAAGGGGGTTGGATCTAACATTAACATGTTAGTCATTTAGCAGACGCTCTTATCCAGAGAGACTTACATGAGCAATTAGGATTAAGTGCTTTGCTCAAGGAGACATCAACCAATTTTTCACCTAGTCAGCTGGGGGATTCGAACCAGCGACCTTTCAGTAAATGGCCCAATGCCCTTAACCGCTAGGCTACCATCCTCTAAGAGATGAAATGTAAGATCACTAAAGTTCAGGGGGAGAGAGCGAGGGAAGAATAGTGAGGTCAAGATGGAGGGATGTGTATTATGGAAGGTGATTTGAAGCTGGAAGGATGAATGAAAGACTCATCTCTCTTTCCAGACCTGAGACAAGACATGTTGACACTGCAGATCTTGAGGTTGATGGACCTGCTATGGAAGGAGGCCAATCTGGACCTTAGGTGTGTATATTAATGTAAAAGGTGTGTGTCCTCAGTCAGAATCTGTCAGTAAGGCTTGTTTGTTCCTGTTCTCTGTAGGGAAGCTGTGTTGGGGGGGAGGGACCCTTAATCACCCCCTGCTAGCCTGACCTCTAACCTCCCCACATCCCTACCCCCAGAATCACACACCCACTACCCGCTTCTCATCCTAATCAAATCCACATACACTAGCGCTCGCTCTCATACTCTAACACACACACACACACACACACACACACACACACACACACACACACACAGTCTAACACATCTGGAGCTGAGCAGTGTGTGGGATTGTTTTGACAGTTGAGCTGGGGGGCAGGCTGTTAGGTTACAGGGACAAGGGTTCAGAGAGCAGAAGGAGCTCTGCAGAGAGGATCATAAAACCACTGTGATGTGTTGTTTGGAGTGTGATCATGTGTACGTTCTGGTCACGTGCTGAGACAGAGCCGGGGAAAGGAAACAACATGGAGATAATTATAGGGTGCATCTCAATGGTGTTGATGATGATTCATTGGAACAAAATGTGTCTGTGCAGAATCGTGCCTTACGGTTGCCTAGCGACTGGTGACCGGTCAGGGCTGATCGAGGTGGTGTCGTCGGCGGATACCATCGCCAACATCCAGCTGACCAGTAGCAACGTGGCGGCCGCCGCAGCCTTCAACAAGGATGCACTGCTCAACTGGCTCAAAGAGAAGAACTCTGGGTAAGACCACACTTTGCCAACGGGTTTGTTTGTTTCTTACACCAGGGCTCTTTCTCAATGTGACTTTCCAAAAGTTCTATGTATTACTGACCTATTTCATAGATATGTAACTGTATGTATATAACAGGCAACATGTTAGTGAGTTGCTATGCTTTGGCGGTGCAAACCCAGTGAAAGATCCCACTTGGCCAACACTTTATTTTGTGTTTGTGTACTATGCAGAGATGCTCTGGAGAAGGCGATCGAGGAGTTCACCCTGTCATGTGCAGGCTACTGCGTGGCCACCTACGTCCTGGGGATCGGTGACCGTCACAGTGACAACATCATGGTCCGCAGCACTGGACAGGTGGGTAGAGGTGCTCCCCTGTACGACAGGCTAAATCACAGAGGTTCATTTATGGAGTCTTTTAATGGAATCAAGTTCTTACATTGTGTGTGTGTGTCTCAGCTCTTCCACATAGACTTTGGGCATATCCTGGGGAACTTCAAGTCCAAGTTTGGCATCAAGAGGGAACGCGTCCCCTTCATCCTGACCCATGACTTCATCCACGTCATCCAACAGGGAAAGACGGGCAACACTGAGAAGTTTGGCAGGTGAGCTTCTGTCTCCTTTCACTACTCAGGTGATCCAGGCCGGGAACACTATCTGTTGCCTAGCTTTTATCATTTATCTACTTGAGTAAATGTATTGTGAACTGAATGTGTGTGTTGTGCCTAGTTTCCGTAATTACTGTGAACAGGCCTACCTGATTCTGAGGCGGAATGGGAACCTCTTCATCACCCTGTTTGCCCTCATGCTGACTGCTGGACTGCCAGAGCTCACCTCTGTCAAGGATATCCAGTACCTTAAGGTAATTCACACACGCACTATATAGTTGGCCATGTCACATGGGCTACAGTTTACATGTGCTACAGAAGTAATGTGTGTTATGATAAGAGTAGTTAAGTCTCCTCCCCTTCTCCCCTGTAGGACTCTCTGGCCCTGGGGAAGACCGACGACGAGGCACTGAAACACTTCCGCCAGAAGTTTGACGAGGCACTGAGAGAGAGCTGGACCACCAAAGTCAACTGGATGGCCCACAACGTGGTCAAGGACAACCGCTCCTAGAACAGACAGACATCCTGAAGCTGGAGGGTTAAAGGTCAGGGGTTAGGAGGGTCTGAGGTCTATCCAGGGCTGGGACAACTGTGATTGAGGGGGCTAAGGTGTTGCTAAGGGGTGAAGACCAGACAGGACTGGACTTGGGGCCTTAAAGAAGGGAACCTAGAAGACCATCTTAAACACACATGCTCTTACAGGCTAAAATCCCCCTCCCTTTGCCTTTCCTCTGGCTTTTGAAGCTGCTGTGTGCCTCCAGCCAGTCAAGCAATCCCATTGTCTCTCCCTGGTCTTGTGACATATATTTGTGGGTAATGTGGTTGCGTGTTTTGCACTCGCTCAGTGAGAGTCAGAGCCCAACACCTGAGCAATAGTGTGGCCTCTCCGACCCCCCCCTTCCCCCCCCTCATTGTAAATGGACCCCCCCCATGGAGCCAGAACTAGACTGAACTAATGAGGAAGGGGACAGGGGTGGTTGCACCCACCTATCAGGAGGACTTCTGATCTGCCTTGTGTTGGACTTAAAGGGAGAGGTCAGGGTTGACCACACCCACTCCAGGCCTTGCACCAGACAGTTTGATTGACAGCACACGTAAAGACTGGGTGTGTAAAGACTGGGTGTGTAAAGACTGGGTGTGTAAAGACTGAGGACCAAAGCGGCTCACCCGCGTGTCTTTAAATGACACCAAAACGTGCACATGGCCAGAGGAAGTGGGTCTTATTGGACTTATCCTCACAAGGCCTCCAGTTCATCTTGAAAGTGTGCCTAAAAACTGGAACAGATTATCTTTTAGTTTTTTCCCATGTTTTATTTTATTGCCATTTAAGATTTAATTATATCTAAGATGTTTAAGATGTATATGTGCCAGACTACTAGAGAGAGAAAAGAGAGAGAGACCCTCTGATCCTGTGGTCTTGAGAAACGGAGTCACTCATGACCAAATTCTGTGGACGCCTCCTCCCGACAGCTAAACAAAAGTTTATGTGCAGGTTTTTCAACTTTACGCACTCCGCTGTCCCCTCCTAGTAGCTAGCTAGTTATTTCCCTCGTTGTAACCTTAACAGAACTGCGGGAAAGCAGTGCTCAGCATGCTGGGGCAAAGAACACTGTGTAACACAGATTTGGCGTGCATGCTGTACGCTCCACACTGAATAGACCATCCCGGTGACATCCAGATGGTTACCAATATTATAATAGTTCTCATGAAGGCTGCTATCCTACTTGGAATAAAACAAACTCTAGGGAAAGATTTGGCCGAGTTAACATTCGCCGATTGATTTGATGGTTTTGCTTTAGGGAAGAGGCATCCATGGGGGTGGGGCGGTTCAATTTGGTCACGCAGCTTCTGCCTTTGAGAAAAGGGGTGAATTGGACCATCAAACACTGGCACCATTTTAAAGAAAGGAGGGAGGGAAAGAAAGCTTAAAATGTTTCTAAAACTTTATTTTGTGTTCCTGCTTTGGAATGTGGATGTAACATTCCTGTGTTCCATTTTATCAAATCATGGTTGTTTTTGGGCAAACAGAACAGGCACAAAGGGTGAGTCATCACCACACTACCCCATAGAGGTATTATCACTACCCCATAGAGGTATTATCACTACCCCATAGAGGTATTATCACTACCCCGTAGAGGTATTATCACTATCCCACACTACCCCATGTCTTAGACAGACTTGCCTAAGGATGCCAGAACTAGTCTTTCAAAGCACAAAACTGCTCACATGATAACCACAATGAAAGAACTCACTAAGAAATAACTGAAGCATGTAACTAAAATGCCTTTTAGGACCAAAACAAAGAGAGAACTTTGTCGTTTTAGGTTTGTTTTGACTGTTTTTAATAATCTGTTCAAAAATCGAATGTTTGTGTGAAAAATGTGTCTTTTTTTTTTTTTACAAGTATTTGTTTTTTAGATCAGCTGAAATGGGCAGAGTTTAGGACCTGTGGGAGGGGTTTGCCAGCAGAAGGCGTAACACTGCGATTCAAAGCTACTTCCTGGGTTTGTCATGAGGGGCTCTTCCAGTATCTGCGTTTTGATTTTGTGCAATATCTGTATAGGAGTCTACATGTATATTATGTAAATGAACCCTTGGGCCCTAATGCCTGAGGCTATAATGGTTGTCACTGTGGGTTAATGTGTATTGCTGCTGTATTTCTCACCGCTAGCCTTCTTAAGTTTCTCAGACACTGAATATTGTCAAATGTACAGGCTTTAATGGTTTTGCAGTTTTTTGTTTTCATATGAGTTTTATTAAAGTTATTTTCCATCTAACTGCATTTTTCTTTTGTAATACATTTTTGTGTGTTTGCGCGGGTGCGAACGTGCGTGTGTGCCCCTTCAATCACTGCAGTGCCAGCGAGTCTGTGTATAAGATGTGGTATATTTGCATAACAACTTGGCAGTGCACAGGGACGAGCACAGATTTGATCCCTGTGGCTATGGCACTGTGATGAATACAGATTGACTCCAGGCCCAGAGAGCCTGCATTCTTTCCACTGTGGTTGTGTGAGTGAAGGAGGGAGAGCACAGTGGGGCCCAGCTCTGCTCTGCTGGAGGGGACCAACATGCCTCTCTACTGATGGCATGTGGTGGTGATGCCATACATGGTGGAGTAGCCAATAACCCTTATTGCCAGGTTATGGATCCTGAATAGAACTTGGTTGTGGGTCAACAACAGGTCACAGTGCCATGTAGCTGTTAATAACTGCAAATGCCATGATTGATAGGTTGTTGTTTCTCTGCGAAAGGTGTCAGTGGGTATCTTGGCAACCTCCTATGAGCTGTCAAGTTGAACACAAGCTTGTTTTATCGGGTCAAAAGTGATAACTGAAGGGAAAGAAATGCATGTGCAAGTGTGAAAATGAAGTGATATAATTACATACAGCTTGTTCCAAGTCAGCAACACTCATTGACTCAACTACTACATGTGCTGTCATCTTTGATTGCAATGGCTAATTATGGTGCATTTATGGAATAACTACCATTCTATTATTTCCCCAGCACTCTAGCTTGGGTAATAGTTGTTTACTTCAAGAACTCTGAATTAAAAAGGGGAATGGGTGGGTGGATAGCCCCTTCCTCCCCTATTCAATTTTCTTCCTACACAATTTTGTGTGTTTGTCCCCTATTCTCTGTCTGCAGTTGAAATAACTGGTCTTTTATATTGCTCTGTTTCCAGTGGCACTGATGGAGGCCCACTCACTCTGTTTGAATCTTCCTCCGGTACCATATTCACGTCATAACACAGCTGTAGGTCACTCTTGATGTCAGTGAAGGCCAAACAGGTTGTTGTCAGAGGGCCTGTCTATCTTTCTCCTATGTATCCAAACCTTGTTCAAAGTTGACAATCAGGTAAATGACTGTAGTCCGAGCAGACCGTGTTGACCTCCGTGAATACCAAACAGGTCATTAACGGCCTTAAACCCGGACATTAGTGAATGTAACAAGCCAGAGAAGCAGATACTGGGTGTCTAATAATCACAAGCCATGAGATGTGTGTTTGTGGCGTTTGGCCAGTGACTCACGCTTGACACCAACTTCCTTTTCAATGTCCACCACCGTTGAATGGTAATGGGGTTAGAGCCCTCGATCTTGGTCTCCTGGGTACGTAAGAGGCTTGTTTGATATTGAGTGTTTTCCTGCCTTCTGTAGATCTGTGTGCAACGTGTCTGTTATGGTCTATGATAGCCTATCGGGAGGAGGTCAGAGACCTGGCAGTGTGGTGCCAGGACAACAACCTCTCCCTCATTGTCATCGAGACGAAGGAGCTGATCGTGGACTACAGGAAACGGATGGTCGAGCGCGCCCCCATCCAAGTGGGGCTGTAGTGGAGCGGGTTGAGAGCTTAAAAAAATGCCCTAAATTAAATTTGTCAATCAACTAATACCCTTGTTGATACATGTGGAAGGGTATGGTCCACAAGTTGCGATATTAGAAAATGAAGGGTACTGGAATAGAAGGGTATCTATTAGTCAGCAGGTAGCCTGGCGTGTAGGAGCGTTGGGCCAGTTACCGGAAGGTTGCTGGATCGAATCCCGGAGCAGCCAAGGTAAAAATCTGTTCTGCCCTTGACCAAGGCAGTTAACCTCCCGGGGATGTCTATTAAGGCAGCCCCCAGCACCTCTCTGACTCACAGGAGTTGGGTTAAATACGGAAGACACATTTTGGTTGAAAGCAGTCAGTTGTGCAACGGACTAGGTATCCCCTTTTCCCATTGCTATGTTATGACTTCCAGGAATGACCAGCAGAGGGAGCCAAGGAAGCTACTTATTTAGTCCTCTTCCAGTAACAGGATAGACTAGACCAGCTCATCACTAAGACAGCAGTTCACATCATGGCAAATCTTATATGCATGTTCAGAAATTATGCATGTTCATAAATCATACATTACACATCAATGCGCATGTCATAAACATGACAGAGCATATTCTACATGTTCAGCTGATTAACGCTCTCTTCACTGTGACCTTTATATGTGGGTAATGGTTGTCACCTGCAGCTCCAGAAATGGAGTAATCAATCAGAAGTCCATTAAATCAATGAAACCTCTGAAGCCTGCAGAATAGCAGAGATTGTGCAACCACAATGTTGGTCCCATGTTTCATGAGCTGAAATAAAATATCCCAGAAATGTTCCATACACATTTGTTTACATCCGGGTGAGTGAGCATTTCTCCTTTGTCAAGTTAATCCATCCAGCTGACAGTTGTGGCATATCAAGAAGCTGATTAAACCGCATGATCATTACACAGGTGTACCTTGTGCTGGGGACAATAAAAGGCCACACTAAAATGTGCAGTTTTGTCTCACAACACAATGCCACAGATGCCTCAAGTTTTGAGGGAGCGTGCAATTGGCATGCTGACTGCAGGAATGTTCACCGGAGCTGTTGCCAGAAAATTGAATGTTAATTTATCCACCATAAGCCGCCTCCAACATTGTTTTAGAGAATTTGTCAGGAAGTCCAACCGGCCTCACAACCACAGACCACGTGTATGGCATCATTTGATTTGATTGATTAGGATCCCCATTAGGCGACGCCAGTGGCAACAGCTAGTCTTTACTGGGGTCCAAGACGTTACGGATAAAATACTTTTACAATTTACATACTTTTAAAAACATGAACATGTATATGTGTGTGTGTGTGTATCTATCTGTTACACATACATGTCAGTACATACACACAACAAGTAGGTCACATGTAGGCAAGCGGTTTGCTGACGGCAACGTTTTGAACAGAGTGGCCCATGGTGGTGGTGGGGTTATGGTATGGGCAGGCATAAGCTACGGAACACGAACACAATTGCACTTTATCAATTGCAATTTGAATGCTCAGAAGAGACAGCATGACGAGATGCTGAGTCCCATTGTCGTGCCATTCATCATGATAATGCACTGCCCCATGTCGCAAGGATCTGTACACAATTCCTGAAAGCTGAAAATGTCAGTTCTCCATGGCCTGCAGACATGTCACCCATTGAGCATTCTTGGAATGCTCTGGATCGACATGTACGACAGCGTGTTCCAATTCCCATCAATATCCCGAAACTTCGCACAGCCATTGAAGAGGAATGGGACAACATTCCACAGACCATAATCAACAGCCTGATCAACTCTATGTGAAGGAGATGTCGAGCTGCATGAGGCGAATGTGGTCACACCAGACACTGACTTTCTGATCCACAACGCTACTTCATTTTTTTAGGTATCTGTGACCAACAGTATATTCAGACCCCTTGACTTTTTCCACATTTTGTTTTTACGTTACAGCCTTATCAAATTGATTAAATAAAAACAATCCTCATTAATCTACACATAATACCTCACAATGACAAAGCGAAAACAGGTTATTAGAAATTTTTGCAAGTGTATTACGAATAAAAAACATACCTTATTTAGTATTCAGACCCTTTGCTATGAGACTCAAAATTGAGCTCAGGTGCATCGTTTCCATTGATCATCCTTGAGATGTTTCTACAACTTGATTGGAGTCCACCTGTGGTAAATTCAATTGATTGGACATTATTTGGAAAGGCACACATCTGTCTATATAAGGTCCCACAGTTGACAGTGCATGTCAGGGCAAAAACCAAGCCATGAGGTCGAAGGAATTGTCCGTAGAACTCCGAGACAGGATTGTGTCGAGGCACAGATCTGGGGATGGGTACCAAAACATTTCTGGAGCATTAAAAGTCCCCAAGAACACAGTGGCCTCCATCATTCTCAAATGGAAGAAGTTTGGAATCACCAAGACTCCTAGAGATAGCCGCCTGGTGAAACTGAGCAATCAGGGGAGAAGGGCCTTTGTCAGGGAGGTGACCAAGAACCCGATGGTCACTCTGACAGAGCTCCAGAGTTCCTCTGTGGAGATGGGAGAACCTTCTGGAAGGACAACCATATCTGCAGCACTCCACCAATCAGGCCTTTATGGTAGAGTGGCCAGACAGAAACCACTCTTCAGTAAAAGGCACATGACAACCTGCTTGGAGTTTGCCAAAAGGCACCTAAAGGACTCTCAGACCATGAGAAACAAGATTCTCTGGTCTGATGAAACCAAGATTGAACTCTTTGGCCAAGCGCCACATCTGGAGGCGCTTGGCCAAAGAGCACCATCCCTACAGTGAAGCATGGGGGTGGCAGCATCATGCTGTAGGGATGTCTTTCAGAGGCAGGGACTGGGAGACTAGTCAAGGGGAAGCTGAACGGCGCAAAGTACAGAGAGATCCTAGATAAAAACCTGCTCCAGAGTGCTCAGGACCTCAGACTGTAGCGAAGGTTCACCTTCCAACAGGACAACGACCCTAAGCAAACAGTCAAGACGACGCAGGAGTGGCTTCAGGACAAGTCTTTGAATGTCCTTGAGTGGCCCAGACAGAGCCCGGACTTGAACCCGATCAAACACCTCTGGAGAGACCTGAAAATAGCTGTGGAGCTACGCTCCACATCCAACCTGACAGAGCTTGAGAGAATCTGCAGAGAAGAATGGGAGAAACTCCCTAAATACAGGTGTGCAAAGCTTGTAGAGTCATACCCAAGAAGACTCGAGACTGTAATCGCTGCCAAAGGTGCTTCAATAAAGTACTGAGTAAAGGGTCTGAATACTTATGCAAATGTGATATCGTTTTCTTTTCTTCATGCATTTGCAAAAAATTTAAAAAAAACAGATTTTGATTTGTCGTTATGGGGTATTATGTGTAGATTTTTTTTTAAATGTTTTAATCAATTTTAGAATAAGGCTGTAACATAACAAAATGTGTAAAAAGTCAAGTGGTCTGAATACTTTCCGAATGCACTGTATCTGTATTCCCAGTCGTGAAATTTTGTGTATTTGTGTATTTATTTAAATTGACAGATTTTCTTATATGAACTGTAACTCAGTAAAATGTTGCGTTCTATATGTTTGTTCAGTATATGTAATTTTAGCAATTATTTTTGTAACATATGGACATTGCATGGATATGCATTGCTCAATCATATATTTCCATAAATGTTCCAATGGTTAGATGCATACAGATCTGAGATCAATACAATACTTAGTACAGTAATATTGGGGTGTGTTTTAAATGGAGAGGATTTCTGGATAAATAAATCTGTTCTGTCACTAAGTACTTCCGCTGGTAAGACACTGAAAAACAGCTTCTATCTCAAGGTCATCAGACTGTTAAACAGCCATTACTAGCACAGAGAGGCTGCTGCCTACATACAGACTTGAAATCATTGGCCACCGTAAATGGAACACTAGCCACTTTAATAATGCCACTTTAGTAATGTTTACATATCTTGCATTACTCATCTCATATGTATATACTGTATTCTATACTATCTATTGCATCTTAGCCTATGCGCTCTGACATTGCTCATACATATAATGATATATACTTTTTCCATTCCTTTACTTAGATGTGTGTGTATTAGGTATTTGTTGTGGAATTGTTAGATGTTACTTGTTAGATATTGCTGCACTGTCAGAACGAGAAGCACAAGCATTTCGCTACACTCGCAATAAAATCAGCTAACTATGTGTATGTAACCAATAAATTTGATTTGATTTTGATTTGATAAGGATAAGTGTCATAGTGTGGGTGTGTATTGTATTTGTGATGGACAGAGTTCTTCTGTTGAACTGCAGGCTGTGATGATACAGGCAGGGAAGAAACGTCATACAGTAAGTGGTCACAATTTATTTATATTTTTTAAGAACTCAGTCTGGGTCTCAACTTGCTGTTGCCAGGTAGAATAGTAGAATACACCAGGTGCAATTTGGAGATGTGGTTGTGCATCAGCAGTTTTTCTCTTATGTCCAGTCACTGACAGTCACTCAATTAGCCATGTCAGCTAACAATATGTAGATTGGTAAATTAATCTAGTCAGCTATCTAAATGTATCTAATCATCTGACCACGAAGGGCAAGTGCCTCGGTTCCCTGACCTCTAGGGTGCCCCCATTGACTTTGGTAGTCCCTCTAATCCAGATGTCATACTAACATGGCATAAGTCATGGTAAAATGTGTAGAATTGCAGGAAATTAGCTTAAAACTGCAAGGTAGCGGTCCTGCTGCTGGGTTGTTGCCCTCCTACGGCCTCCTCCACGTCTCCTGATGTACTGGCCTGTCTCCTGGTAGCGCCTCCATGCTCTGGACACTACGCTGACAGACACAGCAAACCTTTTTGCCACAGCTCGCATTGATGTGCCATCCTGGATGAGCTGCACTACCTGAGCCACTTGTGTGGGTTGTAGACTCCGTCTCATGCTACCACTAGAGTGAGAGCACCGCCAGCATTCAAAAGTGACCAAAACATCAGCCAGGAAGCATAGGAACTGAGAAGTGGTCTGTGGTCACCACCTGCAGAATCACTCCTTTTTTGGGGGTGTCTTGCTAATTGCCTATAATTTCCACCTTTTGTCTATTCCATTTGCACAACAGCATGTGAAATTTATTGTCAATCAGTGTTGCTTCCTAAGTGGACAGTTTGATTTCACAGAAGTGTGATTGACTTGGAGTTACATTGTGTTGTTTAAGTGTTCCCTTTATTTTTTTGAGCAGTGTATAAGTAACACAAGAAAATGACATATCAATAATGAGGCTATATACAGGGGGTACCGGTATCCAGTCAATGTGCGGGGGTAAAGGTTGGTCAAGGTCACTTGTAAAGTGACTATGCATAGATAATAAACAGCGAGTAGCAGCAGTGTAAAAACAAAGGGGGAGGGTCAATGTAAATAGTCCAGGTGGCCATTTAATTCATTGTTCAGTAGTCTTATGGCTTGGGGGTAGAAGCTGTTAAAGAGCCTTTTGGTCCTAGACTTGGCACTCCAGTACTGCTGGCCGTGCTTGGGTGACTGGAGTCTTTGACAGGTTTTTGGGGCCTTCCTCTGAAACCGCCTAGTATTTACAGGACCAGTCAAAAGTTTGGACACACCTACTCATTCCAGGTTTTTTCTTTCTTTCTTTTTTTACTATTTTCTACATTGTAGAATAATAGTGACGACATCAAAACTATGAAATAACACGTTCTTATATTTTTTATTTATTTAACATTTATTTAACTAGGCACATAAGTTAAGAACAAATTCTTATTTACAATGAAGGCCTACTCCGGCCAAACCCAGACGACGCTGGGCCAATTGTGCTCCGCCCTATGGGACTCCCAATCATGGCCAGATGTGATACAGCCTGGAATCACGTAGTAACCAAAAAATTGTTAAACAAGTCAAAATAAGTTAAAGGAAAAATAAATATATTTTATATTTGAGATTTGTCGAATTAGCCACCCTTTACCTTGATGACAGCTTTGCACACTCTTGGAATTCTCTCAACCAGCTTCATGAGGTAGTCACCTGGAATATATTTCAATTAACAGGTGTGCCTTCTTAAAAGTTAATTTGTGGAAATTCTTTCCTTCTTAATGCGTTTGAGACAATCAGTTGTGTTGTGACAAGGTTGGGGTGGTATACAGAGGATAGCCCTATTTGCTAAAAGACAGAGTCCATGTTATGGCAAGAACAGCTCAAATAAGCAAAGAGAAGCATCAGTCCATCATTACTTTAAGACATGAAGGTGAGTCAACGCAGAACATTTGAAGAACTTTGAAAGTTTCTTCAAGTGCAGTCGCAAAAACCATCAAGCGCTATGATGAAACTGGCTCTCATGAGGACCGCCACAGGAAAGGAAGACCCAGAGTTACCTCTTTTGCAGAGGATAAATTCATTAGAGTTACCAGCCTCAGAAATTGCAGCCCAAATAAATGCTTCACAGAGTTCAATTAACAGACACATCTCAACATCAACTATTCAGAGGAGACTGCGTGAATCAGGCCTTCATGGTCGAATTGCTGCAAAGAAACCACTACTAAAGGACACCGAAAAGTAGAAGAGACAAGCTTGGGCAAAGAAACATGAGCAATGGACAATAGACCAGTGGAAATCTGTCGTTTAGATTTTTTTGGTTTCCAACCGCTGTATCTGAGACACAGAGTAGGTGAATGGATGATCTCTGCATGTGTGGTTCCCACCGTAAAGCATGGAGGAGGAGGTGTGATGGTGTGGGGTGCTTTGCTGGTGACACTGTCAGGGATTCATTTTGAATTCAAGGCACAATTAACCAGCATGGCTACCACAGCATTCTGCAGCGATACGCCATCCCATCTGGTTTGGGCTTAGTGGGACTATCATATGTTTTTCAACAGGACAATGACCCAACACACCTCCAGGCTGTGTAAGGGCTATTTGACCAATAAGGAGAGCGATGGAGTGCTGCATCAGATGACCTGGCCTCCACAATCACCCGAAGTCAACCCAATTTAGATGGTTTGGGATGAGTTGGACAGCATAGTGAAGGAAAAGCAGCCAACAAGTGCTCAGCACATGTGGGAAGTCTTTCAAGGCAGTTGGAAAAGCATTCCAGGTGAAGCTGGTTGAGAGAATGCCAAAAATGTGCAAAGCTGTCATCAAGGCAAAGGGTGGCTACTTTGAAGCATCTAAAATATAAAATATATGTTGATTTGTTTAAAACTTTTTTTGGTTACAACATGATTCCATTTGTGTTATTTCATGTTTTTCATGTCTTCACTCTTATTCTACAATGTAGAAAATAGTCAAAATAAAGAAAAAAAAACCTTGAATGAGTAGGTGAGTCCAAACTTTTGACTGGTACTGTAGGTCCTGGATTTCAGGAGGCTTGGCCCCAGTGATGTACTGGGCTGTTCAGCGCTCCTTTTCTTATAATCCATGATCAGCTAATTTGTCTTGCTCACATTGAGGGAGAGGTTGTTGTCCTGGCACCACACTGCCAGGTCTCTGACCTCCTCCCTATAGGCTGTCTCATCCTTGTCAGTGATCAGACCTGCCACTGTTGTGTTGTCAGCAAACTTAATGATGGTGTTGGAGTCATGCTTGGCCACGCAGTCGTGGGTTAACAGGGTGTACAGGAGGGGACTATGCATACACCCCTGAGGGGGCCCATTGTTGAGGATCAGTGTGGCAGATGTGTTGTTGAATACCCTTACCACCTGGAGGCGGCCCGTCAAGGATTCAGTTGCAGAGCGAGGTGTTTAGTCCGAGGGTCCTTAGCTTAGTGATGAACTTTGTGGGTACTATGGTGTTGAACGCTGAGCTGTAGTCAATGAACAGCATTCTCACATAGGTGTTCTTTTTGTCCAGGTGTGAAAGGGCAGTGTGGAGTGAGATTGACATTGCGTCATCTGTGGATCTGTTGGGGCGGTATGCGAATTGGAGTGGGTATAGGGTTTCCGGCATCATGGTGTTGATGTGAGCCATGACCAGCTTTTCAAAGCACTTCATGGCTACCAACGTGAGTTTTACTGTGCGGTAATCATTTAGGCAGGTTACCTTCGCTATCTTGGGCAAAGGGACTATGGTGGTCTGTTTGAAAATGTCAGTGAAGACACTTGACAGATGGTCTGCGCATGCTTTGAGTACATGTCCTGCTAATCCGTCTGGCTTTGTGAATGTTGACCTTTTTAAAGGTCTTGCTCACATCGGCTACAGAGAGCGTGATCACGCAGTCGTCCGGAACAGCTGGTGCTCTCATGCATGCTTCAGTGTTGCTGGCCTCAAAGCAAGCATTAAAGGCATTTAGCTCATCTGGTAGGCTCGCATCACTGGGCAGCTCGTGACTAGGATTCCCTTTGTAGTCCATAATAGTTTTCAAGCCCTAACCCACATCCGACCAGCGTCAGAGCCGTCCCTGAACAAAGGGGGGGTAAAAATCAAAAGTAACAGTCAGTATCTGGTGTGGCCACCAGCTGCATTAAGTACTGCAGTGCATCTCCTCCTCGTGGACTGTACCAGATTTGCCAGTTCTTGCTGTGAGATGTTACCCCACTCTTCCACCAAGGCACCTGCAAGTTCCTGGACATTTCTGGGGGGAATGGCCCTAGCCCTCACCCTCCGATCCAACAGGGCCCAGACATGCTCAATGGGATTGAGATCCGGGCTCGTCGATAGCCATGGCAGAACACCGACATTCCTGTCTTGCAGGAAATCACGCACAGAACGAACAGTATGGCTGGTGGCATTGTCATGCTGGAGGGTCATGTCAGGATGAGCCTGCAGGAAGAGTACCACATGAGGGAGGAGGATGTCTTCCCTGTAACGCACAGCTTGAGTTTGCCTGCAATGACAACAAGCTCAGTCCGATGATGCTGTGACACACCGCCCCAGACCATGACGGACCCTCCACCTCCAAATCGATCCCGCTCCAGAGTACAGGTATCGGTGTAATGCTCATTCCTTCGACGATAAACGTGAATCCAACCATCACCCCTGGTGAGACATAACGGCGACTCCTCAGTGAAGAGCACTTTTTGCCAGTCCTGTCTGGTCCAGCGACGGTGGGTTTGTGCCTATAGGTGATGTCTGGTGAGGACCTGCCTTATAACAGGCCTACAAGCCTAAGTCCATCCTCTCTCAGCCTATTGCGGACAGTCTGAGCACTGAAGGAGGGATTGTGTGTTCCTGGTGTAACTCGGGCAGTTGTTGTTGCCATCCTGTAGCTGTCCCGCAGGTGTGATGTTCAGATGTACCGATCCTGTACAGGTGTTGTTACACGTGGTCTGCCACTGCGAGGACGATCAGCTGTCCATCCTGTCTCCCTATAGTGCTGTCTTACACCTGCATTGCTTGCTGTTTGGGGTTTTAGGCTGGGTTTCTGTACAGCACTTCGAGATATTCGCTGATGTACGAAGGGCTATATAAAATAAACTTGATTTGATTTAGGCGTCTCACAGTACAGACATTGCTATTTATTGCTCTGGCCACATCTGCAGTTCTCATGCCTCCTTGCAGCATGCCTAAGGCACGTTCATGCAGATGAGCAGGGACCCTGGGCATCTTTCTTTTCGTGTTTTTCAGAGTCAGTAGAAAGGGCTCTTTAGTGTCCTACGTTTTTATAACTGCAACCTTAATTGCCTACCGTCTGTAAGCTGTTAGTGTCTTAACAACCGTTCCACAGGTGCATGTTCATTAATTGTTTATGGTTCATTGAACAAGCATGGGAAACAGTGTTTAAACCCTTTACAATGAAGATCTGTGAAGTTTTTTAGATGTTTACGAATTATCTTTGAAAGACAGGGTCCTGAAAAGGGGACATTTCTTTTTTTGCTGAGTTTAGTAAAGTTAAAGTTATCAAAAATATAAACAGTAAAGTACAGATACCCAAAACAACTACTTAAGTAGTATTTTAAAGTATTTTTGCTACTTTTAAGTACTTTACACCACTGCACACAACCAAATGAAAAAGTGTATTACGTTCCTTTGCCAACCCATGTGGGATATGCTGCCTGCAACACATTTCAACAAAGAACAAATTGTACTGTTTGTACAATTTGCTCCCACTCAAAAATGAGTTTTTTTTTTTAAATCAATGACTATGGCACATTAGTCCCAGTGACGTCTCTTCTCTCAGGGAAAAGTGTGTTGTTGCCAGCCAAAATGTCTTTACTTTCCCTTACTTGTTCCATAGAACACTTGATCCTCAGTCACTTGAAGCTCCACAAAATAATCAATCTCCTGTAGCCGGTATAGGTTGAAGAGCACTTTAGTGAGGGAACATAATGTGTTCTTACACAGACAGACAGACAGACCGTACGTCTATTTCAGATACAGACAGAGTACCCTTGACCTTTCTGATAATGACCACCAAATCAGCAAATGTTCAGACCATTCTGAAACAGACCGATTTATCTTTTTTGGGGGGTTTATTTGTTTGTATGTTTTTTTGCCAATAGCACATTTTTACAATTACAGTACAATTAATGCAATGTTATAACCAGGCTCAGGATATTTGTATGTATTTATATTTATTATGTTTAGTTTTTTTCCCCAATAGGATATTTTGCTGTGGCTGTCTCTCTCATCACAGGGAAGATAGTGTACATCTCGGACCAGGCGGCAACCATCTTGCACTGCAATCGGGAGCAGTTCACCAACGTTAAGTTTGTAGAGTTCCTGAACCCTCAGGATGTCAATGTGTTCTACAGCGTCACCACACCCTACAATCTGCCCTCCTGGAGCATGTGCACTGGAACAGGTACCTATGTCCCTTCTATACACTCAACGATACAAGCTGTTACTACAGTACCCACGCATACGCATGATGAAGCACATCTACAGGCATATCCAGTGGATATTGATGAGCAGCAGGTAGGCTGTTGGAAATAGACTCAACTGGATTCATCTGGCTGCTTGGATATATATATATATATAACTCTCTCTTGCTCTCTCTCAGAATCAGCTCCAACGGAGTGCAGGCTGGAGAAATCCTTCTTCTGCCGCATCAGTTGAGCAGGAAACCATCGATCATAAGGGGGAGGATTAGAGTGGTAGGGAGAGAGGAGAGATGGGATTAGGGAGTCCGTTTTGGACTTTTATCACCACCTAGTGGTTAGTGACTCTACTAAGGAGTTCTGTATGATGTAAAGAAGCAATTTAGTGTTGAACAGGGGGAGGTAGCGTTGGTATGTATGTATGTTGTGACTCCATGCTCTGTGTGTGGTGCATAGTGGTGGAAGGGGGAGAGGAGGGAGCCTGCAGTACTTCCCTTTCCGTATCACCCCCTACCTGTTGAAGGTCCAGGATGCTGAGTTGGCTGAGGAACAGTCCTGCTGCTTGCTACTGGCTGAGAGGGTACAGTCGGGCTACGATGGTAAGACACACACAGACATCAGTCTCTCTGTGATCTCAATGTTTCTTAGCACTATCGAATAATGAGTCTGATACACACACTAGAATGCACACATACATTCAATCCTAATGCCCATTCACAGCCTTACACACACACACTCAACACAATCTGTCTTTTTCACATAATTTCTAACTGTTTCTGTTTTCCTTCCCAGACCCCAGGATCCCTTCTGACAAGCGCATCTTCACCACGACACACACACCCAGCTGTGTGTTCCAGGACATAGATGAGAGGTGAGGTCATTAACATTTATACACAACACCTCATCTGTTTATGTGCAAGGCTCAAGAAAAAATGGCGCCAGAGAAGATGGCTAACGTTTTACGTGTCCCCAACCGATTGTGTTTTTTTGTTTGTTAATAACTTACTTTTAAACTTATTTTGTACATAATGTTGCCACTACCGTCTCTTATGACCGAAAATAACTTCTGGACATCAGGACTGCAATTACTCACCACGGACTGGCAGAATCCTTTTTTTCCTTAAAGAGTCTGAAGAGCCCGACACGAATGATATACTGCTTTCTCGGGAACAGGCACAGATTCCTGTGATTTGCGTGAAGAGGAGGCAGAGGAAAAGGGGCCAGAGGGCGGGCTGCCTGCCTTCTGAGAATTCGTAGGCGATTGAATAAACCTCCACTTGTCACGTTCTTGACCTGTTTTCTGTTGTTTTGTATGTGTTTAGTTGGTCAGGGCGTGAGTTGGGGTGGGTATTCTATGTTGTGTGTCTAGTTCGTCTGTTTCTATGTTCAGCCTGATATGGTTCTCAATCAGAGACAGCTGTCAATCGTTGTCCCTGATTGAGAATCATATATAGGTGGCTTGTTTTGTGTTGGGGATTGTGGGTGGTTGTTTCCTGTCTCTGTGTTTGTGTTCTGCACCAGATAGGACTGTCTCGGCTTTCACGTTTGTTATTTTGTTATTTGTTAATGTTCATTGTTTATTGTTTTATTAAACATGTTGAACACTAACTGCGCTGCATTTTGGTCCTCTCCTTCATCCCAGGAAGAAAGCCGTTACACCACTTCCATCCATTCTGCTAGCAATCTTTGGAGAATAAAATCGATGACCTACACGGAAGATTAAACTACCAACGGGGAATTCAAAACTGTAATATCTTATGCTTCACGGAGTTGTGGCTGAACGATGACACTATCAACATACATCTGGCTGGTTATACGCTGTACCAGCAGGGTAGAACAGTGGCGTCTGGTAAGACAAGGTGTGGCGGACTATGTATTTTTGTAAATAACAGTTTGTGTACGATATCTAAGGAAGTCTCGAGCTATGGCTCGCCTGAGGTAGAGTATCTCATGATAAGCTGTGACCACACTATCTACCTAGAGAGTTTTAATCTGTATTTTTCGTAGCTGTTTACGTACCACCACAGACTGAGGCTAGCACTAAGACAGCATTGAATGAGCTGTATTCCACCATAAGCAAACAAGAAAACGCTCACCCAGAGGCGGCGCTCCTAGTAGCCGTGGACTTTAATGCAGGGAAACTTAAATCCGTTTTACCACATTTCTATCAGCATGTTAAATGTGCAACCAGAGGGATAAATCATTTGGACCACCTTTACTCCACACACAGAGACACATACAAAGCTCTCCCCTGCCCTCCATTTGGCAAATCTGACCATAATTCTATCCTCCTGATTCCTCTTTACAAACACAAATTAAAGCAGGAAGCAGCAGTGACTAGATCAATAAAAAAGTGGTCACCTGAAGCAGATGCTAAGCTACAGGACTATTTTGTCAGCACAGACTGGAATATGTTCCGGGATTCCTCCGATGGCATTGAGGAGTACACCACATCAGTCATTCGCTTCATCAATAAGTGTATTGATGACGTCGTCCCCACAGTGACCGTATGTACATACCCCAACCAGAAGCCATGGATTACAGGCAACATCCGCACTGAGCTAAAGGCTAGAGCTGCCACTTTCAAGGAGCGGCACTTTAACCCGCTATGCCCTCTGACGAACCAACAAACAGGCAAAGCGTCAATACAGAACTAAGATCGAATCGTACTACACCGGCTCTGACGCTCGTCGGATGTGGCAGGGCTTGCAAACCATTACAGACTACAAAGGGACGCACAGCCAAGAGCTGCCCAGTGACACGAGCCTACCAGACGAGCTAAACTATCTCATCATGTCCATCTAGTGTGGAGGTTGACGGGAGAACAATAACAAAACCAGCTGATATTGCCAATCATTTTGCTCATTTTTTTACAAAGAAAATTCATTTACTGAGCGATAATGTAAACACCCAATCTTCCAAACTAGCTATTGTCCAATGGATTGATGATCATATTATGAGCAAAGGAACCTGCTCTTTTAGTCTACAAATGGTGTCAGTAGAGGAGATGTTAAACCCATTATTGTGAATAGACAAATATGGGAGTACATGGAAAAGAATGATCTGATTACATCCAATCAGCATGCTTATCGCAAAAAGCATTCCACTACCACTGCATTGGTTGACATGACTGACCAGTGGCTCAATGCTATGGATAAAGACAGGTTTGTGGGTGTACTATTTTTTGATTTTAGTGCAGCATTTGATAAGGGGATCATGAAATAATTTTTTATGGGTTTAAGGAGGCAGCATTGAATTGGGTAATCACATCTAACTGACAAGAAACAGTCATGCTTTAAACTGTGGAATACTGCAGGGAAGCCACTTCTTTACTTAATATATACCAATGACCTTCCTTATGCCTTAACTCAAGCTACTATATTTGCAGATGATACTACAATTTATACAGCAAGACAATCGGTTCAACAGGTACAGCAAGCTCTAGAAGTAGATCTGGGAAATATCAGGGAGTGGGTTTGCCGGAACAAACTTCTTTTGAACACCAAGAAGACCAAGGTTACATTGGTCTGTTCCACCAGGAAAATGCCAACACAGCATGGGATACAAATATGTATGGGAGGAGTATTAATTGAGGAAGTGGCAGAAACCAAACTACCCAGGGTGCAGTTTGACAACTGCTTACCGTTGTCTCAAATAACTCATCTATGTAAAAAAAAATATATATATATATTAATAAACTGCATGCATGATCAGAAAGATAGCTAAATATTTACCGGGAAAGATTATTAAGCAAACAATCCAATAATTAATGGGAGTCAGGTGAACTACGGTTCTGTGGTCAAACAACCGAAGCATTAATTGGGAGTCAGGTGAACTACTGTTCTGTGGTCAAACAACCCAAGCATTAATTGAGAGTCAGGTGAACTACTGTTCTGTGGTCTGGGGAAATGCATCATCAAGTGAAGTTAGGAGGCTGCAGAATGCACAGAACAAAGCAGCAAGGATTGTTTTAAGGTGGAAATATGGTTCTTCTGTTGTAGTCATGCTCAATGCTCTTGGTTGGTCATCAATCAACAAGACACCGGTCTCAACGTCAACAGTGACGAAGCGACTCCGGGATGCTGGCCTTCTAGTTCCTCTGTCCAGTGTCTGTGTTCTTTTGCCCGTCTTAATCTTTTCTTTTTATTGGCCAGTCTGAGATAAGGCTTTTTCTTTGCAACTCTGCCTAGAAGGCCAGCATCCCGGAGTCGCATCTTCACTGTTGACATTGAGACTGGTGTTTTGCTGGTACTATTTAATGACGCTTCCAGTTGAGGACATGTGTCATGTCTGTTTCTCAAACTAGACACTCTAATGTACTCGTCCTCTTGCTCAGTTGTGCACCGAGGCCTCCCACTCCTCTTTCTATTCTGGTTAGAGCCAGTTTGCGCTGTTCTGTGAAGGCAGTAGTACACAGCGTTGTACCAGATCTTCAGTTTCTTGGCAATTTCTCGCATGGAATAACCTTCATTTCTCAGAACAAGAATAGACTGACAAGTTTCAGAAGGACGTTCTTTGTTTCTGGCCATTTCGAGCCCATAATCGAACCCACAAATGCTGATGCTCCAGATAATCAACTAGTCTAAAGAAGGCCAGTTTTATTGCTTCTTTAATCAGAACAACAGTTTTCAGCTGTGCTAACATAATTGCGAAAGGGTTTTCTAATGATCAATTAGCCTTTTTAAAATGATAAACTTGGATTAGCTAACACAACGTGCCATTGGAATACAGGAGTGATGGTTGCTGATAATGGGCCTCTGTACGCCTATGTAGATATTCCATAAAAAAATCAGCCATTTCCAGCTACAATAGTCATTTACAACATTAACAATGTCTACACTATATTTCTGATCAATTTGATGTTATTTTAGTGGACAAAAAATTTGCTTTTCTTTCAATAATTTAGAACCATTTAAATATAATAAATTGGAAGGTTGTGCAGGACTATGGTAGATGAAGGAATCAATCTGTCTTTTTAGACTGTTAGAGTATTTATCTGGTCAATATGTCAGTGTATTATGTCTGTTAGTAACAGTGTGTTATATGTTAAAATGTGATCGTATTATAAATTGTACTTTAATGTTTAAGGACTCTTGGAAGATTAGTCCAAATTAGGATGAAAATGAGATCCTAATAAAATCACATCTGTGTGTTTCTATAACAACACTCTCTTGTCCTCCTACAGCCGGTCCACAACATGGGCTCCAGTGGTTACAGTAGCCATGGCAGCAACAGTTCCCACGGGAATGGGAAAACCATTGAGAACAGGAATGTGGTTGATGAACCAGGAAAATCTAAGCCGGTGAGTTGGTACCACTCTCTGCATTTCTTCTGGTTGTCTTCAGTATTCTAAATCATTGTCTTGTTATTTTCTCGGCTAGATCACTTGCCCTGTCTCTCTTCCCCACTCACACCATCTCTCTCTCTCTCTCTCTCACTCTCTCTCTCTGTGTCTTACAGAGGACATTCCAGGAGATCTGTAAAAGGGTCCACATGTTGAAGAGTCAGGACCAGCCGGTCTACTTTCCCTCTCCCTCCAAACCTGAATCTAGGGAAACCACAGACAGTAAGTGGTGTTTGTGTGTGTTGGGAAATATTGACCTTTTTTAGTTTGTAAATGTGTGTGTGTGTGTCTGTGAGAGTGTGTGTTTGCTGACAGATGCGTCTCCAGCAGGAGCACAGCAGCATAAGAGTCCTGTGGCGTTCCTGAAGGACTCAGCGGTGCCCCCTCTGCTTGTCAAGGACAGTACTGCTATTGCTGCTGCCAGTGTGGAAGAGCTCACCTGTAATGACCAGACTGTCTACTCCTACCAGCAGATCAGCTGTCTGGACAGTGTCATCAGGTATCTGGAGAGCTGTATCACCCCCGTCACGGTGAAAAGGAAGTACCAGTTCTCCTCCTACACCGCATTCTCCATGCATGCTTCAAGGTGGGAACTACACATGCAGAGATCATCCGTTCACCTACTCTGCATCTCACAAAGACACGGCGGTCTCAAATTTGGACTCATCAGAAGTGACTATAGATAATAACAGAGACTAGCAGCAGTGTAAAAGAGGGGGGAGGGCAGGCAATTCAAATTGTCTAGGTAACCATTTGATTAAATGTTCAGGAGTCTTATGACTTGGGGGTACAAGCTGTTTAGGAGCCTCTTGGACCTAGACTTGGCGCTCTGTTACCGTTTGCCATGCGGTAGCAGAGAGAACAGTCTATGACTAGGGTGGCTGAAGTCTAGCAATTTTTAGGACCTACCTCTGACACCACCTGGTATAGAGGTCCTGGATGGCAAGAAGCTTGGCCCCAGTGATTTTTGTATTTTTTATTTCAACTTTATTTAACCAGGTAGGCCAGTTGAGAACAAGTTCTCATTTACAACTGCGAGCTGGCCAAGATAAAGCAAAGCAGTGCGACAAAAACAACAACACAGAGTTACACATAAACAAACATACAGTCAATAACACAATAGAAAAATATATGTACAGTGTGTGCAAACGTAGAAGAGTAGGGAGGTAAGGCAATAAATAGGCAATGGAGGCGAAATAATTACAATTTAGCATTAACACTGGAGTGATAGATGTGCAGATGATGATGTGCAAGTTGAGATACTGGGGTGCAAAAGAGCAAGAGGATAAGTAACAATATGGGGATGAGGTAGTTGGGTGTGATATTTACAGATTGGCTGTGTACAGGTACAGTGATCGGTAAGCTGCTCTGACAGCTGATGTTTAAAGTTAGAGACGGAGATATAAGACTCCAGCTTCAGTGATTTTTGCAATTCGTTCCAGTCATTGGCAGCAGAGAACTGGAAGTAAAGGCGACCAGAGTAAGTGTTGGCTTTGGGGATGACCAGTGAAATATACCTACTGGAGCATGTGCTACGGGTGGGTGTTGCTATGCTGACCAGTGATCCTGAGGTTAGGCGGGGCTTTACCTAGCATATACTTATAGATGACCTGGAGCCAGTGGGTTTGGTGACAAATATGTAGTGAGGGCCAGCCAACGAGAGCATGCAGGTCGCAGTGGTGGGTAGTATATGGGGATTTGGTGACAAAACGGATGGCACTGTGATAGACTGCATCCAATTTGCTGAGTAGAGTGTTGGAGGCTATTTTGTAAATTACATCGCCGAAGTTAAGGATCGGTAGGATAGTCATTTTTCGAGGGTATGTTTGGCAGCATGAGTAAAGGATGCTTTGTTGCGAAATAGGAAACCGATTCTAGATTTAACTTTGGATTGGAGATGCTTAATGTGAGTCTGGAAGGAGAGTTTACAGTCTAGCCAGACACCTAGGTATTTATAGTTGTCCACATATTCTAAGCCAGAACCGTCCAGAGTAGTGATGCTAGTCGGGCGGGCGGGTGCGGGCAGCGATCGGTTGAAGAGCATGCATTTTGTTTTACTAGCATTTAAGAGCAGTTGGAGGCCACGGAAGAGTGTTGTATGGCGTTGAAGCTCGTTTGGAGGTTTGTTAACGCAGTGTCCAAAGAAGGGCCAGAAGTATACAGAATGGTGTCGTCTGCGTAGAGGTGGATCAAAGAATTACCAGCAGCAAGAGCGACATCATTGATATATACAGAGAAAAGAGTCAGCCTGAGAATTGAACCCTGTGGCACCCCCATAGAGCCTGCCAGAGGTCCGGACAACAAGCCCTCCGATTTGACACACTGAACTCTATCTGAGAAGTAGTTAGTGAACCAGGCGAGGCAGTCATTTGAGAATCCAAGGCTGTTGAGTCTGCCGATAAGAATACAGTGATTGACGGAGTCGAAAGCCTTGGCCAGGTTGATGAAGATGGCTGCACAGTACTGTCTCTTATCGATGGCGGTTATGATATTGTTTAGTACCTTGAGCGTGGCTGAGGTGCACCCGTGACCAGCTCTGAAACCAGATTGCATAGCAGAGAAGGTACGGTGGGATTCGAATTGGTCGGTGATCTGTTTGTTCACTTGGCTTTCGAAGACTTTAGAAAGGCAAGGCAGGATGGATATAGGTCTGTAACAGTTTGGGTCTAGAGTGTCTCCCCCTTCGAAAAGGGGGATGACTGCAGCCGCTTTCCAATCTTTAGGAATCTCGGACGATACGAAAGAGAGGTTGAACGGAATAGTAATAGGGGTTGCAACAATGGTGTGGATCATTTTAGGAAGAGAGGGTCCAGATTGTCTAGCCCAGCTGATTTGTAGGGATCCAGATTTTGCAGCTCTTTCAGAGCATCAGCTGTCTGGATGAAGGAGAAGCTGGGGGGCTTGGGCCAGTTGCTGCGGGGCGTGCAGAGTTGTTGGCCGGGGTTGAGGTAGCCAAGTGGAAAGCATGACCAGCCATAGAAGAATGCTTATTGAAATTCTCGATTATCGTGGATTTATCAGTGGTGACAGTGTTTCCTAGTCTCAGTGCAGTGGTCAGCTGGGAGGAGGTGCTCTTATTCTCCATGGACTTTACAGTGTCCCAAAACTTTTTGGAATTAGTGCTGCAGGATGCAAATTTCTATTTGAAAAAGCTAGCCTTTGCTTTCCTAACTGACTGTGTATATTGGTTCCTGACTTCCCTGAAAAGTTGCATATCGCTGGTGCAGTACAGGTGTTTTTGTGTTGGTCAAGGGCAGTCAAGTCTGGAGTGAACCAAGGTCTATATCTGTTCTTAGTTCTACATTTTTTTGAAAGGTTCATGCTTATTTAAGATGGTGAGGAAAGCACTTTTAAAGAACAACCAGGCATCCTCTACTGATGGGATGAGGTCAATATCCTTCCAGGATACCCGGGCCAGGTCGATTAGAAAGGGCTGCTCGCTGAAGTGTTTTAGGGAGCGTTTGACAGTGATGAGGAGTGGTCGTTTGACCGCGGACCCATAACAGACGCAGGCAATGAGGCAGTGATCGCTGAGATCCTGGTTGAAAACAGCAGAGGTGTATTTAGAGGGCAAGTTGGCCAGGATGATATCTGGGGGTGCCCATGTTTACGGATTTGGGGTTGTACCTGGTAGGTTCCTTGGTAATTTGTGTGAGATTGAGGGCATCTAGTTTAGATTGTAGGACGGCCGGGGTGTTAAGCTGAGTTGAGATCGTTTCTGCTGTAAAGTTATGAATCTTGTTGCACCTTGCATCTGTCCGTCATCACAGCAGTGAGCTGGTCCATTTTTAGCCCAGTGGGTCTGTCTAACCTGGGTGTTTTTCCTCAACATTTTCATTATCTGGCAAAAAATTGGGTCCTCAATAGTAAAAATGTGCCTGTGTGGGGGCCTCACAGGAAAAATTTGGCCGCATGTTAGAAAGGCCAGGGCCGATTTCTGGTCCCAGTCTGCCCCTGGCAGTCATACTTGAACAACAGTGACAATCAGACAGTATAAATATCTACTTACTACAGATGTTTTATTTTTCTTTCAAACAAAACCAAATCAATAAATTCTTCCAGACTCTGCAGTCTCACGCTCTCTTGCATATGTAAGGTACTGCAGGTTGTTCCTCATAAGCTATCAAAGTTACACCATTCTCTTTTTCAGTTTGTGAATGTCCTGTGTAACAGGCTGTGAATGTAGTAGTCTATTGTCTTCAGGTTTTACCTATAGGAGATTATGTGGACATGGCTTTGACAATGGATAGTCACCTACATAGTTCTGTTGGTTTGAAGGAATGGATGCCATTTTAAACTAGTCATTTATCGTTTTTCCAAGAGTAAGGCAGCTCAGTGGAGCAACAACCTTTATAAAACTGAGTTCCTATACCTCTGCGTTGTTAGTTAGCATATTTCCTATGGACACATGCACAGTGCAAATACTGTAATTTTCTCTTTTTCATGTATAAATTTGAAATGCTGTTTTCAACCTTTACGTGTAAGTACTAGGGAGACTTTATTTTCCTCTGTGCTATTAATGGGAGGTGTGACGCCAGCGCTGAATAAACAGGATATTGGGAACCAAACCAGCTCTATATACAGTGCACAGGGATCCATGTCAATGCTGCTGGACATAAACCATATAGCACCATGGGTTATGAATGCATAGGAAACTGCCGGGACCAATAGCATTATCAAATCACATTTTATTAGTCACGTGCTGAATACAACAGGTGTAGACTTTACCATGATATAATTACTCACGAGCTCTTTCCCAACAATATAGAGTTGAAAAGTAATAAAAGAACAAAAGAAAAGGAAATGGTAACACAATCACAAGGTTATATACAAGGAGTACCGGTACAGAGTCAATGTGCAAGGGTACGGGGTAGTTGAGGTAATATGTACATGAAGGTAGGGGTAAAAGTGACTAGGCAATCGGGATAGATAATAAACAGAGTAGCATCAGCGTGTGTGCGTATCTATTGTATGTGTGTGTTGTAGTCTCAGTGTAGCATGTGTGAGTGTGTGGGTAGAGTCCAGTGAGTGTGCACAGAACCAGGGCAAGGAATGTCAGTGCAAAAAACTAATTCACTGGCATATGTCAGTGTATATTTGTCTCATGGTATATGTCAGTGTATATTTGTCTCATGGAATATGTCAGTGTATATTTGTCTCATGGTATATGTCAGTGTATATTTGTCTCATGGTATATGTCAGTGTATATTTGTCTCATGGAATATGTCAGTGTATATTTGTCTCATGGTATATGTCAGTGTATATTTGTCTCATGGTATATGTCAGTGTATATTTGTCTCATGGTATATGTCAGTGTCTATTTGTCTCATGGAATATGTCAGTGTATATTTGTCTCATGGTATATGTCAGTGTATATTTGTCTCATGGTATATGTCAGTGTATAATTGTCTCATGGTATATGTCAGTGTATATTTGTCTCATGGTATATGTCAGTATATATTTGTCTCATGGTATATGTCAGTGTATATTTGTCTCATGGTATATGTCAGTGTATATTTGTCTCATGGTATATGTCAGTGTATATTTGTCTCATTGCCATTTTGAGAACCTGATATTTTAGCACAGTTCATTGCGTTTTTGTAGGTGCATTAAAATGTTAATGTTTCCTTTCCCCCCCAATATTGATCTGGACAGGTAAGGGTTTGTTTTGTTGGGATGGTGGTCCATGGGGTTTTCACCCTACATTTTACTTGAATGTAGGCTAGAACCTGATGAAGAAGGTAAAAACCCAGATGGTAAGATTGTGACTATTGTTCAAAAGCAGCAGACAATTTCTAACATAGGCCTATTGGGATATTGGCTTCCCTGACTCAAATCAGTGTAGTCTCTGGGAGGGTTATCTTTGTATGAGTGTTGTGCGTGAAAGCATCAAACACAGCGGGGAAAGCTCAAGAAACTGTCAGAGCGGTGAAGGGCTAGGCTGAGGCGTTCTGTTGTTAGATCAGTGATTCATCTTTAGAGTCAAAGACAGTTGAGAGGAGAGACTCATCCAAGGATGGAATGGGAGTCCCAGGGGATCCGTTTCAGAACCATATGCTCCCATCCACGTTTGAAAGCCTCATGCCAACTGGCACTGGTCACGAACCTTTAACCCCGGAATTGAAATTCACCATCACGAATCCGCAACTGATGCGTTAGGATGCTGTGCAATTGTTAATTTGCCTTTATCATTCACCGGACGCTAAAACGAATTTTGTTATATCAACAACATGTCATATGTCACCTTAGATTAATGGTGATTATGCGCCATTATGATAAAGATGGGAAACAGACCCGGGTCCCTGTAATGATGCAACAGACTGCTTTATGCACATTTTGAACTATGGGTTTACCAAGCAGCAACATGCTTTGAAAAACGAATGGGGGAAATGGCTCATGATACAGACGTCATCATGGCAAAAATCTATGAATTGGTATTTTTTAAAAACGACATAGTCGTTTTGTATTAGCCTAAGTGATAAATATGTGTTGTCCTACTCTTGAACCTTTAGGTCTACATTTCTCTCACTCCGAAATGTCATTTGACAGGTGCAAAGACGAATCAAATCAAAGCTATAGGCTACAGCTGTGTCTGTGTCAGTGTCTCTCAACTCGCTGGCTCTGTCGATATTCTGTCAAATGGTGGCCTGCCGATCCAAAGCTTTGATCAGTAGTTAAACAATTGCCAAAAACGCATTGAAACAAAACGATAGGCATATGAAAGGCCAGCGCCATGCTCCCATAATCAAAATCCATTTCTTGAGGTATTTAATCATTCAGTATTTTTAAAGCACCTGGAAACATCAGAGTCCACAAATCATGTAGAAGTCAATCTTGAAAGACACATTTGTGAATTGAATATTAGCGCTAAACCATAATAATTACGCACAGCTATCCAAAGCACTTGGCCTTTTGACCATGAAAACGCACTCGGGTTCGCTGCATATAGACTACTGATAAGAACATGACAGGTCCTATAGGCTAGACTAGGCTATCATGTAAATCTCCCGGTGGAGTATGAGCACGTTCAACCTCCTTTGCTCATCGATTTGCTTAGACAGACATGTTTCAATCACAATTACAGTAGACCGACTGTGCCCTAATGAGCGCCCATCATAAAGATTAAAGTCCACTGGGGAAAAAACACTGAAATAGCTCAGTGATTTTGCAACTAAAGGCACTTTTGGCATTTCTTATAAAAAAAATAATAAAAGTTTCTTGAAAAATACTTTCATCACGGATGTTAATTTCTTGTCAACTACACATTAATAGATTCACAGACTGCTGTCATCTTTTGATGAATGAATGAATGGCTAACGATTCGGATTAGCGTTGAGCAGCCACAGGGGGTTTGTAGCTGGTCAAACCTGGGCCACACATTTGGCTAGGTGGAACAACCGGCATGGAAGCAGAGGACGCAATGATCAACTACCTGGCCAGTAAGAGGTCTGAAGTGTTAGTTTGTTTCAGGCTGCAGTTACTCTTAATTGCTTTGTTTGTCAATTGGGAGATTCAATTGCCTTGTGATATTAGGTACTCTGCCAATCGTTTAAAATGTTATGCAAACAGAAGTCAAGTCATTCAGCTTGAAATGCCTTGTAATTGGTTTACTTTTGAATCATTCTGTAAGATGGTGTAAACAATCAAGTTTTACACATGAAGACTGTCATTTTCATTAAATTATTTTATTAATCACATTGACATTTTAAGGACAAAACATTCTACACATTGTTACAGCGTCAAGTGGTTGGGGAAATATACGCGTTTCTTTTAAAGGTTACAGGGCGAATAAACAAGGGCCTTTTTTTCTGTACGAATCTTCACTGGAAACATTTTTTATAGCCTATTTACGGCATCACAATAGCTTTTTCTTATGCAAATCCTCTATACATATTAAGATATTTACAAAAACAAACATGAGCAGTTCCCAATTGCGCAAAAGCATGAAGTGAATTTCCGGCGACATGCGCTTTCCAGGTATGTAACAGATGATGTCACAACCTGGGGCCAGGTAGACTCCAAACTATTCTATTAAATCCCAAAGGCAGACAGTTGACCAGTACGGGCCACTACCAGGGCCTCCACATGGATTTGTAGTAGCTGATAGTGGGCATGTTCTGGGCCTCTTGGTTCTCCAGTGCTTCGGTAGCGCCCTGGTTGTGCTCGCTGTCTGTCTTGTACAGGTCAGAGCACAGGTCCTCACTGGAGGTGGTGGAGGCGACGGGGGAGAGGGCCGAGGTAGAGCCGCTGGATATACTCCTGCATCCGGGTGAGGCTAGTGCCGCGCACACTGCCTCGCCGGCTGGCCAAGTGCTGCCGTTGTTGCTGGAAGTGTCTGATATTATATCCATAACCATGTCCTGGAAGTGATCCTCGTTCAAGGGCATACACTCCAGCAGGTGGTTCAGTAGCTCGGCCGCCACCGTCGCGTCTATCCCGGGACAGTTGGACACAAACATATGGACCTCATGCATGCACTGGATGTAGCCTGCTGCAAACCTCTCACTGGCCTCCCGGTTCATGATGTCAGTCTCTGAGGAAGAAAGGAAATTAGGCCTACTTAGATTCAATTGCACTCCCACGGTGGGCGTTATGATAAGCAGCACCTGATCTATGCCTAAATGCACTTTAATGAGTGGATGAAAGGGTCAATAGTGTATGCCATTGCTCACAGTTTACCTTGGGGACGATCCTTGAGAATATGCTCCACTTTTTTCACCGTCATCTCCAGTACCTCTGCGTTCTCCACCTTTGACTGAAACCGAGGGGAGACAAAGTGAAAAATATTAGATTTCATTCGCTTCTATTGTATGACAGGTGCGCCAGGTGAGTCTACAGCAGGGGAGGTGCGCCAAACTCACGTCGGTGTCAGCGATCAAGGTCCGGAGCTCCTGCAAACTCTCATTGATACGAGCACGCCTCTTCTTCTCCACCAAAGGTTTTCTTGCCTGTAACAATGACACATGGGCCTGTTAGTGCGTTGTAACAATGTAATAACTGCATTACTAGGGTAGGCTACTCTATAGAATGGAATCAGCGACGCTACAACCACAGATGCCCGGTACCTTTCTATCCCCTTTATTAATCCCGTAGTAGTCATCCTCATCCATGCCAAGTCCGTTCTTGATGTGCAGAGCCGAGGGGGCCATGTTGGTTTTGAGCCCGAGCCGTGCAGTCAGTCTGAGATCCCAGTTTGTATTCCACTGCTATTTTCCCGATCCGTGAAAGAGAGCAGCTGGCAAACGGACCCGGTCAGAGAAAATCTAAACACGACAGGCGAGACGCCCTGTGATTATTGTACAATCGTCGATAAACGTACTGCTGGCGTTAAAGAGCTGTTGTAGCTATTTATAAGGACTAATTTGCATATGAATGTGTGGTTTGTCTGCACTAGCCAGCGGACAACAGTGCACACACCGTGAGAGCCAATCAGAGCCCTTTCCTTTGTCTTCGGCCAGCCCTTGCTGCACGGTGAGGATCAGTAGTGGTCACAATAATTCATATATTTGGTTGCGTATCCGGCGTCAGTGTTTTTTGTTGTTGTTGAAACCGAAGACTATTCATTTAGGCTAAAGTTTAAGAAAAAATGACAATTTTGGGGAAAAAATTAAAAAGTAGCTTACAAGTACATTGCATGGTATTAACACGTCTTTTGTACCATCTGTTTGTGTCCTCCATAACTGTACAGTATAGGCTATATTCTGTGAAAAGGAATAGGATGGGACAGAGGCTGCTATCACAAATTATATAACCATTCATTATTCATTGGGTTATCAAAGCTCCAATGTGTCCAATGTATTTCACCAGGTAGGCCAACAGAACTATTTATGGCAGAACACGGAGAGATATTATGCAGATACCATGGGTAGAAGAAAAAAAACATTTTAGAGAGACATTTCTTTGGACGTGGAGTATTTGTAATATATTTATTTATTTCAAATCCTGACTGCTGATTATCTCAAGATTGAGTCATTTTTTCTCTTCTAATATTTTCTTGCCCTACCCAGTCTCATTTTTTGTATGTCCCTGTTCAGGGCTCTGAAGATTTCCCCAGCGCGGGCTCTCGGATGTAACGCGATGCCTCAGTTGGCAGCTGCTGGCAGAGGCCCCTTGGCCTAAACTGAATCAGCCGGGGAATTAAGGGCCCTTCCCCAAAGAAAGCGACAGGTGTTAGCCTGCGCCTCATTTGTTCTCTCCCTTTGGTGATTTCTGATTTGGATTCAACTGCACTCTGATGCCACATTCCCCTTAAAACGCACAGAGCAAATAGGTTCCCAAAACCTGCTAAATAGACCCGACTTAGTTTTAAATGATCATCTTTAAAAGTCATGCATGTTTGTATTTGCGCATCCCTTACAGTTATACCTCCAAAATAGCTTCAGGCTTATGTTAAATAACAATTGGTTTATTATGGTTGAGTTTACACAGGCAGCCCAATTCTGAACTTTTGCACAATTATTGGCAAAATAGCTGATCTGGTTGGTCAAAAGACCAATTAGTGTAAAGATATCAGAATGGGGCTGCCTGTGTAAACGCAGCCTATGTTATGTCTAGAAATGGACTCTTATCCATTATCCCAATTTCACTGTCTGTGTGTGCACTAGTTTTTTTTTACGCACAATTGTCTATTTGTTTATGTCTGATAAAAGTGTTTAACCATTTGGCGTCGTTGCATGTGTACATATGTACAGCGCATTGACATGCAAATTACCAATACGCAATAGCGCATTTGTGTCTATCTAAACAAGCACGAAAATGTGTCCTGTCACCAGATAAACAACATGATACCATTACGAGTGAGTTTTACACACAAGGTTTTTGCTACAGCAATTAGGCACCAGTAACAAATATAGAACCTAAATGAAGGCTGTGTCCAGAGGCTTTGAAGTGGAGGGGTTTGGCACCTCGCCACCCCCACGCTCCGCTCCAGCTCTCCTCTTAATGATCTGGACTGGGGAGAGAGCAGCTGTCTCGGCCCGCTTTTGTTCGAGAAACCGCAGAGGGATCGGGCGCCCTTCTCCATCTCTTCTCTTTTCTCCCCTCTCTGCCACCACACGGTGGCTTCATTAGCTCTGTGGACAATTATTATAGAGGGACCATGTACTACAGCAACGTTTTGAATGTTCGAATTCAATAATGTCTTTAAAATGCACCCAGTAGGCCTATGCATAACGTTCATTTGTCGGAAAAAAATGATTTACTATTGTAAACAAATAATGGTTTGCCTATACTGTAGTTGAAAATAAATATGAACGTGTTACCTTCTACTACTACCAGTAGGCCCTACACAAATATTACCAGTGATTAACCAAACACTTGTTGATGTCTCTATGGCTGCGTTTAGACAGGCAGACCAATTCTGATCTTGTTCACTAATTGGCCTTTTGGCCAATCAGATTGTCTCTGAAAAAGATCTGATGAGAAAAGATCTGATGTGATTGTTCAAAAGACCAATTGGTGGAAAAAATATCGGAATTGGGCTGCTGGTGTAAACGCAGCCTCAAAACTACGTCCTCATTTCCTCATCATATACAGGTAGCTGCCAAAATAAAGGAAACACCAACATAAAGTATTTTATTACCGCATTGGGCCACCACGAGCTGCCAGAAAAGCTTTAATGCGCCTTTTCATAGATTCTACAATTGTCTGGAACAATGTTTGAGAGATGTGACACCATTCTTCATTGAGAAATTACATAATTTTGTGTTTTCTTATTGGTGGTGGAAAATACTGTTTCAGGCGCTGCTCCAGAATCTCCCATAAGTCTTCAATTGGGTTGAGATCTGGTGACACACACACACACACACTTTAAACCTGCAATGCTCCTTCGAGACCCCTCTTTCAAAGTCACCTAGATCTCTTTTAGCCATGGTAGCCAAAATAATAGGCAACTGGACATTTTTAATACATGACCCTAAGCATGATGGGATGCTAATTGCTTAATTAACTCAGGAACCACACCTTTGTGGAAGCACCTGCTTTCAATATACTTTGAATCCCTCGTTTACTCAAGGGTTTCCTTTATTTTGGCAGTTACCTGTATCTTTATGGCCTGTCCAACTGGACCAGGTCATTCATTTAATATTACTAAATCCATTTGCTTATATTCATTCACACTGCAAGCAACAGTCTAATAAATGAAATACAATGAATGTTATAAGCCTAACCATTTATAAATGTACTATAATATGTATGTAGCTGTAGGCCACAGCATCATTCATATATTTTTTAACATGGATTATTTTCATGATGTTGATAGGATCAAAACGGCCCTCTATATATATATATAAGAGAAAGTGTGTGTGTGTGTGTTCACATAAAGAAAATAGATAACTGCAGAAATTGCATACACATTTGTATTAATATTGGTTAATAATATACAACAAAGGGAGCAGAACAAAAGCTATTTGTGATGGACTAGAGCTAAGAAGCTAAATGTTTTTCTAAGACAAACACAAAGGGGTGCACATGTTTTTCAATAAATAAAGACATTAATACAATAAATATAAGAAAAATATTAATAAGCGCCTTCTACAATGCAGGCTACGGAAAGTAGACTTCGGAGAGGAAGTACTGAAAGGTCTGTATATATAGCACACCTAGATCAGGAACACAACCGCCCCACAATCGAACACAATGTCTTCTGAGTAGCATATCTATAAGATACATAACAGAGGAGGGTCTAACGTAAAGATCCATCACGCCAGTACAGTTTACCAGGGCCTCCACATCTCCAGCATGCCCAGGTGGGGGCTGAGGAGCTGGGGGCTCCCGAGCAGGAGCAGGGGGCTGTCCTGGGGCCCCACCATGTGGGACAGGGGCCCCTCCCTCTGGCCCTGCCTACCAGACCTGGGGTCCCCTCTGAGGGGTGTAGTGGGGGCTCCAGGCCCCTGGCTGGGTGGGTGGGCATCAGGCCTGAGGTTGGGGTTGGCCTGAGAGGGGTGCTCTTCACTGGAGCGGGGCAGGGATTTTAGCAGGTGGTTGAGCAGGCGGGAGCCAAGAGTTTTGTCCATCCACTCGCAGCTGAGCAGCATGTTGTGGACCTCGTGCATGCACTGGATGTAGCCTGTGCTGTACTTCTGCTGTGCATCTAGGCCTAAATTGGGGTCTGCTGTGGATGGGAGGAGACACTGGGTCAAACATGGGTCATAGCGTCATCTGTTGGTGGCAGGATGTATTGCACCCAGACTGGCCTATTGCCCAAAATAAATGAGTAATTATTATATAGATTTTTTATTTGATTTAACTTGTTAAGTCAGTTAAGAACAAACTCTTATTTACAATGACGGCCTACACTGGCCAAACCCGGACAACGCTGGGCCAATTGTGCGCCGCCTTATGGGACTCCCAATCACGTCCGGATGTGATACAGCCTGGATTCGAACCAGGGACTGTAATGATGCCTCTTGCATTGAGATGCAGTGCCTTAGACCGCTGCACCACTCGCATAATGTATTGCAGTGTTTCTTAATCCTGTTCCTGGGCACTCAAAGGGGTGCACATTTTAGTTTTTGCCCCAGCACTATACAGATGATTCCACTAATCAAAGGTTTGATGATGAGCTGATTAGTGGAATCAGGTGTGTAGTGCTAAGACAAACACAAAAATGTGCACCCCTTTGAGTCCCCAGGATCAAGATTAGGAAACACTTGACTAATCAATTGTTTTAAGTTGAAACCAAGAAAGAATATGGATCAAAACGAAATTAAATAATAAAGCTATGTGAGTACTAATACTCACATGATTATTCGTATTGTTCTTATTGACTGTTATTCAATCACTGATGAAAATATTCCCACCAGTCTCCATTAAATTTGTCTAACATTCCAACGTGCTGACACGTACCAGCTGCTTACATAGAGTATTACATGCAGGCACAACTTTGAAAACTCTCCTGGCACTTGCATGTTTCTTCAGTCAAGCTACTTGATCGGACACTTACCACTGAATCTATGAGTCGGAACATTCTGCAGGTGTTTCACTGTCATCTCCAGAATGTCCGCCTTTTCAAGTTTCGATTGCTGTTGGGGGAAATGGAAAGTTAGGGTCAACAAATAACTGACACTGTGTCTTTCACACTCCATATAATTGAGCATTTCTAACAATTAAAATACAGTGTGTATATAGGCCTACTCACATCAAGACTGAACGCCCCGACCACGGTTTCTTTCAGTTGATCCAAGCAGTTATTAATCCTCTCCCGCCTTTTCCTCTCAATTAGCGGCTTCCGCAGCTAGAGATGGAAAGCGATGGGTTAATGGCGACCAGACAGTCACAAATTGGACCAGACAATCACTAAGTGTGAGCATATCCGATAAAAGACACCTGTTGATTAGGTTTATATATATCCACGGGAACTAAGGCAATACCTTTCTCTCCTCCTTGGCACTCGAGTGTTTCCCCACGTTGTGAGCCATGGTGCTGGCTGTCATCTCTCCTTTACGCTCGGTATAGTTGTGTAGTTAGAGTATAGCTCTCCTCTCCCGGCTGAGTCTTGGGTCTGTAAGGCCCGCAGCACCACGCACCGCTCTTATTTATAGGGCAGAATTAGCATTTGAATGCTCGAACTCTTTGGCTGAGGTATTTTCCCACACACGGGGGCGCTCCCAGCGCCCGCTCCCATCAGTCAGGGATGACAGGTCACTGCCTCTTTTCAATAGCCGAGTTACCCGCCCTGGAAAAAATACAAGAGACAGATGTCCACCCTGAACCCCCTCTACCTCTCTCCCCCTATCCCCTCTACCTCTCTCTGACTCTCTCTCTTTCTCGTGACACAAAGCGCGCGGGTACCCTCAGGATTTTCATTCGCAGGGCCGAACAAGAGTGAGTAATTTCCGTGGTTACACCAGGGACCACTTGACTATTCATGCCAATGAAATGGGACAGCATTAGGCTTACCCGAGAAAAGGCGAAACCTATCCGATGAAGTCTCACATAGAAAAAATACCCACAACGCCCTGTGGTCATTGTTATCAGTCTGTATCGTTGTCGATACTGGCAAGTGGTCAGGGAAGTGTTGATGATGAGAAACTTTAGTGACTAAATCCTGAGTGAAGAGTAAGCCTAAACTAATTGCTCAGAAAAAATAAGCCAAAAGCCTATAACGAAAAGTGTCAATATTTTTTATTGAATGTAGCTCATGCTTATCCTGAGATGTACCCTAAATGATGTTCGCGCAATGGCAAGGGATATTGTATATGTTCATGACTGAAAAGCCTATGGCAATTACATTCAAAGTTAATGAAGATTATTTTAAACTATTTTCAACCCTCGTTCAGCAATTCCATATGTCTAGGCTCCTCAACGGACTTTCAAAAGTTGGTCAGATTTCAATCGAATGAATTTATTAAAATTCAATACATCGATTGAAAGTGCTTGTTTCATGTTCTGAATTTCTTTGAAATAAAATGTAATCCCATCACCTAATGGTTCTGCAGGTGCGGGATATGGATGTGGGTAGTTAGGCCTAATTCCACATGAATTCCGATGCTCTTTGTGTTGTCTAATATCAACAAGGATAAATGACTTGAACATCCTGTCGGATATTGATCATGGTTTATTATTAATGAATATATATAAAACAAATGTTTACTTACAATTTTGATTAGCCTGATCCAGATAGAGGAAGGGTTTGAAAACTGTAAGCTAAACATATGTTGTCAATTTTTTCTAACTCCGAGTTAGGGAGAGCAGTTGTCAGAGTGACCACACGGACAGATGTCCCTCCCGCGAGCTGGCCTTCGGCTAAGGGATTCATGGCGGCGGCTCTGTGTTTGACTTGAGCCACGCGACTGCGGGGCGAACGCTAGAACGTGGGAAACCCCACCGAACAATGGGCGGTATTCAACCGAACCTAATCACCATGAAGAGTACGAACCCTGTGGAAGGACAAGTGGACGGTCCAGACTGAGAGAAGGCTCTCGCTCAGTGAGCTCCGAGTAGGAAGTGACTAATGGGAAGTTAGGGCAGGTGCGCCCTGACCGCTGTTTTTCTGTCAGGTGTGTGACCATCACAATAAAGCGCCAGTATGAGCAATAGCTTATGTGTGGTTGTTGATCACTTATTTTGATTATTCATGAGCTATATTTTTATATCACATTGTTATGCATGAGAATAGCATATGGGCCTAGTTGTGAAATTAGTGGTCATAACACTTGTTGAATTTGCAAACAAGACAGTCACTTCAGGAAGTAATTTGAATTTATAATACAAAAATAAAACAACTTTTGAAAATAAATAGCTTATACTTTTCAGTTTATTAGAAGTCATCGAAAAATTAAATAATAATTTAATTGGAATTTCAGTTTACTTCCTGATGCCTGAATTGGCTGCCATCAATTAGAAGTGACCCAACCCCGAATGGTAGCCTATTAACAATACATGACATGTCAAAACAGCTTACCTAATTTTTGCATGGGCTATGGATGATATTGTTTTTTATTGGATAGATTAATTTAGGCTAAAAGGAATGTGGTCCTCAGAGCCTTAATAATTAACGAACCTTCAGTAGGCAGTTGGCACTGACAGCCGACAGGCAAGTGTACAAGGCTTTGAATTAGTGGACCGGAATGAGTTCACTTTCTAAACCACTTATAAACCCAGACGGTAGGCCTATACAGTCACAATGTGTGGCTTTCTGAAGAGGCTGTGGCTGATGAATACACTGGGTGGTGGGGTCTACACTGAGTGGTGGGGTCTCTTGTGAAACTCCAGAAAACGTGGGTGACTTTTGGGGAGGCCTTTGACCATACAGAGCGCAATGGGACATCTGGTCACGCGACCCACGTGCAGTCAGCCGCCTGTCTCTCGTCACTAGGAAACGTCCTTCAGAGGGTCACACATAAATACCCCACGGTCGCGGCGCATGCGTCCTTTTCCAGAGAGCAGCGACCACCGACAGAAAAACTTGTTACGTTCACAGGACTGTATCTATATAGTGTCACAAGGCAAAAACATTTACGTGGATCACATTTTTTATATAGGCCTACCTAGATCCAATTGTCACATAGCCTATCCTAACCTATAGTAGTCTATTCAATGTTGGAGTGCCAATTTGTGACATTTTTGTGCAGGCACTATAATGGGATGGGGACTTATAGAAAGTTCCATCTTGTTATGGGTTGGTGGCACAGAAGGGCCAAAAATCAACGAATCGGTCAAAATCGTTGAGGCAACAGCGGAGAGAATATCAGAGAGCCCGAATTAAAAGGCCAACTTGTAAAGAGGTGCTCGCGCCCTTTCCTGCTGTTCTCTCTATTATCATCTGGTCACGAGTCCCCGTGATCAGAATTAGCGTGAGAATGACAATGCCACAATAGTTCCCATTCCCAGACGCCCTAAGCGGCGCTCGTTTTGGCTGCTAATTATGAGGAACACAATCATTCCTGTTGGGCCAGTGTGCCCGTCTACATGCGCTTTTCTAGGTTACTTATTCCGGATCTAGAGGCATATATATAAGGCAATTCACACTTGCAACATCAGATTTGAAATGCGCATTGGAAATGCATATAGAGGGACAAGCACTGTGTAACGTTCGTCGTCTGATGATGAGGAATCATCGGACCAAAGCGCAGCGTTTATTAGAAACAGAACACTAAACAAAATAACAACGAGAATGAAACGAAACGAAATAGTCCTGTCTGGTACAGACACAAAGACAGAAAACAACTACCCACAAAACCAACATGGAAATGGCAACCTAAATAGGCTCCCCAATCAGAGACAACGAGAAACAGCTGTCTCTGATTGGGAACCAATTCAGGCCACCATAAACCTAATTACCCCTAGACAATACAAAATCCCCATAGATAAACACAAGACAAAAACCCCTAGACAAGACAAAAACTAAACAAACCACCCTTGTCACACCCTGACCTAACCAAAAAATAAAGAAAACAAATATAACTAAAGTCAGGGCGTGACAGTACCCCACCCCCAAAGGTGTGGACTCCGGCTGCAAAACCTAAAGATATAGGGGAGGGTCTGGGTGGGCATCTATCCGCGGTGGCGGCTCTGGCGCGGGACATGGACCCCGACATGGACCCCGGGACCCTTGCCGCCGACCCCGGACTGGGGACCCTTGCAGCAGGCCCCGGACAGGAGGGCGACTCTGGCAGCTCCGGACAGGAGGGCGACTCTGGCAGCTCCGGACAGGAGGGCGACTCTGGCAGCTCCGGACAGGAGGGCGACTCTGGCAGCTCCGGACAGGAGGGCGACTCTGGCAGCTCCGGACAGGAGGGCGACTCTGGCCTGGAGGGCGTCGCTGGAGGGTCCGGACTGGAGAGTGACTCTGGAGGGAGGAGACGTAGAGACAGCCTGGTGGGCCCTGTGGCAGCCCCACGTTTCTAATAAACGCTGTTGGGGAGACCTACAGGAGGCCTGGTGCGTAGAGGAGGCACCGGATGAACCGGGCTGTGGGGGAGCACTGGAGCTCTGGTGCGCAGCCTTGGCACCACTCCTCCAGGCTGAATGCCCACTTTAGCCCGGCCCCTCCAGAGTGCAGGCACAGGTCGAACCGGGCTGTGGGGGAGCACTGGAGATCTGGTGCTTACCACTCGCACTTCTCCATTAGGCTCAATGCCCACTTTAGCCCGGCACGGGCGGAGCGCAGGCATAGGACGAATTGCACCCTCCCAGCGCCCCGGAGACACAGTACGCAGAGCTGGCGCAGGATACCCTGGGCCGAAACGGCGCATCGGAGACCAAACACGCTGAGCTGGCACAATCCGCCCTGGCTGGATGCCCACTCTCGCATGGCACTTGCGGGGGGCTGGCCTATAGCGCTCCTGGCTATCATATCGCCGCCTCTCAGCTATAGCTGCCTCCAGCTCTTTTTTCGGGCGGCGATATTCCCCAGCCTGTCTCCAGGGTCCCTTACCGTCCAATATCTCCTCTCAAGTCCAGGAGTCCTGAACCCTCTGCTCCTCGTTACCACGCTGCTTGGTCCGTTGGTGGTGGGTAGTTCTGTAACGATATTCATCTTCGGATGAAGAGTAGTCATCGGACCAAAGCGCAACGTGGCAAGTGTTCATGTTATTATTTATTAAAAACAGAACACTAAACAAAAATAACAACGAGAATGAAACAGTCCTGTCTGGTACAGACACAAAGACAGAAAACAACTACCCACAAAACACAGGTGGGAAAAGGCTACCTAAGTATGGTTCTCAATCAGGGACAATGATAGACAGCTGTCTCTGATTGAGAACCACACCCGGCCAAACACACAGAAATAGAAAACATAGAACACAAAACATAGAATGCCCACCCCAACTCATGCCCTGACCAAACCAAAATATAGACATAAAAAAGGAACTAAGGTCAGGGCGTGACAGAAGTGGTTGAAAAACTAGTGTTAATGACTCCAACCTAAGTGTATGTAAACTTCCGACTTCAACTGTAAATAGGCCTTTACTCTCTATCCTGTCAGTCTCAATCCCTTCATCCATCCTTCCAATGAAATGATCTATTTTCCATATTAGACTACTATCCCTCTATTCGACAACTATCCCTCTACACATTCTTATCTATTAATTGAATCAAAAACATGATATCCTTCTAAAGTAAATATACCTCTTCATAATGTGAGAACATTTAAAACTTTAGTGGTGTATTAACACACTGTTATTATACTGTTATTTATAGGCCATTTTGGGTATTATCAACAGTAAAATACTGTCAAATGTTAAACTGCATCATACTGTAAATGATGGTGCATTGTGGGAAAATGTTGTAGGCAGGGAAATAATTGCTGTATTTCGATAGCTACTGTAATTCCATCCCACAGGATACACAGTATTTTTGGAGTGCCAAAAACCTTTGGCCCTAGTGGGTGCATGATAGGCTGGCTCATTAACATATTTTGAGACGTGTCTTTTAAGAGGCTATCGTTGGTAAGAGTGCTGTAGGCCTAACAATTTAACAAGTATGTGCTAGTAGTGCACCATCATTTACAAATGTATAGGGGACAGATTGGAGTGGCAGCAAGCCTTAAATCTGGTTGAGCATTTTGCCATGTTCTTTTGGTCTGTTTTGCCCTGTAGTCACTTACAGTTTGGATGCCTTTGTTAAGGCCTCTTGGAAGTGAAACAGCAAATATTCATTGATATGGTGTACCTCACAGCTGACCTGCTTGTACCAATCCCATGTTATTACAGTAAAATACTGTGACTTACAAACCACCAAATCCCCTCCATGAATTTCATTCATCCATCCATCCAGCCATCCATCCGTTAATTAATTCATTAAGATTGAGGTAGCATGTCCTTTTTAATAGAAGTATAATAAAGTCAATTCTACGGTATTGTACTGTGTCATTACACAGTACCTGGTTTGATACTGTATTTAGATTACAGTAGGTGTACTGCAATATGAAGTACAGCTACTTAGGTTACTTGCCACTTTGCTGCCTGTAGTGACTGTCAAATTCGCGGCAACCCCTTTATAGTGTTGATGGCTGTAGTTATTCAACTTTTTAAGCATGGTGATGGAATGATGACAGGGGTATTAGGATCTTGTTTTCCCCAACATGATCCAGCCACATTTTATCCAATATGCAACAATTGGCGATTACACTTGTTTTCCATAGGCCTAACAATGAAATATTATGGAATGTCCAAGTGAAAAGAACGTTGTGTGGGCAGTAGGCTATCGCATTTGGACTGAAACCTATTGAACAAGTGAATTAGCCTAATTGTTTCAATATTTCCAGCACAATCTGAAGATTTGGTGCAGCCGGTGGTAGGCCTAAACCTGCTTCAGTAGCAGTATTCAATTATATGTTGCAACTTTAGGCTAGCTAAATATTGTTTTAGAGACAGCCCTTATTTTAACGGAATAATAATGGGCTAAACCAGTTATAATGTAGTCTACTAATTGGTCTTAATTGATAGGCTAGCCTAACCTTGGCATATTTGCCGAAGTTTGTAACAAATGTAGGCTAGCTACTTTACAGACATTTTCTTGTTGGTCGCATATGTTTTAAAGGCATTTTCAATCGGTGCTTGAAATCACTTTGAGCATTTGGTCCGCACTCCAAGGCACAGCCTGACTACATAACCGTCACAGTTAGCATCTATTCGCGTCTATTCATCGCGCTGTTTTCTGCATTGAAACCCCAAATATATTTATTTCCCGTGCCTATTGTAGGTGGTCTCTTTTTTTATTGATTCCATAAATACACATTGAGCTTGTAAATAGCCATTAATTTCTGTTGTAATATATAGGCCAGCCTAGAACTGCCCTGACCCAGTAAACTTGAAATTAGGTTTACATAATTTATCCATTAGCCTATCAGAGTCAGCTGTCCATTATTTAGAAAATGCACACAGACATGTAATACATTGTTGCACTGCATCTGTGCATAATAAATACATTATTCAAGAGCGTCATAATAACAAGTAGAACATTACAAGAGTTCTAGAACACTACATTGTAGGTTACTTGCTTGATTTGTGATGGCAGTAGAGAGGGTCAATTTTAAAGTAAGGCACGTGAATGTATTATTTTTTGCCAAATTTGAACAAGGTGTCTTTAGAGAAATATCGAGTTTAATTTCTCACAATATTTAAGTAGGCAAATGTTGTTTTTCATTAACAAATTTCGTCTGTCCGAATGTAATTTGAGGCCTTCTTCTTCCCTCCAGTGATGGAGACAGACGCTTGTAAGGAAGGGCACTGTAAGCCAGTGCGCAGACCACGTCGTCCCTATATGGTAATTAAGAGCAATATAACGTGGCATATAGGCCTAAAACTACCTGCCTTAGTTGTAAATGTATGTTGTTTTTGTTGTATATCATTTCTGTAATGTTTTTCCTTAGTAGAGCTTTGAGATAACTCTGTAATGAAAGTGCTATACAAATTAAATATAGCCTATTATTATTGATTATTATTATTGAACATGTTTGATTTACACATGGATTTCCTTATTACCCTATCAGGTAAGCGGACCTATGCTATGGCTTTAAAACAAAAAAATGGTGTTCAAATGCTAGATAAATGGATTTGAGTGTAATGTTCTCATGTCATTGTGCTTCCAGTTAGGTCCTCTGGTCAGGAACCCAGACTTTGAACCCAGACAGTGTGTGTCCAGAAACAGGAACAGGAGACCTCAGGTGAGTATGACACCAACGGGTGTTCTGCAGCCCATCGCTAAGAACCGAGACCCAGTGGAACAGAGCCCGAGACCACCATCACCTGACAGGACCACCATCAACCGCCTGCCACACACACAGGTAGGACTCCAGTCCTGCAGCATGACCTTATGTGTGTGTGTGTGTTCCACTGTGTTCGTCAACTTTAATGTGGCTATACCTATTTGCATAATACTATAGTAATGTGTATGATTGAGTATTTTATTATTATTTTGTTATATCCACCTCATTATAATAATTTGCACACTGCAAATTGACCACAACTAAACCCTAAAGAGATTGTATTTGAAAAGAACAGTAATTTCATACCTTGATTACATTGAGACACGATCACATACAGTATGTCTCTTATTTTATTAGTGGGAATAGTTGGGAATAAATTCCCTGAATTAAACACATTTTTAGCTGAATTCCTGATGATTTTACAGTCTTTTTGACCAAAAACTAAACTATCTGTTGCTGACCCCTGTCGTAGAAGGAGACAAAGGTAAACACAGATTGTGTGTGCGTGTGTGCGTGTGCGTGTGCGTGTGCGTGCGTGTGTGTGTGTGTGTGTGTGTGTGTGTGTGTGTGTGTGTGTGTGTGTGTGTGTGTGTGTGTGTGTGTGTGTGTGTGTGTGTGTGTGTGTGAGTGATACAGACAGTCCCCCTATGTGAGGAGAAGGAGAAAGAGAAGGCCCTGTTGGTTAAAGCCAGAGAGAGGACCATGAGATACTTGAAGGAGGATCTGGCTTACTACCATGAGAAGGTCACCAAAGACCTGGGATCCCTAGGCCAGACCCTGGACAGAGCTCTGGTGCTGAACCAAAATGAAGAGGAAGCTAAGCTGGAGGAGAGGATTGATTTTGAAAGGATGGTTAGGAGGTTTGGGAAGGGTGAGAGATTGATGAAGCCAGCGCTAGAGGTTGCAGGAAGAATAGACAGAGAAAGATCAAGACACCCAAAAGTAAAGAAGGTAATGAATGGCAGAAGAGCCGGCCAAATAGTAAAGGTGGCAGAAGAGGAAGAGAGTGAAGGAGGTCAAAATGCACAGCCAGTGAAAATTGACAAGGAAACCGCTGCGGAGTTCATGGACAAGGTCCAAAATGTGTTTGTAGGTTTTGAGAAAGTACAAGACATCGACATGTGTCACATGATCAGAAAGCAGATCAAGCAAGACCAGATGATGTTGGATGCTTGGAAGCTCCAGCAGGAGTTAGTCGTGGGCTCTTTCAGAAACTACTGGAGAGAGCTGGAGGAGGGCATCGAACCCATGCTGGACAGAGTGCAGAAAATAGCCGCTGTGGAAGTTGAGGTAACACCACACACCACAGCATGCTGTAGGTCAGCTGGCATAATGGCAAGAACAAGGAGGGAAGAATAGCATTCAGGTTTCTTTACAACTCACATTGTGCACTATAATAGCCTTCAGTATTGCCGCAGTATTTTGGATTGTGTTAACTCACGTTGGAGGCTTGTTAGGTCTTTTTAAAAATGCATTGTGCGTGTTATGTTTAGCCCAGCCAGGTCACCCATTATACAAGTCAGTATTCAATGTCCATCCATGTCTGAGGATGTCAGGAGATGACGTGGAAACCAGCCACTAGCCACCAGCCACTTCGAATAGGTTTCGGTTTTGCTAGGGTGTTGTGGACAGGAATGGCAGATAGGTGTAAGCATCTGATTCCGAAGGTTGCAAGTTTGAATCCAGCGATAGAAAGTTGTTTTTTATATATTTTTTTAAGCCTATCCCAAACCTTACCCTTACCTTAACCATTTGGAGTTAATGACTAACCTTCAACATTTGGAGTTAATGCCTAAACTTAACCTTAAACATTTCAAAATTTGACATTTGGAACAACTTTGAAATTTGACGTTTGATAAACATGGATGAATGTCTAATTCTGACGTGAGACTGTGAGAGTTGGTAGGTTTAACCAAATAATCTAACCCTGCACCTCTGTCTCGCCTCTCATGCAGAATGACTTCGCTACACTTGAGTCAGTGGTAGGTTGTTTACTGCGTTCATACAGTATTTATACAGACATATATGAATTACTGATTCATTACTGCAGCTGAAATATTCTCCCAGTATTTGAGACCTGTTAGGTTTTGATATACATGTACTCCCAATGGACACACACTGGTTAAATTACCGTTGTTTCCATGTAATTTCAAGAAGATTATGTTGAACCAACATGGAGTAGACGTTGAACTGACGTCTGTGTCCAGTGGGCTGTATCTTGTCACTGTGATCTTGTGATTAATAATGTGAACTAATCTTATACCTCTAATCTTCCCATCAAGAGTCAGAACTACAGGTCACCTGCTCCAGTGACTATGACCTCCTTGACCTCTGTCCCTCTGACCAATGCTCCACGGACCGATATGCTCCAGACTACAGCCACTGCCCCCCTCTTCCTCCCCGTTCGCATCCCTCCCTCTAGCCTCCAGATCACCGCCACTCCACCCCTCCCTCTACCCCATCGCCTGCCCCCACTGAAGGTTCCACTGCCCACCCTGGCATGGCCGCAGACCACCCATCTGCCACCCATTTCCACCCAGACTGAGGGAGGACAGACAGGCAACACCGACAGGACTGGAACCCCTGTACTGGTAAGAAGCCTGATAAGAACCAGGCTCCCTCTCTCTCTGACTGTCAGATCCACACACACGGTGTCACATAGAGGAAAGCTAGTGTAGATCTGTCAGATTATAGCTGCACTGGAAAGATGTTTCAATGTTGTATTATGTTTCTCAGGACACTAATGGAGATCAGACAGGAGAAAGCAATGAGATTGATGTTGAGGTAAAGGAGATTATCATCCTGCCTGATGAGATTGATTATGTCGAGGTAAAGGAGATGATCATCCTGCCTGATGAGATTGATTATGAGGAGGTAGAGGAGATTATCATCCTGCCTGATGAGGAAAGGTTCCAAGTGAAGCAAGAGAAGAAGGAAGAAGTGAAGGTAGAGGAGAAGAAGGAACAGGAGAATGAGACAGAGGAGCGGAAGAAATACCGCAAGACCCTCAAGAAGAGGTGAGATTTAAGTAGACAGAAGATAATTATATAGTGGAGGGAGGGAAAAGCTAGCAGACAGACGGACACATAAAAGGAGATAGTAAAGGATGGTGTGACCACAGGAAATTGGTGGCACGGGAGGACGGGCTTGAGTTAATGGTTGGAGCGGAATCAGTTGAATGGTATCAAATAAATAAAACACAGGGTTTCCATGTTTTTGATGCCATTCCATTCGCACCCTTCCAGACGTTATTATGGACCGTCCTCCCTTCAGCAACCTCCACTGGGTGTGACTCACAATTTTCAAGTGTTGTAGTAGTGTCCGTATTGTTACATTCATGTCAGTGGTTACTGTCTCCCTCACAGGTTTATCAGATGTCTGAGCAAGATGTTTTGCTGTGAAGGCTGCTCTCAGAAATGCTGCAACTGAAATCTTCATCACACTGCAACCAAAGACCCCAAAAACATGCACACACACACACACCAGGGATTTATTTCATCCTATTTTTCAATAAACATAAAATCCCATCCTGTTGTTTGTTTTGTTCAGATTGGCAGCTCTTGACAAAAAAATGAATATTTTGTCCAGGGTTGGTTTTGGGAAGTCTCCAAAGCTTGTAGAATAGAGTGGTCCTATTCATTCATTACAACTTTATAAGATTTAGCCTCTTCACTCTGGGAGACCTGTACACATTTGTCTCCTGGAGCCAAGAGGCTTTATAAGGTTTTGCCTCAAGGGGAAGACAAGTATAAAGAGAAAAAGCTTGCATGCAGAATTGCTCACCAAACATACTTTTTGTCTAGGGTGTGTGGATTCAACATAGCCCTCTTTAGTTGTGTGTGGATTCCAATAATTTATATATACACCACAGGACGTTGGTGGCACCTTAATTTGGGAGGATGGGCTTGTGGTAATGTCTGGAGATGAATGGTATCAAATGCATCAAACACATGGTTTCCATGTGCTTGATACCATTCCATTAGCGCCGTTCCAGCTATTATTATGAGCCGTCCTCCCCTCAGCAGCCTCCTGTGATATACATACAGTATGGTTTTATACATAATTGGAGTCATTCATGCACTCTTCCTTGTGCATGAGCGCCTCCCTTTGGACACCCGCGAGGCCCCATGTGCAGATGTTATAGCGTTACACGACCAGCGTGGGGCGGTAGACCACGATACCCAACACATTGCTAACCAGTCGCACTCGTACAAATAAAAGAACTAGGAAATATACAACATTTCAAACAAGGGGAGGCGACAAATAAGGAAAACAAAGGAGCTTCTAATCCAACGGGACGAACCGGTACATAGTCGTTAGCGTTTCAGACATCCGTGGAGAGTGATACGATCGAGTTTGTAAGGTTTGATATTGTATTTGTCATTTGGATGACACAATTAGCTGGCCTGCCTGCATTGGCCAATGATGTTCGCTAACGCCAGGCAGTTAAGTTATCTGTCTAGCTATCGACGTTAGCCAGCTAGCCGAGGCCTGTCAAAGCTTTCAAGCGTTTCACGTTATTTGTTAGCTAACTAGATATTTGCTAGCTGCTACACACGAGACGTCCAAGACCTTGAACATAAAAAATAGCAAGCTAATTTTGTATCTTCCTAACTATCATGAACTACAGTAGTTAGTACAGTAACTAGCTGGTGCTGTTATAGCCAGCTAACGTTAGCTAGCCAACTAACTAACTAACTAGATTTCTAGTTAACGTTAACTAGTCAGACAGCATTGCCGTTGTGATAGTTAAGTTAGCAAGCGAGTTAATTAGTCATATTTAAAGGCCTGTTGTGTATTTAGGCCTCCCGTATGGACCACAATATGAGACGTCAGTTGGCAGGATTGCACGACTATTGTGGACTCTACCTAGCAGTTTATAACTAGCCAACACGAAATATTCTTCACCACACACCCTATTTTGAGGCTCCATGGCATGGACAACGAGGGCGGTTCCCTGTTTTAGCGCTTGCTGATGTTAGCTAAGCTACATTAGCAATGAGCGAGTGATGCAAGGATGTTTTGGTAGTTCATAGTTCGCAACTGCACAAGTTAGCTGTCTTCCAACTTGCTAGCTACACTACTCTTCTTTCCAATGCTAGCCCGTACTACTAGTTATATCAGGGACTAATACCAGTCTAGTAGGCTACCATTATCGCACGAGTTGAACGTACTATTAACGTTACCAAAATCATCATGGAAAAGCACCATGATTGTTTCCAAAGACACTCGGCTTGCTAGTTGGCTATGTATGCAATCTGCACAGATACAATTGTGAATTCGTTATTGCCTATCTAGCTTAACCAACAGCTTTAAACATTTTACATCTGTTTTGTCCGCTTATCTACATCATTCTAATAACTAAAGGGGGTCACGTTGTAGAGCGGAGTTGCCCAAATTCGGATCTGGGGCCTCCCCTTGATCCACGTTTTGGTTTTTGACCTAACATTACACAGCTGATTTAAAATAACCAACTCATCAAGTTTTGATTATTTGAATCCACTGTGTAGTGTTATGACAAAAAGCAAAACGTTTGTGAAACCCTGGAGTAGAGGAGTGCTGCCTACATTAATGAGCTTTAGCCTGCGAGTGAAATATGGATTGACCACTTGGTGAAGTCGAAAGGTGCCCAGAGATTCAGTTCAAACCAGGGGCAGGTAGATGTCTGCGTTTCTATTTTAATCTGTTAACATGGGACACATCAGATATGACCAGGCTAGGTCTTGCTTTAGTGCTGGTTGGCTATATTCTAAATGGAGATGCCAAGACAGGTCAGAGACTGAGCAAGACTGTGCAAGAGTTTGCGTTCACAGGTCAGGGGAAGATCACATCTGGAAACAGGTTGCCAAAGTAGACTGACAGACTGGGCTGGTACATCACCCTGTGTCCACTACATTCTGGGAGTAACTTCACTGGTCTTGACTGTACACATAACAGTGCTATTGGAATCCATGTTGGTTTTTGATAGCTGAGGAACGCTCAACTTTTCTCTTTTATATGGAGGAGGAGTTGATTATTGATAACAGGCTGTGTGATTTGATGGCAACAACATTGAGTTGCCATCAAGCGATACTTTTATCGACTACAACCACCTACTCTCCTGATTTGTGTTGCTCAACTCCGCGTGAATGTGGTTGTGCCAAATTCATCTATTTTACGTAGTACATCAAGGCTGTTGCGTCTCCAGTTAAGCAACAACGAGGAAAAAGCAGGTTGTATTCAATGAAAGTATAAATTTCACTATTCCCCGTGAAAGAACCACAGTTAGTTACAAACTTAGGTACATGTAGGCGTTTTTAAGAATTTAGATTTTTACAAGTATCGACTGAGGGGACTCAATGGTGTTGCTGTCAAATCATTCGACCTGTTATCAATAACTCAACTCCTTAATATGAGAACGGACTTGAGTGTTCCTCAGCTATTTTGGACAAGCTGCCTTGTCATGGCTGTTCTAAAATGGGGGACATTTTCAGTAAGTCTCCTTTCTGCACCCTTTACATACAAACAGCGCACCCATCTCTCTGTGGTGTGAGTTCAACCCTGCCTAATTAGACAAATTTAGCACCACTGATGTCAGATTGACACCTTGAACAACGGTGATACAGCATAGTACCGGGGCGGCAGGTAGCCTAGTGGTTAGAGAGTTGGACTAGTAACCGAAATCCCTGAGCTGACATGGTAAAATCTGTTGTTCTGCCCTTGAACAAGGCAGTTAAGTCACTGTTCCTAGGCAGTCATTGAAAATAAGAATGTGTTCTTAACTGACTTGCCTAGTTAAATAAATAATAGATAACCCCACCCATGTCCTAGTCCCCTACTAGCAGTAGGAGACCCAGCTAAGGCCTGTATTGTGAATGGGTGAGACATGGAATGTGGCAACTTTGGGGGCCACAATCTGAACACGTCATGAGGGGCCGCAGTTGCTCGCTGGTCTGCACACCCACTTTTTTCATTTGGAAATTCGAGGGCTGCCAGTTGCCCATCTCTTGCCCTAGATAAAAGCTCAGTGAGAGAAGGCCTGACGCATCCCACTGAGGGGCTCATGCATTCCCCCGGCTCTCACTGCTCTAGATACGGTTATAAGCACCGTACAGTTTGTCTGGGGAGGGGTGTGTGTGTGTGAGAGGATATGTGGTGGGTTTGTGTTGTTTACACTAGTGGGGAGAGGCTGGAGAAGGGGAGAAGTACCGGTAAATTGAGTTTTCTGTGACCTTAACAACACTAGAAGGGGTCATGTAGAGGCCCGTTTAGAGTAGGGTAGGGCAGTGGACGTTCTACCTCCTGTAATCATTGACTACCACTGACCAATCAGTCATGTCTCAATGTCACCTCCCCTTATGATGCAGGTCAGTAAACCAATCAATAAGATCCATAGTTAAAGTAAACACAACTCCTGCAGTTAGCCTGCCCTTTCAACAACCTCACGCAGAATTAGAGTAATGCTTAATATCAAATCTCAGTATGAGGGTGAGAATCAACATTTTGCTTCTACCTCTTTTAGCTGTTTCCTGTCTTCAGATCAATCTGTTTAGCCTGCCCCTCTACAACCTGTTGTTTCTTAGCACTATGAATCTTGGAGTCAGTATGACTTATGAATTGTGAGTGAGTAGTTTCTTGGTATCAGTATGATTTATGATGAATAGTGAGTCACATTGTTAGTGCCTTTACTGATTTGGCTCCTCCTCACTGAGCTCTCTGAGTCAGTACTGATGCAGTTTGGTTTAGTCTTTCTCTGCAGAGTCCTTTCTTTCTCTCTCATTTATCATCTCCAGTTTATATTTTCTCTCTTTCCTGTGGATAGGTAGGACTGTGCACTCGCTGCTTGGTCGACCACGGTAACTCACCACCATGCCGTTCCCCTTTGGCAAGTCCCACAAGTCGCCGGCGGACATCGTCAAGAACCTGAAGGACAGCATGACGGTGTTGGAGAAACACGACATCTCTGACAAGAAGGCTGAGAAGGTAAACAACCGACACAAACACACACTTACACACAAAGACATACAGACAGTACCTCCTAGTTACACCTCTCTCCCACTACTCTAACTTGATTAGTGACCTCAGAAATTCTATGGAAGCGATGGAGTGGGGAATTTCAAACGCCTCACTCTAAGAGTTTGAATTGACTACAGTGTAAATAAATAAATAGGCAGGGCTCTCCAACTCTGTTCCTGGAGAGCTACCCTTCTGTAGGTTCACACTCCAACTCTGTTCCTGGAGAGCTACCCTTCTGTAGGTTCACACTCCAACTCTGTTCCTGGAGAGCTACCCTTCTGTAGGTTCACACTCCAACTCTGTTCCTGGAGAGCTACCCTTCTGTAGGTTCACACTCCAACTCTGTTCCTGGAGAGCTACCCTTCTGTAGGTTCACACTCCAACTCTGTTCCTGGAGAGCTACCCTTCTGTAGGTTCACACTCCAACTCTGTTCCTGGAGAGCTACCCTTCTGTAGGTTCACACACCAACTCTGTTCCTGGAGAGCTACCCTTCTGTAGGTTTTCGCTCCAACTCTGTTCCTGGAGAGCTACCCTTCTGTAGGTTTTCGCTCCAACCCTGTTCCTGGAGAGCTACCCTTCTGTAGGTTTTCGCTCCAACCCTAGCTGTAACTAACCTGATTCAGCTTATCAACCAACTAATTATTACAATCAAGTGCGGTAGATAAGGGTTGGAGTGAAAACCTACAGGACGGTAGCTCTCTGGGAACAGGGTTGGAGTGTGAACCTACAGGACGGTAGCTCTCTGGGAACAGGGTTGGAGTGTGAACCTACAGGACGGTAGCTCTCTGGGAACAGGGTTGGAGTGTGAACCTACAGGATGGTAGCTCTCTGGGAACAGGGTTGGAGTGTGAACCTACAGGATGGTAGCTCTCTGGGAACAGGGTTGGAGTGTGAACCTACAGGATGGTAGCTCTCTGGGAACAGGGTTGGAGAGCCCTGGTGTAACGTGGTACCTGTGTTTCGAAAATATATATGAACAAACATTTTTGCCTGTCATGTTTGACTAGAGATGTTGGTCCCAACAACCTGTTGAGGGTTTCCTTTCATAACAAGCCTTCTCTAGACTCTGAAGAAAGTGTATGATGGGATAATTTCAGGACAACATGGGATGGTGGGTGTTAGGGGTTAGCTAGGTCATAGGAAACAGTATGGTGACTGATGGAGACCTAGCTTATATAATGTAGAGAGCTCATTTCATCTGTGTCTGGCTCTGTGTGTGTCCAGGCCACAGAGGAGGTGTCTAAGAGCCTGGTGGCGATGAAGGAGATTCTGTATGGCACCAATGAGAAGGAGCCCCAGACAGAGGCGGTGGCCCAGCTGGCCCAGGAGCTCTACAACAGCGGCCTGCTCAGCACCCTCGTAGCTGACCTGCAGCTCATCGACTTTGAGGTGAAACACTTTTACACTGTGTTTGTTTGTCTTTGGGACAGATGCAGGGATATGAGAGATTTCTTTTGAGATGCTGACTAGAAAGGTGGGTCTCCTTTGGGACGGAGTGATATAGATGAGAGAGACCGATTTATGTCGATGTACAGAAAGAGTCAAGACTGACTGTTCTGTCTCTTCTACTGGCACATGGACATGCTTTCACAGGGACATGGTTTTTTGCTCACTGCAATATGTCTGGCCCATGGTGGTGTGTAGACTTCACTGAGTCAGTGTGGTGTGATTCTCCTCTTCCTCTTTGACACGCTCAACCTCCACATCCTCAATTGGTCTGTGTCATTCTCACCCATCAGAAGAGACATCTGTCTTAGCTATTCCTGCTATGGGGAGGCTGAAATTGATAATGGGTGCAAAAACAACGCAATGATACTAATATGAAATGTTACGATTCACCAATGGTGAATCTGTTTTTATCACCATAACATGTACAAGAACATTGAATTCAGAATTTAAGTTCAGAAAAACTTTATGGCTGACCCTTTGTGATTTTTAACACTTTTCTGACATTGCTTCATGTCATTTCTGTACAACATCAGGGTAAGAAGGATGTAGCTCAGATCTTCAACAACATCTTGAGGCGTCAGATCGGGACGCGGACGCCCACGGTGGAGTACCTCTGTACTCAGCAGAACATCCTCTTCATGCTGCTCAAAGGGTGAGGCCTGGGGTGCCCAAACTTACTGTCATTTACAATGTTGGGGTGTAGTGTTTTTGAATTGGTTACCACATTGTCGTCTCAATAGAAAATAATGAAATCCATCGAAATAGAAAGATAACTATTGCAGAGGTTGACAGAAACAGCCGATATTGATAGTAATAACTGGAGACTTAACAATGTCCTACATCAGGGATCATCAACTAGATTCAGCCATGGGCAGATTTTTATTGAGCGGATGGTCGGGGGACAGAAAATAATTACAAATCATTTGTAGACTGCAAATTTACTGAAAGAAACCCAAACAGATGTGTTTCACTAATACACAATCATTTCAAACCTTGCTTACATTTGTGTACAATGTGTCTCTATTGTGTGGGAATACTTGAACAGATTTCTTAAATTAAAAACACTTGGAGCTGATTATCTGGTGTTTTTACAGTCTTATGCCCCCCCCCCCAAATAAAACAACTCGTGAGCCAAATTCCATTGGGGAACCCTATTCTATATCTTATTTCAATGTAATTTACATTGTCGGGGGGGGTGCTGCGTCTAGGTTTGGGCGATATTACGATAACATCATGATGTGACAGACGATGGTTTATCTTATTTGAACTTGACTGGCACTCCGCAGTAGAGAACGGAGTCCCGCAGGGCAACACACAAGTGATGCTCTGCGTAATTAGCCTATTCCTATTTGCTATAGTCTATTTCAATATATATATATGTGTGTGATGCAGAACGCAAGAGAGGAATGTAGGTCCGACAGAATGGATCATTATTTTTTAAGTACCGTACACTCCTGAACTATCTTGTGCTTAGCTGTTTTTAAAAAGCGTAGCCTGTATTCTCTTCTCTCTCCATTTGATAGGCTATATGAATGACTGTTGGCAATGCTTCATTGTTTTATGTATGGCTTTCTTCCGATCAAACAATGAATGTAAAGGAGTTCCATCTCAAAGTAATTTTTTTCGCCTAAAAACACAAGTTAGCCAGAGGACTAATAATGAGGGAGAACAAAGCATATCAATATCCTATAGAAACATCTAATGACCAGTTTAAGCTTATTAAGAAAGAAATGATCAGTGCAGACCATGAATATCCCTCCAAGTGAGGTTGAAAACCAAATGGCCAATAACCTATCCTTATTCCTCCTACTGGTCTATCATAAGCTTTACGACAACTTAAAGTTAGGAACATTAGCTTATTTCCCAAAATATTCTAGCCTACGAAGGAGTTGTCCTGAAGTTGTGGCTTTCATAAATAACACAAATGAATGTCTATAGCCTAAGACTAGGCATAGGCTATTTTCAATCACAGCTTTATGATAGATAGAAGAAACAATATTTATTTTCCTATTTTATGAGGCAATTATTATCCCGTTGTGAAGACAGTAGACTGTTTCTATCCAGCCCATGATGTAGTCCTATAACCTACACTACATGACCAAAGTATGTGGACACATGGTCGTTGAACATCTCATTCCAAAATCATGGGCATTAATATGGAGTTGGTCCCCCTTTGCTGCTATAACAGTATCTACTCTTCTGGGGAGGCTTTCCACTAGATGTTGGAACATTGCTGCAGGGACTTGCTTCCATTCAGCCACGAGCATTAGTGAGGTTGGGCACTGATGTTGGGTGATTAGGCCTGGCTCACAGTCGGCATTCCAATTCATCCCAAAGGTGTTCGATGGGGTTGAAGTCAGGGCTCTGCAGGCCAATCAAGTTCTTCCACACTAATCTCAACAAAAACAGCCCCAGACCGTTATTCCTCTTCCACCAAACTTTATAGTTGGCACTATGCATTGGGGCAGGTGTTTCCACTGCTCCAGAGTCCAATGGCGTCGAGCTTTACACCACTCCAGCCGATGCTTGATGCTTGTGTCCGGCTACTTGGCCATGGAAACCCATTTCATGAAGCTCCAGACTAACAGTTCTTGTGTTGACGTTGCTTCCAGAGGCAGTTTGGAACTCGGTAGTGAGTGTTGCGCTTCAGCACTCGGTGGTCTTGTTCTGTGAGCTTGTGTGGCCTATCACTTCACAACTGAGCTGTTGCTGCTCCTAGACATTTCCACTTCACAATAACAGCACTTACAGTTGACCAGGGCAGAAATTTGACGAACTGACTTGTTCAGAAGGTGGCATCCTATGACTGTGTCATGTTGAAAGTCACTGAGCTCTTCAGTACGGGCCACTCTACTGCCAGTGTTTGTCTATGAAGATTGCATGGCTATGTGCTCAATATTTATACACCTGTCAGCAACGGGGGTGGCTGAATCCACTCATTTGAAGGGGTTTCCACATACTAGTGTAGCTCACCAAGATTTTTGTTGTTGTTGGGGGGGTTGGCCAATAGGGGGCAATAGCATCGTATGTCAATGTTTTATGGGTACATAATTACGTTAGGACTAAAGTTGACATCGCCCAACCCTACTTGCGTCGTAATAACGGGATACCTCCTTCCTATTCAAATGTCCACCTGGTAGGTACGAGTCTCCAGAGATCGCTTTGAACTGTGGCATCATGCTGAGGGAGTGTATCAGGCACGAGCCACTGGCCAAGATCACCCTGGGGGCCGAGCAGTTCTACGACTTCTTCAGATACGTGGAGATGTCCACGTTCGACATCGCTTCAGACGCATTCGCCACTTTTAAAGTGAGTTTTCCAAAATGACTGCCGTTTTTCTCAGAACTGTAATATCTCAGACCCCCTAGGACCGTGGGTTTCTTGGGACTTAGCTAGAGGGCCTGCATTTGAGCTCATTGGTTAAAATACCTGTATGTTTTCCTCTTCCAGGACTTGCTAACGAGACACAAGATTCTGAGTGCAGAGTTCCTGGAGCAGCATTACGACAGGGTAAGTCCTCCACATCGTGCTGAAATGTAATCCGGCGAGAACACATCTCCATGACGCGTTTCTTTGAATGTTCCTTTTTCTGAATAGCAACCTGTCCTGGTTAACGGAGCTTTTTAAGACTGAGGTCACGCCAGCATAAGCTGAGTTTATTTGCGCTAAACCCCAGCCTGACAACGGAGTATTTCAGAGACATCTAAGATCCATGAAAAGTATACCAGGGAATACGGAAATTACCTTGGCAGCACAGTACTCAGTACCTAACATAAAAACCAGGCAGTTGACACTGTGGCTGTTTTGAATACAAGGCAGCTCCCTGTCTATCGGTGTGGGAATATCACTAGTTGGCTTGTCACCGAGTTTGCAAACAAGCAGATGCACTCTGAAATAGCGCTTGACATTCACTATGATTCTTTCTCCTCCCCTCCCTCCAGTTCTTCAGTGAATATGAGAAGTTACTCCACTCTGAGAACTACGTGACTAAAAGGCAATCCCTCAAGGTAAGAACGTTGGTCCTGTTGTAGTAAACAGCTGTCATTTGTATGTATACCTGTTTTTGAGGGCTAAGTATAGATGGTCTCTTACATGGTTTGGTTACTGAAAATATCACCAAGTTGACTGATGTCAGTCTGCGGATGGAGTAGGTTTTAGATACATTTCATCTGCCTGGTAACGTCCTCTTATTTTTGCCAATGCATAGCAGTATCTTCACTTTGCCTTGTGTAAACCCAACTATAATGACTATCTATTTATATAGTTTTAGCTGAATCTTGTCTTTCAAACCTGGCATTTAAATAAATTAATACTTTATCACCTACCACAGACTAATTGCAATTATTACTTAATGTTTTTTGTCACACTGAAACAATCTAGTTACTGGGAGAGCTTCTTCTCGATCGACACAATTTCACCATCATGACGAAATACATCAGCAAGCCAGAGAACCTCAAGCTAATGATGAACCTTCTTCGGGACAAAAGCCGCAACATCCAGTTTGAGGCCTTCCACGTCTTCAAGGTAAAATAATTTAAAAAAAGAGACTAGCACAAGGTTATAGCAGGCGGTGCAATTTGATGAGTTTAGTTAGATTGTAAGAATAATTTGTCCTCTTCCTTCCCCTGTAGGTGTTTGTGGCCAACCCCAACAAGACACAGCCCATCTTGGACATTCTTCTGAAGAACCAGACCAAACTCATCGAGTTCCTCTCCAAGTTCCAGAACGACAGGACGGAGGACGAACAGTTCAACGATGAAAAGACGTACCTGGTCAAACAGATCAGAGATCTGAAGAGGCCGTCCCCCCAGGAGGCCTGAGGGAGGGGCTTAAGGGGTCCAGACAACATCTGGATAATGGACTCATCAGCAGCTGCTGCTGTTCTGGTTTTTCCACCATTTTGAGGAAACAAAAAATAACGCGCCCACATCAAGTCATCAGGAAGTCTCCCGCTCATTCTGCTGTTCAACGCAACGGACATAAGATTTTGTTTCACGATTTTTATTTCCAGTATCTTCTTTTAAAAAGATGAACATAAGATGCTGCTTGTTTCTTCCACATTAAGACATGTGGAAGGGTAACATCAACAACACAACAAAGGTCATTCAAACATAGTAACAACGAAATCTACATTTGAGTGCTATGCAGACTTCTGACACACACGTAGTGCTATAATATCAGCATAAACCTTGAGATGAAAAGGTACTAGCAAAGTGAACATTGGGGTGTTGGTTGCATGCCTTGTTCGAATGTGACAGATCCATGGCTGTACTTGGGGCTAAACGCTGGCCCTGTCTACTTAGTGTCACAGTCTGCAAAAAGCACATACCAGCTACAACTCTTATCAATGCTTTCATCGTATACAGCAGCAACAGTGATACATTTTAAAATGGGCTCTCCAATGGCCTCATACCGAACCATGCAGCTATTGGTGTGTTGTGAAACAGCACAAAGCAAATGATATGGGTAAAATGCTAGATATTATTTCGGTACAGGCCTGACTTGTTCTGGGACAGGGTGAACATGTACATATTACTTTTATTTTTGCTTTGTAGATTTTGTTGAAACATTGACACATGAATATATATATTTGACCTTAAATCAAGTTTTTCGGTAATTCTAATCAAATTCATTTTTAAGAGAAAATCTGTCATTTTTTTGCATTTAATTTTACTGCTGAATTTAAATGGTGGCTGTTTTTTCTTTGTACATTATGTCCAGCCAGGGTCAGCTCTTACATTGTTAACCTAGAGGACATTACTAATAATTAGTACAGCTGGGGAATGTAATGGTATTAGCCCAGATCTCTTAATCCTCTTTTCTTTCCGTCTGTGTTTTAGTAACTCAGACGACTAAAATGTGCTGGGGTGCCAGAACAGTGGGATGGAGGGGAGGCCTGGAGGGAATGGGATGGGGCAAGGTGCTAACTAAAACATCAAGCCTGTGAGTTTGTGCTGAGCAGCCAGCCAATGGTCGCCTTCCCCTGCTCAGACGTTGCATGGATCAACCAATGGTTGTGTGCTACGTCATCCACTGAGAGATTGCTATAACATATGTGGTTAGCTGATACATAAAACATATCCTATACAAGCATTGTAAGATCTGGCAGGTGTCAGCAATGCCTGGGTAGAGCAACACGCCCTTCATCACCCAACTGGAATCTGATTCGGGGGGGGGGGGGGGGGTTGAAGGGGATTTCATAGAATCGCAACATTCTTCCCCCCACTTATCCACTCTGGTTTATTATGATATTCACTGCTTTCTGGTGGTGTAGGGGTGTTGCACCATATCTAGTGAGCTTCAGGAGTTGACAATTACTTGGCACATTCAAATGTTTCCCCTTTACCACCCAGTTTGAGCCATTTTCATTGGGGTTGAAATTCCAGTACAATTCCAGAGCATTAAGTATGTTCTTTGGAGATTGTTTAAATGTTTACTTTACACTGACTGAGCTAATCTGCCATTTGAAACACCATATTTATTTGAGGGATGGAGTTGATTGGATGATATGAATATATTGCATATATACCACTCAACAGACATGTTTACTTGCAGTGAAGGATATGGTCAGAGAGTGATGTTGAGCCAAGTGCTTTTGACTGAAAGCTCAAGATATCCCAATAGATGAGATCAACCATTTCATTGTGCAAACCAACAGAGACCAGTATTCCTTAATGCATATTTAAATTGCATGTTCCTCTACTGGCTGCATGGTACTCTCTACAAGCAATGTTGTACTGGAATTTTCTTTCAAAAATAACAAAAGAACATTTGAGATAGCGAGATTATTTGGCTATGTCTGACCTTTAACCTTTGACTCCAGTCCCAGCACATTGAGTGTGTGGGTGCTTTCAGTAGTGTCAAAAAGGCTTTGGCCTTACAATCTAAACATAAATAAATGAAAAACATTTGGAATAAATTGAACCTTTGCTCAGTGTTATTTGTTTCGCATGGTCCTTTCCTGTATCTGTCTGCTGAATGTCTGGAAGAGTAAAATCAATTTTAAAAATCCAGCATTCAAGCACTCTCAATTTACGGTATATACCCTATCCTGGATGTTGATGACGTGTGCATTATTTAGCTATGGATACTTGGCTATTGTAGCCTTTTCTTTTTATAAACAGAATGTGCTAATGATACCGCATAATTATCAGTACTCCCTTTCTCTATTTTTTCACGGACGGTACTCTTCACACACTACTTACTCATCATAACGTAGACGTAACTCATTCCAGTGCCTGTGCCTTTAAGTGGGCTTAAAAGTCAAACTTCCGGTAGATTGATACCACCAGCTATATTGTATCAGTAACAACAGAAGAGGCTCGCATACGAAAGGCGATCTAGCTACTGTAGCAAGAAAGAAAGAAACGAAACCCACCCGATCAGTCTTTGACAGGGACAGCCATGGTCAAGATCACTTTCCAGTCCGTCGCGGGACAGAAAGCCGAGAAGGAGCAGAATGATGGCGACAAGACCGACATTCTCATAAACCATCCAATGGTAAATTAGTGATGCATTTCTATGTTGTGGTTGGCAACATATATTGCTTTGTGTGCTGTGCCCTTCGATAAAACATAGCTAGCTAGCGCTACCTTCAGTAATTATGAAGTTGCGCGCGGTGGGATGTCAAGCGTCTGCAGGGCATTTTACTTGAAATTTACCGGCACAAACATCGACGCAACAGGAGCATTTTAACGTTGTTATTTGACAGCAGAGCAGCCATTGTCATTTGTCAGGAAATAAAACGATACTGTGCGGCTAACGAGCTCTTTGTGGAAATATAGCCACTTAGCCAAATAGTCTACGGATAAAGGGGAACTGCTAACATTACTATTGAACATAGTTAAGTGGATGTTCTTAGACAGATTAGTTTTATTGACATCAATTATTTAGGCCAACGTTAGGCTATGAGAATTTAACTCTAATGTTGTCAATATTGGAGTTAAATTCTTAGCTGTAAGAACCTAAACCAAGAAGGATTTAATTATTTAAGCATAGGCCTATAATGTTGGCTGTGGGTTATGAATAATTATTATATCTCTTGGGAAATGTGAATGGATTACAATAAAAACATGTTTACCAAACACAGGCAGCAGACAAAATGGCAGATGGAGGTTACTGCTGGCCATGCAAGTTCATATTTAGTAAGTAGCATCACTGTGCCAGCAGTAGGCTACAGTTCTCAACTTGTGATGCAGTCGTTCAAGGAAAACTTGGCTTCTCAGAATCCTGCTGTTTCAAATCCAATAAAATATGCTTTGCTTTCAGTCAGCCCCCTGCATTCAGTAATGAACTACAATGAAAGCCTGAGACAAGTATTTGATCAAAGGTTTGAAAGATGCATCTTCACCAATTAGGCTGTATGTGTGCCTGTTTTTATCTCAAGGTTAAGTTGGCAGAGACCTATTGGCAGTACCTTCTATAATATAGTGTTTGTTGGAAATGTAGACAGACTATAGTCACATTTTCAGTCCATCTAAGGCCCTCCTATCTCAATCAGCAGGGAAGAAGAACACTGGTAAAAATCTGTCTCTGTGGGGAAAACACACAGACAGCGAGAATGATGCCTAGTCTATCCCTTCGTCCTTGTGCATCTTATCTCCTAGTTTATCCTTCACCACAGGTTGTCGTAACACTAAGATTTTGGCTTTGATAGTCTGTGAGCTGTTTTCATACACAGACAATAGCAGCGTCAGGAGAATTTCAAATACCAGCTAAGAATAGCTTGCTTTGTTGTCTCCTATGCACAGAGCTCATCCTCCAGGATAAATGTACCTGTACTCCCACCTATCCACCCACATAGTTGCACACATACGCTAGATAGGATTTCCGCTCACATCAGTCACATGTTATGTTAATTATCATAAATGGTTATGTGAGCGGTGTAGGCTACAATCGTGTGCCTATTGCCAACCCGTGCCACCCTGCCAACAAACAGGTTGAGCGTGTGACAGAGGCAGATGGGGTGAGAGACTGGGGGTGGTGTTACTCTCTGTCTTAGAAGTGCCATGTTACTAGCCACTCTGTTATCCATCTCTGCCACCCATGTTGCTGTTTCCCTGCTAAAATGCAGATTTATTCTATCTAAGACCAGGAACATAATGCACTCTTAACCCCACATGACTTAGTCTGCCCTGTTCTGATGTGCCTGCATAGAATATCTGTGAAACACTAGCTTTTCACCAAGTACCAAAGCCATACCAGTAAGCTTTGTCTGAGCTTCTTCTGTAGTGTGAGGCAGCCTGATGTAGAAGTGCACTGCCTGGACAGGACACTAGCCTGTGTTTGTGTTCATGTATGTGGCCCTGTGTCTCTCCCTGTCCCTGTCAGGAGGATGAGGAGGAGCTGGTTCTGCCTCTGCGCTCAGGGAGGTCTCCTCTGAATGGCCTATGCTGCCTGACCTTTGGCCTGGTGGTCTTCATGTCTGGTCTGGTGTTGGCCTCCATCTATGTCTACCGCTACTACTTCATACCCCAGGTACCTATAACCTACATCCAGTGACAGTATGAGGCAATACTCTGATATCACTCTGTCCTCTATGGTCCTACATTATATATATACTAAAGTATGTGGACACCCCTTCAAGATTGTGGATTGGGTTATTTCAGCCACCCCTGTTGCTGACAGGTGTATCAAATCGAGCACACAGCAATGCAATCTCCATAGACCAACATTGGCAGTAGAATGGACTTTGAACGTGGCATCGTCAGAGGATGCCACCTTTCCAACAAGTCAGTTCATCAAATTTCTGCCCTGCTAGAACTGCCACGGTCAACTCTAGTGCTGTTATTGTGAACTGGAAACGTCTAGGAGCAACAACGGCTCAGCCACAAAGTGGTAGGCCACACAAGCTCACAGAACGGACTGCTAAAGCGCATAGCATGCAAAAAATAAAAAATTGTCCATCCTCGGTTGCAACACTCACTACCGAGTTCCAAACTGCCTCTGGAAGCAACATCAGCATAATAACTGTTCGTCGGGAGCTTCATGAAATGGGTTTCCATGGCAGAGCAGCCGCACACAAGACTAAGATCACCATGCACAATGCCATGCTTTGGGTGGCGTATAGCTCGCTGCCATTGGACTCTGGAGCAGTGAAAATGTGTTCTCTGGAGTGATGAATCACGCTTCATCATCTGACAGTCCGACGGACAAATCTGGGTTTGGCTGATGCCAGGAGAATGCTACCTTCCCGACTGCATTGTGCCAACTGTAAAGTTTGGTGGAGGTGGAATAATGGTCTGGAGCTGTTTTTCATATTTCGGGCTAGGCCCCTTAGTTCCAGTGAAGGGAAATCTTAACGCTACAGCATACAGTACGATGACATTCCAGAGGATTCTGTGCTTCCAACTTTGTGGCAACAGTTTGGGGAAGGCCTTTTCCTGTTTCAGCATGACAATGCCCCTGTGCACAAAGCGAGGTCCATACAGAAATGGTTTGTTGAGATCGGTGTGAAAGAACTTGATTGGCCTGCACAGAGCCCTGACCTCAATGCCATCGAACACTTTTGGGATGAATTGGAACACCGACTGTGAGCCAGGCCTAATTGCCAAACATCAGTGCCCAACCTCACTAATGCTCTTGTGGCTGAATGGAAGCAAGTTCCTGCAGCAATGTTCCAACATCTATTGTAAAGCCTTCCCAGAAGTGGAGGATGTTATAACAGCAAATGGTCCCCAACTCCATATGAATGATTTTGGAATGAGTTGTTGGTCGAGCAGGTGTCCACATACTTCACATGTAGGGGGTCTTCTGATGTTGAATTTGTAAATGTGCATCCTGGTTTAACTGTCTCTGGTGGTATAACGTACATTTTGAGGTCAGTTGTTTATCAGACATTGGTCCTTCTTTCCCAGTCTGAGATCATGACACGTTCAATAATAGCAGTGACTGTGATAATGAGGATGATAGTTAGTGATAGTCTTGCTAACGGTTTCCCTGTGCCATGACCTAGATCCCAGAGGAGAGTCTGTTCCACTGTAGGGTTCGTTATGAGGACTCTGTGTACGCCCCTCTGAGAGGCAGACAGGAGCTGGAGGAGAACGTGGGCATCTACCTGGAAGACAACTATGAGCAGATCAGTGTGCCAGTGCCCCACTTTGGAGGAAGCGACCCTGCTGACATCATCCACGACTTTCACAGGGTGAGGAGGACTAGGCACATGCACGCATCCACCCACGTACCCACACACCTGATGTAGAGTCAATCGGCCAGGTTTTTGACATGCATAGTTTTATTTAGTTTAGTTTCTGTCTGTCACCAGGGACTGACTGCCTACCATGACATCGCTCTGGACAAATGCTATGTCATCGAGCTCAACACCACCATCGTTATGCCCCCACGGAACCTCTGGGAACTGCTGGTCAATGTTAAGGTAACATAAAGCCTGTCTCTCTCACTTTCTGTTTGAGATGCCGTCTCCCATTTCCCACAGCCTATTATTCCCTCTTTGTCCCTGTCTGTCTCTGCCTCTGTCTGTCTGTCTCGGCGTCTGTCTGTCTGTCTGTCTCGGCCTCTGTCTGTCTGTCTGTCTGTCTGTCTCGGCCTCTGTCTATGTCTCTCTCTTTGTCTCTCTCAATTCAAAGGGCTTTATTGGCATGGGAAACATGTTTACATTGCCAACGCAAGTGAAATGGATAATAAACTAAAGTGAAATAAAAAATTAACAGTAAACATTACTCACAAGTTTCAAAGGAATAGAGGCATTTGAAATGTCATTATGTACAGTGTTAAAATGATGTGCAAATAGAGAGACTATCTGAACTCTAACCCTGTCTACCCCCCCTCTCTGTGTTTAGAAGGGGACGTACCTGCCCCAGACCTACATTATCCAGGAGGAGATGTTTGTGACGGGGAAGGTTCACAACATGCGCCAGCTGGGGCCCTTCATCTACCGCCTGTGTAACGGCAAGGACACATACCGCCTGAAACGCCGCGCCCGCAGACGTGAGTCGGGGGGGGGGTTCAGAGCTTTGTATAAGGTTGTGCGGGTCATTCAGGGTCTGAATGGTCTACCTATTCTCTTGTCTAATAAAAGTCTTTCACTGTCTGACCTGTAGGCATCAACAAACGGGAAGTGGCGAACTGCCATCGCATCCGCCACTTTGAGAACACGTTTGTGGTTGAGACTGTCATCTGTGATGGAGTGTAAACTGTTACCTTAGCATGACCGTCTGGCACAACACCCTAAGGCACAGCCACCTCTCCTGCCACTGTAGCGCATCCCTGTGTAGATACTTAGAATGACCTTTCAGTTGCACTTTAACTATGGTTTGTTATTTTTTCCATATGTTTACCTGTCTCTTTATAAACACACTGTTTATTTTAGGAATTGTCAGTAGTGAGGTTTTCCTTGTGTTTCCTGGCTGCAATAATACATGTTTTTCTCTGTAATTTACCTTGGCTGAAATAGTTTCATGTAGCAGAACCACTAAGCCAATTATAATGGGGAGATTTTTCCACTTAAGAGAACTGTGACGGCCTTGGTTGTCAGGGAAGACAAGTTTCCATGTGTTGTCATGGCGACTACTTGATTTCCCTGCTCTTGAAATTACTGCGCGTGTGAAATCCTGCTACTGTCAGCAACCACCTGACCTAATGTTGTGCCGCATCGCTCTCAGCTTTATCTCTTGCTCTTTGTCGCACTGTTTGTCTGTCACTACACCCCCACCAGCACACCTCATGCTTCTCTTTTGTATTTCTTCTTTAGCTCAGTCACCCTATCAAACTAAAGGAAAACATGAATGTGAGTTTAAGAACCAGTGTCCTTACAAAGTGAAGTAGACAAATTGGACATTATTAGTCTTTGTGTGCGTTTGCACCTGTATGTAAGGCCTCTAAAGTATAGAATCATGTACATGACACTTAATGTATGTAGTTATGTAATATTATACCAGATTATTTCCAGCCAAGCTGCCCTTCTCCCTGTGAAAGCGTCGAAGAATGTTTCTCCCTCCTTATTGATGCCCCTCTCATCACCTCGTATTGTTTATATTTCAGGGGAGGTCGAGCTTCTCCCCCTTCATTTGCACTCTTTATCAACGCTTTTGTGAGTCATTCCAGTAGAATTCTGTCATGATTTTTCACCCTGCATGTGTGTTTCTCTAAGGAAAAACTGCACTGTTAGAATCTTTTCTAAGAGCACGTTTAAAGCCTTGGTCCAGAGTCAGAGACTGGACTAAAGTAATGATTGCTGTAAGGGAGTTTATTATATCATATGCTAATATATACCTTAGACAGGTCTGTATATTTTGTCTGCTGGTGAAGTCTTATCTGTGAATAAAGTAGTTAAAAACACCCAGGGGCTTCCATCCTTTGTTCTTTCTAAATAACTGTTACCGCAAGGCACTACAGAGGGTACTGCGTACAGCCTAGTACGTCACTGTTACCGCAAGGCACTACAGAGGGTACTGCGTACGGCCCAGTACGTCACTGTTACCGCAAGGCACTACAGAGGGTACTACGTACAGCCTAGTACGTCACTGTTACCGCAAGGCACTACAGAGGGTACTACGTACAGCCCAGTACGTCACTGTTACCGCAAGGTACTACAGAGGGTACTACGTACAGCCCAGTACGTCACTGTTACCGCAAGGCACTACAGAGGGTACTACGTACAGCCCAGTACGTCACTGTTACCGCAAGGCACTACAGAGGGTACTACGTACAGCCCAGTACGTCACTGTTACCGCAAGGCACTACAGAGGGTACTACGTACAGCCTAGTACGTCACTGTTACCGCAAGGCACTACAGAGGGTACTACGTACGGCCCAGTACGTCACTGTTACCGCAAGGCACTACAGAGGGTACTACGTACAGCCTAGTACGTCACTGTTACCGCAAGGCACTACAGAGGGTACTACGTACGGCCTAGTACGTCACTGTTACCGCAAGGCACTACAGAGGGTACTGCGTACGGCCCAGTACGTCACTGTTACCGCAAGGCACTACAGAGGGTACTACGTACGGCCTAGTACGTCACTGTTACCGCAAGGCACTACAGAGGGTACTGCGTACGGCCCAGTACGTCACTGTTACCGCAAGGCACTACAGAGGGTACTGCGTACGGCCCAGTACGTCACTGTTACCGCAAGGCACTACAGAGGGTACTACGTACGGCCTAGTACGTCACTGTTACCGCAAGGCACTACAGAGGGTACTACGTACAGCCCAGTACGTCACTGTTCCCGCAAGGCACTACAGAGGGTACTGCGTACGGCCCAGTACGTCACTGTTACCGCAAGGCACTACAGAGGGTACTGCGTACGGCCCAGTACGTCACTGTTACCGCAAGGCACTACAGAGGGTACTGCGTACGGCCCAGTACGTCACTGTTACCGCAAGGCACTACAGAGGATACTGCGTACGGCCCAGTACGTCACTGTTACCGCAAGGCACTACAGAGGGTACTACGTACAGCCTAGTACGTCACTGTTACCGCAAGGCACTACAGAGGGTACTGCGTACGGCCCAGTACGTCACTGTTACCGCAAGGCACTACAGAGGGTACTACGTACGGCCTAGTACGTCACTGTTACCGCAAGGCACTACAGAGGGTACTGCGTACGGCCCAGTACGTCACTGTTACCGCAAGGCACTACAGAGGGTACTACGTACGGCCCAGTACGTCACTGTTACCGCAAGGCACTACAGAGGGTACTGCGTACGGCACAGTACGTCACTGTTACCGCAAGGCACTACAGAGGGTACTGCGTACGGCACAGTACGTCACTGTTACCGCAAGGCACTACAGAGGGTACTACGTACAGCCTAGTACGTCACTGTTACCGCAAGGCACTACAGAGGGTACTACGTACAGCCTAGTACGTCACTGTTACCGCAAGGCACTACAGAGGGTACTGCGTACGGCCCAGTACGTCACTGTTACCGCAAGGCACTACAGAGGGTACTACGTACAGCCTAGTACGTCACTGTTACCGCAAGGCACTACAGAGGGTACTACGTACAGCCTAGTACGTCACTGTTACCGCAAGGCACTACAGAGGGTACTACGTACAGCCTAGTACGTCACTGTTACCGCAAGGCACTACAGAGGGTACTGCGTACGGCCCAGTACGTCACTGTTACCGCAAGGCACTACAGAGGGTACTACGTACGGCCCAGTACGTCACTGTTACCGCAAGGCACTACAGAGGGTACTACGTACGGCCCAGTACGTCACTGTTACCGCAAGGCACTACAGAGGGTACTGCGTACGGCCCAGTACGTCACTGTTACCGCAAGGCACTACAGAGGGTACTGCGTACGGCCCAGTACGTCACTGTTACCGCAAGGCACTACAGAGGGTACTACGTACAGCCTAGTACGTCACTGTTACCGCAAGGCACTACAGAGGGTACTACGTACAGCCCAGTACGTCACTGTTACCGCAAGGCACTACAGAGGGTACTGCGTACGGCCCAGTACGTCACTGTTACCGCAAGGCACTACAGAGGGTACTGCGTACGGCCCAGTACGTCACTGTTACCGCAAGGCACTACAGAGGGTACTACGTACGGCCTAGTACGTCACTGTTACCGCAAGGCACTACAGAGGGTACTACGTACGGCCCAGTACGTCACTGTTACCGCAAGGCACTACAGAGGGTACTGCGTACGGCCCAGTACGTCACTGTTACCGCATGCACTACAGAGGGTACTACGTACAGCCTAGTACGTCACTGTTACCGCAAGGCACTACAGAGGGTACTGCGTACGGCCCAGTACGTCACTGTTACCGCAAGGTACTACAGAGGGTACTGCGTACGGCCCAGTACGTCACTGTTACCGCAAGGCACTACAGAGGGTACTGCGTACAGCCCAGTACGTCACTGTTACCGCAAGGCACTACAGAGGGTACTGCGTACGGCCCAGTACGTCACTGTTACCGCAAGGCACTACAGAGGGTACTGCGTACGGCCCAGTATGTCACTGTTACCGCAAGGCACTACAGAGGGTACTACGTACGGCCTAGTACGTCACTGTTACCGCAAGGCACTACAGAGGGTACTACGTACGGCCCAGTACGTCACTGTTACCGCAAGGCACTACAGAGGGTACTGCGTACGGCCCAGTACGTCACTGTTACCGCAAGGCACTACAGAGGGTACTGCGTACGGCCCAGTACGTCACTGTTACCGCAAGGCACTACAGAGGGTACTGCGTACGGCCCAGTACGTCACTGTTACCGCAAGGCACTACAGAGGGTACTGCGTACGGCCCAGTACGTCACTGTTACCGCAAGGCACTACAGAGGGTACTGCGTACGGCCCAGTACGTCACTGTTACCGCAAGGCACTACAGAGGGTACTGCGTACGGCCCAGTACGTCACTGTTACCGCAAGGCACTACAGAGGGTACTGCGTACGGCCCAGTACGTCACTGTTACCGCAAGGCACTACAGAGGGTACTACGTACGGCCCAGTACGTCACTGTTACCGCAAGGTACTACAGAGGGTACTACGTACAGCCTAGTACGTCACTGTTACCGCAAGGCACTACAGAGGGTACTACGTACAGCCTAGTACGTCACTGTTACCGCAAGGTACTACAGAGGGTACTACGTACAGCCTAGTACGTCACTGTTACCGCAAGGCACTACAGAGGGTACTACGTACGGCCCAGTACGTCACTGTTACCGCAAGGCACTACAGAGGGTACTGCGTACGGCACAGTACGTCACTGTTACCGCAAGGCACTACAGAGGGTACTGCGTACGGCACAGTACGTCACTGTTACCGCAAGGCACTACAGAGGGTACTACGTACAGCCTAGTACGTCACTGTTACCGCAAGGCACTACAGAGGGTACTACGTACAGCCTAGTACGTCACTGTTACCGCAAGGCACTACAGAGGGTACTACGTACGGCCTAGTACGTCACTGTTACCGCAAGGCACTACAGAGGGTACTACGTACAGCCTAGTACGTCACTGTTACCGCAAGGCACTACAGAGGGTACTACGTACAGCCTAGTACGTCACTGTTACCGCAAGGCACTACAGAGGGTACTGCGTACGGCCCAGTACGTCACTGTTACCGCAAGGCACTACAGAGGGTACTACGTACGGCCCAGTACGTCACTGTTACCGCAAGGCACTACAGAGGGTACTGCGTACGGCCCAGTACGTCACTGTTACCGCAAGGCACTACAGAGGGTACTACGTACAGCCCAGTACGTCACTGTTACCGCAAGGCACTACAGAGGGTACTACGTACAGCCCAGTACGTCACTGTTACCGCAAGGCACTACAGAGGGTACTGCGTACGGCCCAGTACGTCACTGTTACCGCAAGGCACTACAGAGGGTACTGCGTACGGCCCAGTACGTCACTGTTACCGCAAGGCACTACAGAGGGTACTACGTACGGCCTAGTACGTCACTGTTACCGCAAGGCACTACAGAGGGTACTACGTACGGCCCAGTACGTCACTGTTACCGCAAGGCACTACAGAGGGTACTGCGTACGGCCCAGTACGTCACTGTTACCGCATGCACTACAGAGGGTACTACGTACAGCCTAGTACGTCACTGTTACCGCAAGGTACTACAGAGGGTACTGCGTACGGCCCAGTACGTCACTGTTACCGCAAGGCACTACAGAGGGTACTGCGTACGGCCCAGTACGTCACTGTTACCGCAAGGCACTACAGAGGGTACTGCGTACGGCCCAGTACGTCACTGTTACCGCAAGGCACTACAGAGGGTACTGCGTACGGCCCAGTACGTCACTGTTACCGCAAGGCACTACAGAGGGTACTACGTACGGCCTAGTACGTCACTGTTACCGCAAGGCACTACAGAGGGTACTACGTACAGCCCAGTACGTCACTGTTACCGCAAGGCACTACAGAGGGTACTGCGTACGGCCCAGTACGTCACTGTTACCGCAAGGCACTACAGAGGGTACTGCGTACGGCCCAGTACGCCACTGTTACCGCAAGGCACTACAGAGGGTACTACGTACAGCCTAGTACGTCACTGTTACCGCAAGGCACTACAGAGGGTACTGCGTACGGCCCAGTACGTCACTGTTACCGCAAGGCACTACAGAGGGTACTACGTACGGCCTAGTACGTCACTGTTACCGCAAGGCACTACAGAGGGTACTGCGTACGGCCCAGTACGTCACTGTTACCGCAAGGCACTACAGAGGGTACTGCGTACGGCCCAGTACGTCACTGTTACCGCAAGGCACTACAGAGGGTACTGCGTACGGCCCAGTACGTCACTGTTACCGCAAGGCACTACATAGGGTACTACGTACGGCCCAGTACGTCACTGTTACCGCAAGGCACTACAGAGGGTACTGCGTACGGCCCAGTACGTCACTGTTACCGCAAGGCACTACAGAGGGTACTGCGTACGGCCCAGTACGTCACTGTTACCGCAAGGCACTACAGAGGGTACTGCGTACGGCCCAGTACGTCACTGTTACCGCAAGGCACTACAGAGGGTACTGCGTACGGCCCAGTACGTCACTGTTACCGCATGCACTACAGAGGGTACTACGTACAGCCTAGTACGTCACTGTTACCGCAAGGCACTACAGAGGGTACTGCGTACGGCCCAGTACGTCACTGTTACCGCAAGGTACTACAGAGGGTACTGCGTACGGCCCAGTACGTCACTGTTACCACAAGGTACTACAGAGGGTACTGCGTACGGCCCAGTACGTCACTGTTACCACAAGGCACTACAGAGGGTACTGCGTACGGCCCAGTACGTCACTGTTACCGCAAGGCACTACAGAGGGTACTGCGTACGGCCCAGTACGTCACTGTTACCGCAAGGCACTACAGAGGGTACTGCGTACGGCCCAGTACGTCACTGTTACCGCAAGGCACTACAGAGGGTACTGCGTACGGCCCAGTACGTCACTGTTACCGCAAGGCACTACAGAGGGTACTGCGTACGGCCCAGTACGTCACTGTTACCGCAAGGCACTACAGAGGGTACTGCGTACGGCCCAGTACGTCACTGTTACCGCAAGGCACTACAGAGGGTACTGCGTACGGCCCAGTACGTCACTGTTACCGCAAGGCACTACAGAGGGTACGGCCCAGTACATCACTGGGACTAAGTTTCCTACCATCCAGGACCTCTATAACAGGCGGTGTCAGAGGAAGGCCCTAAAAATGTTCACTCCAGCCACGCTAGTCATAGACTGTTCTCTCTGCCACCGCATGGCAAGCGGTACCAGAGCGCCAAGTCTAGGTCCAAGAGGCTTCTAAACAGCTTCTACCCCCCACAAGCCATAAGACTCCAGAACATCTAATCAAATGGCTACCCAGACTATTTTCATTGCCCCCCTCCCTTTTAACGCTGCTGCTACTCTGTTACAATCTATGCATATTGTCACTTTAACTCTACCTACATGTACATATTACTTTGACTAACCGGTGCCCCCGCACAATAACTGTGTACCAGTACCCCGTGTATATAGCCTCGCCTCGTTATTTTACTGCTGCTGTTTAATTATTTGTTACTTTCATTTTATTTTATTTTTTTAACTGCATTGTTGGTTAAGGGCTTGTAAGTAAGCATTTCACTGTAAGGTCTACTACACCTGTTGTATTTGGTGTATGTGACGCAACATTTGATTTGTGTTGTGGGCCTTCATGGGACATTTCGCTGTCCCGATTCTTTTTGGCTCTGCGTGTGCCACCAGCCTTGTTTCAGTGTCTAGACTCTAGAGGTAACGGATCATATTCTTAAGTGTTAGTGGGTGAATCTAGGTTGCTTAAAGTGGAGAGTTGTGGTATGCTCTGAGGTGTCTTTTAGTAAGGGAAAGTGTAAACAATCTCATGCACTGACCTGGTTTGGGCATAGTGGAAAAGCAGCTTTTGTTTTTCACACAGTTAAGTGTCGCATAGGAGTGACGCCACCTGTCGGAAGAAAATGACTCAATGGATGAATTTATTTGAATGGCACCTTTACAATGGCTTTCCTATACTAGACTCCATAGTGACTTTTTATGTCCTGTCTGTCTGCCATATAGCCTGTGCACAGATGTCCCTCCATATGGCAGGGCTCTGAGCCACAGAGCTGTTGGATGGCTGCTGCTGCCTGCCTGGCTCCTCAGCCAGAAACTTCATGAATTAACAACAAAGTCACATGACTATCTGATGGTCGAACCAATCAACAAAGGGAACTGTTGGGCACCCGGCTCCGCATGTGAATGAAAGCCTTAGTAATTATTAGTACTTTTGGGGAAATGAGTGTGGTCGATGTACAAAACCTACATACAATAAATGTCAAAGACTTCAGTCCTATTAATCATGAAGATAAGGAGGTAAAATGTTTATTCTATAAAACAATTGTATTGGCACATCTTAAAAGTACAGATGAGCTCAATTAAACTTACAGAAGAGATGAACTGTTACCAAAAAAAACTAAACTATAACATGTCTTTTGACAAAATATCATTCTATCTTTAACTATAAATTGTGGCATATTTAGGGACACATTTTGATGCTGTTACCTCAAACTATCTCCACTGGTAGTGGATTCTCACTCACTGTGTTCTCACCCTTCATCTACTTTCATGTGATCTGGCCTGAGAAACCTCCATGTCAGAACCCTCTTCTTCCAGAAAGCATCTAAAGAGAAGAAGTACAACAGTGGATCTAGACAACAGTTGATGCTGGCCAGACAGAACATGGGCATGATAGCCTGCCTGATACTGAGCATCAGCACGATGGAGCAGGGCAGGAAGAAGACAAACATCAGAAGGTTGATGGTGAAGATCAGCATGATGTTTGTTCATCTTGTTGTTGACCCTGGCGGCATCACTGAGGTGCCCGCGTAGCTTCCAGGACACCATGGTGGTGGCGACCACGTTGACCCCCCAGCATGGGGAACACCAGCCCGGACTGCACATAACCAACGATCGGATTCTCCACAGAACATACATTAGTAAACTCAAAGCAGACGTTAGTGGCATTACAGCTCTTTATCTGACTGATCTGGTAGAGGCTCTCTGGAATGACTGCCACTGCCACTATCAGGACCAGATGAAGACACAGGCCTTCCAGGCGTTGGTGGTGGTGCGGAGGTTGCGGGACCTCAGAGGGTAGACCGCAGCCTGTCCAGGCCAATGACGGTGACGAAGACGGCGCTAGAGCGGATGTTGTTGCGGAACAGCATGGTGGTGGCCGTGCAGGCCTGGATGCCCAGGGGCCCGTGGCGTAGAAGTAGACCCGGGTGTGCAGGGATAGGACCAGCAGCAGGTCGGACAGAGCCAGGTGGCTCATGAAGACAGCGCTGGAGGATTTGAGGCCATGGCGGCGGAGCAGAACCCACAGTGACACGGCATTGAGCGGCAGGCCTAGCACCACCACGCTTCCGTACACAATGGCAGGGGCTGTGAACATCACATAATAACTCCCCTCGAGGAGAGCGCTCCGAAACTATCATTGTTGTTGTTCATGGTGTCTGTGCGTGTCATTTGAAAAGAGACAGAAATCACTCCAAACCACTCACTCAATATTCTGGTTGCCACTTCCTATCAGAGCAGTCTGCATAGAGGTTGAGCTGTTAACTTTCAGAATGAAAGTGTTGAAACAGGAAGTGAGGATGATTTTGTTTCCTCAGGAAGGACTTCTTATCCTCTCTGCTGATAAGGTTGAAGACTCTTGACAACATGAATCATGTCTGAGTAACAAACTATCAACATGAAGAATCTCTGATCTCTCTGACCTATACAGACAGTCTGATCATTTTTTAACGAAAAGTGAGTTATTCATAGTGAAAAGTTATAAACGAACGTGTTGATCAAGAGCAACTGTCTAAAACATTTAAATACCGTTTTATATTTGAAATGGTCTGGATGTACACATCTTTACTGGCTAGATTGAGAGTGGGTGGATTACATCTGAACAGTCCATATCTGAACAGTGTATAATTATGTAGAAGCTTCTATTCAGTATGATTAAATGACAAGACTCAGGGTTGTAAATCCCAGGCCTTTTGTTGATCAGATCAGTTAGTGTTAGATATGCCCTCTGAGATATACTGTGGAACCTCTTTGAATCTCAGCCTCCTAAAGGTAAGAGGTAAGACTAGGACCAAAGGCCACGTGTGATGAGTGAGAATACAATGGAAGGCTGGATGATTGATTTAAAAACATTTATTCCAAGTGTTGGCCATTCATTCAATATTCAATTCAATATTCGAGCAACTTGTTTCCTCTGTCTGCTGTGGGGATCTGCGTTTTCCATTTCCCAGATAGAGGTGATAGCCATCCATCTACAGGGGAAGCGTCTCCACCCTGCTCTCCACTCTGCAGGCGCCAAGAGGGGATAAGCCACATCTATCTAGCAAGTCCAATTGATCTCCATTGACCTGGGTGTCTGAGCCTGTCTCTCCAGGTTCCTTGACCTTGATGTTGTCCATTGGATGCTGGTTGATTTCCCTGAGCCTCGCCACTGTGTTTCCTCTAGTGGACATCCTCCTCCTCTCCTGGCTGGCAGTCAGAAGGTTCTCCTTCAGGATGAAGTAGTAGCAGACCCCGTCCGTCAGACAGTTGACGCTGCCCAGACACATGCTGATGTGGACGAAGTCTCTGAGGGGGTTGATGACATTCGGGTCCTCCGTGCGGTTCTTGGCCAGGAAGTAGACGACTGCGGCCACGTGGTAGGGGATGAAGCACAGCAGGAAGGCCACCAGATTGCTCAGGACGATTTTCACAGACTTGTTGTTCCTCAGCTTATCGTCCAGCGGGTTCAGTCGCCGCATGTCACTCAGGATCTGCATCACGCGCACCGAGAAGAACACCATGGCAACCGTGCTGATTGTGAACACTGTCTCTATGGCGATGATGATCCATTTCTTCTTCCAGGTTTCGCTGGAGAAGTTCTGGAAACACTTGGTCTCGTTGCCTTTGTGCATTCTGGTGTCGTTGTTGTTTTTGTTGTGGAGCTCATAGATGGGTGTGGTGAAAGCAAATACCATCACCCACACGGCCAGGCATACCAGGGCAGCCTTCCGTGGCGAGTGCAGACGCTTGCCATTGATTGGAAACCGCAAATAAACATAGCGGTCGCCCGAGATGCACACGCTCAATATGATGCTCCCATAGATGTTGACGAACACCAGGCTCTCCAGGAAGGTGCAGAAGCCCATGCTCAGACCCCAGGTGTGTTCGTAGGCGTACATCTTGAAGGGCAGAGAGAAGATGAGAAGGCTGTCGTTGATGATCAGACTGCTGAGGTATACCGTGGACTCAGTCCATCGACGCATCCTGAAGAGGAGGAGCCACAGAGCGGCCAGGTTGAGGGGAAGACCCACCATGAACGTGGGGACATAGACAATCCACTGTATATAGCACACTTTGCTTTCACACAGTACCATTTTACTGCAAACAGAGAGGGAAATACATACACATGAATGTAATTTCACTTATGACTCAATGATTTTTAACCAATACCAAAGGCATCAATCAGGATGGTCACTGTGCAAGAGTAAAGAGATTTATAGGGATAGCTCGGGATTTTGGCAGTCTACTGGAACCGCATGCTAGCTGTTAATTAGCAACTTACTTCAAACTGAACGCAGAGACATAAAATGGTATCCATGAGTTCATCTGACTCTGGGGAAGTAGATAAAGAGCCTCATTGCCAAAATCCTGAACTATCCCTTTAAGCCTCGCTGAAATTTGACTGTAGGCTACATGTTATGTTAACTTGAGGGGATATCCTGTAGTAAAGCTCAAGTGCATTGGAGAATAATGAACCAACTAATCATTTGGATCACTACTGCCATCTCATAGACTTGGCATAGTGTTACTACCTAGTAGGCGACTGTAACTGATTTCATCTTAGTGTACCAGGTAGGAGCTTTTTAGAGGTCCATTACTAAGTGGCAGTACTCAATTCCTCTGTAACCCTATAAAAGGGGAAAGGAATTGGCATTCTTGGAAAGGCATCTTATCTGAGATTCTGGGATGATCTCAAACGCACACTCCATGTATCCTCTGTCCTCTCTCTTCAAAACCCATTGGAGGAGAAGGTCAGAGGGGCGAGACATCTGGTTTTCTCATCCAATGAATTTTGAAAAGGAGAGAGGATGTTAGGAGTTTGGAATTGAGATCTTCCCTCGTTTGGGCCAAGTCAAAGATGGACTATTATATTGTCAAGATGTCCTCAAAGATGAAAGGCTGGCATGAGGCAGCAAGATCAGGTGGGACCATTCTATCCAATGAGAGGCGGAGATACGTGTGTGAACAACAGGCAAAACTCAGATATAAAGTAATTTCTTTCAAAGTTGATAAAATGCCATGTCAGTCCACCTATATCAGTGCATTTGTAACAAACTAACCATTACGAAACGTATTTTCGATCAAATAAGCCTCACATAGCAAATTAGCAATGAAATGTTTTGTTGACCAACTTTTACACTCTCTCATGGACCTCCATTCCTTACTTTGTGGTCTTATTTTTGTTGACAGATTTTGGGATGAGTAAACCGTCTCGCTTCGACTCTTCCTCTCTGGCCACGTACTGTGTGTGTGTGTTTGATTGTCATGTTTAAGGGGTTGATGGAAACTAATGTGAAGGTAAAGACGGCCTATTTATAAAACGGCAACACCAGCCGCTGTTCTTTGTCCTTTGTGTTATCGGAACAGAGTTGTGTTTAAAATGTTAGAAAAACTACTTTCCATAGCCTGATACATTAGCTTGTAATTTAGTGGGTTAGGCCAATAGTTTACCCTTTTGCAGTATGACTTATCAAATACATTTATCACGTGTTCAACTGGTATTGGTACTTTATTAGATTTGCGGTGAAATCAGTGTGGCATTCATCTTAAACTGTGTGCAGTGAACCACTTTTATATAGACTATCAGTAAGACTTGGCCTATCTCTCTATTTGCCTCTAGCAACTCATTGTAATCAAGCTATTTGTGGTTTTGTACATTAAATATTTCCCAATCAATGATCAGCACTGTACCATTGCTCATCAAAATTGTTATATGTCAAATAAAAGCAATTTTGTATACTTCTATCATTCATTTGGTAGGCCTGTTGGGAACCATGTCTTAGCTTGAAGTTCCTCTTTGCTCCTGTCTAAACCAAGGAGTGTTGTACAGCTACTGTCTATAACTATCATCCCACAAATGCAGGGCACAGACATCAGTTCAACGTCTAGTTTTGATTTACATTTGGTTGAGTTGTCAACTAACGTGAATTCAACTTGAAATCAACAAAACATTTCATCATGTCATTCGAATTTGGTTAAAAGTTGAGTGAATTTAAAAAAAAATCTCTTACGTTGATTACTTTTTTTTCATATCTAATCAGTTTTCCACGTTGATTTAACGTTATCACATAGACTTTTTGTGTTGAATTGATGTGGAAATAACATTGATTCAACCCGTTTTTGCCCAGTGGGATGTCACATTAGGTTATAGCCTACCACTGTCCTATCTATGCATATAAATATGTCACTGTATGTTTAGTACCATTTTACAACTACAGTTGAAGTCGGAAGATTACATACACTTAGGTTGGAGTCATTAAAACTCGTTTTTCAACCACTCCACAAATGTCTTGTTAACAAACTATAGTTTTGGCAAGTCGGTTAGGACATCTACTTTGCGCCTGACACAAGTCATTTTTCCAACAATTGTTTACAGACAGATTATTTTACTTATATTTCACTGTATCACAATTCCAGTGGGTCAGAAGTTTACATACACTAAGTTGACTGTGCCTTTAAACAGCTTGGGAAATTCCAGAAATTATGTCATGGCTTTAGAAGCTTCTGATAGGCTAATTGACATCATTTGAGTCAATTGGAGGTGTACCTGTGGATGTATTTCAAGGCCTACTTTCAAACTCAGTGCCTCTTTGCTTGACATCATGGGAAAATCAAAAGAAATAAGCCAAGAAAAACAATTGTAGACCTCCACAAGTCTGGTTCATCCTTGGGAGCATTTTCCAAACGCCTGAAGGTACCACGTTCATCTATACAAACAATAGTATGCAAGTATAAACACCATGGGACTACACAGTCGTCATACCGCTCAGGAAGGAGACACATTCTGTCTCCTAGAGATGAATGTACTTTGGTGCGAAAAGTGCAAATCAATCCCAGAACAACAGCAAAGGACCTCGTGAAGATGCTGGAGGAAACAGGTACAAAAGTATCTACATCCACAGTAAAACGAGTCCAATATCGACATAACCTGAATGGCCGCTCAGCAAGGAAGAAGCCACGGCTCCAAAACCGCCATAAAAAAGCCAGACTACGGTTTGCAACTGCACATGGGGACAAAGATTGTACTTTTTGGAGAAATGTCCTCCGTGAAGCCCCAAGCATACTTCCAAAGTTGTGGCAAAATTGTTTAAGGACAACAAAGTCAAGATATTGCAGTGGCCATCACAAAGCCTTGGCCTCAATCCTAGAGAAAATTTGTGGGAAGAACTGAAAAAGCGTGTGCGAGCAAAGAGGTCTACAAAACTTACTCAGGTACACCAGCTCTGTCAGGAGGAATGGGCCAAAATTCACCCAACTTATTGTGGGAAGCTTGCGGAAGGCTACCCCAAACGTTTGACCGAAGTTAAACAATTTAAAGGCAATGCTACCAAATACTAATTGAGTGTATGGTAACTTCTGAGCCACTGGGAATGTGATGAAAGAAATAAAAGCTGAAATAAATCATTCTCTATGCTATTATTCTGACATTTCACATTCTTAAAAATAAAGTGGTGATCCTGTCTGACCTAAAACAGGGAATTTTTACTAGGATTAAATGTCTGGAAGTGTGAAAAACTGAGTTGAAATGCATTTGGCTAAGGTGTATGTAAACTTCCCACTTCAACTGTATGTCCACTGTTGACATGGAAACAAGGAGATAGTTGCCCACCAAGAGGTTAAAGGAAAACTCCACCCAAAACCCATATTTTGGTATTTGTTTTATAAGTCCATTGTTGACATAGTCCCAAAAGGTTGTGTAACTTTCAAAACACAGAAATCAACCCTTATGATGTATTTTGCATCATATGATGTAAAATGCAGCATCATATGGTGCTTCCGAGTGGCACAGCGGTCTAAGACACTGCATCTCAGTGCTAGAGGCGCCACTACAGACCCTGGCTTGATTCCAGGCTGTATCACAACCGGCCGTGATTAGGAGTACCATAGGGCGGCGCACAATTGGCCCAGCGTCATCCGGGTTAGGCTGGGGTAGGCCACCATTGTAAATAAGAATGTGTTCTTAATTGACTTGCCTGGTTAAAAAAAACAAAAAAACAACTATGATGCAAAATGCATCATACAAGGGTGATTTAGAGCTACATACCTTGAAAACTTGAGTGCTGACAAGCAAAATATATTGGGACTATGTCAACAATGGACGAATGAAACAAATACCAAAATATCGTTTTTGGGTGGAATTATCCTTTAATGCGTGATGGACTGCTACGACTGTTTATTCAACACCATAAGAAAATGATCAAATACATTATGTTTGGTTGCATCCTATTAAGATGAACATTTACTGTATATTAAATTAATAATGAGTTAAAATCCATTGTTGATATACATACGTTTTTTTACTAATTTGAGTGTCGCAGGTTTAAATTTAACAGGATGTCTGAACCAATGACTGTATAGGTCTGAACAGTGTGATTTTTTCCCCCTTTGTAGAATGTGCATGATTAAAATGTGTTTCCATTGTTGTAGGGATCATGACATTTGAATTTGTCTAGATGATTTAAGATTATATGGCACAGTATCTCACAACAGCATGGCAGAAACCTTGGGTGATTGTAAAGATAAAATTAGGTTAACTAAGGCACGCACAGTGAGGAACTGGGTGCAAAACTCCAGTCCAAAAGCATTACAGTAGGCAACTTTTTTTTTTAAAACACTCACCGAAATCGCGTTGGGATAATTATCTCCTCTCAACTGGAGCCGAACCTCATGGCTTTGAGTCCTTATTTGGTAAAACAGACTTTAACCTACAGTAAATAGCCTGTCGTGCCAATATTTATTCCTCTGATTGATAGTGAAACCCGTTGTGCACGCTGTTTTCCAAAAAGCACTACACAAACCACACTGGACCTGCAATCTGCTCTAGGCTAGTACCGCTTTGGTTGACTAGTTTGCATAGTTAAATGAAGCAGTGTATTTCAAATTAAACTAATATAATAAGATATACACATACAGTAGCTAAAAGAAGACAGTCTTCACTTATTGTGTGGATTGCACACACACATGCCCACCACTTCTGCTTAGGCCACACACGTGGTTTATCACGCTCAGTTTTTTTTGTATGTAAAACTTTTCACTATCTTTGTAAGATATGTAGGTTAACAGAAGGCATTTCCCCTTTGACATATATACGTTTCCCACGCCCAACAGTGAAATATAATGTCGCTGTTTTGTATAAAGTTGCACTAGATGGAGCCACAGGAACAGTAAGGGGACATTTTGAGTACTCTGTCAGGAGCCAATTCAAATGAATGTGTGTGTGTGTTTGAAATATCATTACTAGTGGTGAAATCTAGCTTTCTGGAAACTGCCCCCTCGTTCTTGCCTGAAAGTACAAGTAGACATTTGACTGTGAAGTCTGTCTGATACTGTAGCGCAGAGAAAAATGTCGTTATGGCAAAGCGTGCATTACATCACCACCACAGCCACATCCTCATTTCTTTTCCGTCTTCACTTTTTCTACTTTGAATGAGTGATCTTCCAGTCATTGTCAAACTAGTCATCATTGCCTGGGCCCCCATACTTTTGAATGAATCCTCTACAGATCAGTAATCCATATTTGGTCTAGAAAAGTGATTAAGGCCTACTCTACATGTCTCATGTCAATCTTCCTCTCAGCCTAGTGTACAGTGCATTCGGAAAGTATTCAGACCCCTTCACTTTTTCCACATTTTGTTACTTTACAGGCTCATACTAAAATGGATTAAATTGTTTTTTTCCCCAAATCAACCTACACACAATACCATATAATGACAAAGAAAAAACAGGTTTTTAGAAATTTTGGGCAAATGTATATATAAAAAAAAAATAATATCACATTTACATAGGTATTCAGACCCTTTACTCAGTACTTTGTTAAAGCACCTGTCACGTTCGCTGGAAGCATACTCGGACCAACGTGCAGCGTGATCTGGGTTCCACATCTTTTTATTTAAAGTAAGTGAACCACACAACAAAAACAATAAAGAATAAACTAAACGTGACGACAATGGAGTGCTAACATGCAACTACACATAAGCAATATCCCACAAAACACAGGTGGAAAAATGCTACTTAAATATGATCCCCAATTAGAGACAACGATAACCAGCTGCCTCTAATTGGGAATCATACCAAACACCAACATAGAAAACAAAACCCCACATAGAAAATATAAACTAGACTAACCCCCCAGTCACGCCCTGACCTACTCCACCATAGAAAATAAGGACTCTCTATGGTCAGGACGTGACAGCACCTTTGGCAGCGATTACAGCCTTGAGTCATCTTGGGTATGTCGCAACAAGCTTGGCACACCTGTATTTGGGGAGTTTCTCCCATTCTTCTCTGCAAAACCTCTCTAGATCTGTCAGGTTGTATGGGGAGCGTCTCTGCACACCTACATTCAGGTCTCTCCAGAGATGTTCGATCGAGTTCAAGTCCGGGCTCTGGCTGGGCCACTCAAGGACATTCAGAGACTTGTATCGAAGCTACTCCTGGGTTGTCTTGGCTGTGTGCTTAGGGTTATTGTCCTGTTGGAAGGTGAGCATTCGCCCCAGTTAGGTCCTGAGCGCTCTGGAGCTGGTTTTCATCAAGGATCTCTCTGTACTTTGCACCGTTCATCTTTCCCTCGATCCTGACTAGTCTCGCAGTCCCTGCCCCTGAAAAACATCCCCACAGTATGACACTGCCACCACCATCCTTCATCCTTCACTGGATGCTATTGGCCAGGTGATGAGCAATGGCCACTCTACCATAAAGGCCTGATTGCTGGAGTGCTGCAGAGATGGTTGTCCTTCTGGAAGGTTCTCCCATCTCCACAGAGTAACTCTGGAGCTCTGTCAGAGTGACCATCGGGTACTTGGTCACCTCCCTGCCCAAGGCCCTTCTCCCCTGATTGCTCAGTTTGGAACCACCAAGAAGAGTCTTGTTGGCTCCAAACTTCTTCCATTTAATAATGATGGAGGCCACTGTGCTTTTGGGGACCTTCAATGCTGCAGCCATTTTTTGGTACCCATCCCCAGATCTGTGCCTTGACACAATCATGTCTCTGAGCTCTACGGACAATTCCTTCAACCTCATGGCTTGGTTTTTGCTCTGACATGCACTGTGAACTGTGGGACCTTTATAGTCCAGGCTGTATCACATCCGGCCGTGATTGGGAGTCCCATAGGGTGGCGCACAATTGGCCCAGCGTCGTCCAGGTTTGGCCGGGGTAGGCCGTCATTGTAAATAAGAATGTGTTCTTAACTGACTTGCCTAGTTAAATAAAGGTAAACAATTTATTATTTTTTATTAAATAGTCAGGTGTGTGCCTTTACAAATCATGTCCAATCAATTGAATTTACCACAGGTGGTCCAATCAAGTTGTAGAAACATCTCAAGGCGGATCAATTGAGACTGGATGGGCCTGAGCTCAATTTCAAGTGTCATAGCAAAGGGTCTGAATACTTATGTAAATAAGGTATTTTTAGTATTTAATTTTTATTTATTTAAAAAAAAATGTCTAAAAACCTGTTTTTGCTTTGTCATTATGGTGTATTGTGTGTAGATTGATGAGGAAATAAAATAATTTAATAAATTTTAGTGTAAGGCTGTAACGTAACAAAATGTGGAAAAAGTGAAGGGGTCTCAATACTTTCCTAATGCACTGTATGTGTGCATTGTGCAATAGATACAATATACTGAATGTAGTAACACATTTGTCAAATTAATGAAACAAGGTGTAAGCCTAAGGTCATATTTCAAGACCATGTACAACACAGACAGTGATCGAGAGACCTACTGAGTTTTTGTCACCTGCGGTGACACTTGAACTTTACACAATTAACCAAACATTTTGTTTGACTAGCTACTGTACATAACCAATTAGGTGACTGTGGACATTTTTAGTTAACACTCCTTGTATCACATTTCCACACAGGCTGCCAAGAGTGTGACATTAATAACATGATCCACCTGCTTCCTGTTACAGGAGCAATAGATGCAGGTGGAAGGTAACCAGTAAATTAGGCTTAATTATATTTAATTAACTAATTATCACCAGGGGTTTGCCATTATATTACTCTTTTTTTTATTTTATTCATCTTTTAATGTCATGTAATATTATCTTATGTTGTTCTTGTCCGTAACTGGTCCTTACTCAGTCATGTGTTTGTACGTTTTATGTGGACTCCAGGAAGAGCAGCTGCTGCATGTTCAATAGCTAATGGGGATCCTAATAAACTACAGTGAGCTTCAAAAGTATTGGGACAGTGACACATTTTTGTTGTTTTGGCTCTGTACTCCAGCCTTTTGGATTTGAAATGATACAATGACTATGAGGTTCAAGTGCAGACTGTCATTTGAGAGTATTGTCATCCATATCAGGTGAACCGTTTAGAAATTACAGCACTTTTTGTACATAGTCCCCCCATTTTAGGGTACCAAAAGTATTGGGACCCAAAGTTTAGTATTTGGTCCCATATTCCTAGCACGCAATGATTACGTCAAGCTTGTGACATTACAAACTTGTTGGATGCATTTGCTGTTTGTTGTGTTTCAGATTATTTTGTGCCCAATAGAAATGAATGGTAAATAATGTATTGTGTCAATCTGGAGTCACTTTTACTGTAAATAAGAATTGTATATGTTTCTAAACACTTCTACGTTAATGTGGATACCACCATGATGAAGACAAAACATCAGCTATGCTGGTTAACGCTTGACCTGATTGAATCCAGGCCTAAATTTAACCAATAGTAATGCTTTTTGGTTAGTCAATAGCATATGGAAATTGTGACTTTAATCTTTAATGGTTGTAAAAAACAGTTTTGCACAATGAGATTATTTAACAGATGTGTTTGTTGGGGAGAGGTTTCCCTTTGGTGGATAGATTAGTGAATCAGATTAGGATGAATGAGGTTTCCCTTTGGTGGATAGATTAGTGAATCAGATTAGGATGAATGAGGTTTCCCTTTGGTGGATAGATTAGTGAATCAGATTAGGATGAATGAGGTTTCCCTAAATAGCTGCTGCTTTTGCAACAGCTACTGGGGATCCTAATAAAATACCAAATGCCCTCTAGTGGATAGATTAGTAAATCAGATCAGGATAAATTAGGTTTCCCTCTAGTGGATAGATTAGTAAATCAGATCAGGATAAATTAGGTTTCCCTCTAGTGGATAGTTTAGTAAATCAGATTAGGACAAATTAGGTTTCCCTCTAGTGAATAGATTAGTAATCAGATTAGGATAAATGAGATTTCTCTCTAGTGAAGAGATGAGTAAATCAGATTAGAATGAATTAGATTTCTCTCTAGTGGATAGATTAGTAAATCAGATTAGGATAAATGGGAGTGACAATCCCTCATATGGATCATATTAGTAGGGGAGAGTGGGGTAAATTGTGCCAAAGGGATTAATTGTGCCAAAGGGGTAAATTGAGCCAAAGGGGTGAATTGAGGGTCCCTTCCCACTGTGCACAGGCGTCAGTTCAACGTCTAGTTTGGATATACATTTGGTTGAGTTGTCAACTAACGAGAATTCAACAACACGTTGGATTTAGGTACAATTTGGGTAGAAAAAAAGGACAAATGCACTTACGTTGATGACTTTTTGCAAATTTAATCAGTTTTCCACATTGATACAATGTCAACACAGATTTTTTGGGTTGAAATGACATGGAAACAACATTGATTCAACCAGTTTTTGCCCAGCGGATTTTCTCGGAAATCCTACACAAAATTAATAATTTGACCAAATATTTAGGAAGTCTGTGAAGGAAGAAACCACATTGGGAAAAAATGGTAAACAAGTTAGGTCCAAAAAAGGGATTTTCACCAAGTCAAATTAATGTATTGTGTTCGAGATTTCACGATGCTTCTATCCAAACCAAAGTAATTTGTTTTAAGATTGTTCTATACATCAGTTGGAATCTCTATAAACTTCCATATGAGGCCCTAAAACTAGCATCTCTCTCTCTCTCTCTCTCTCTCTCTCTCTCTCTCTCTCTCTCTCTCTCTCTCTCTCTCTCTCTCTCTCTCTCTCTCTCCCTCCCTTCCTCCCCTCTTCCTCCCCACTTCTCACCTATACAACAAGCTGAAACGACACTTTAGCCAGAGGAGTTGATATACATTATGACTGAGTCCGTAAAAGCACTTTGTAGACATGTTCTATCCTGGAGCATAAGTTAATAGTTAACCACAGTAGGTGTCATATTATTATCAACAGGCTTCAGGTGTGGAATTTGAACAATGCCTTTAGCAGGCAGATTAAATCCATCGCTTGACTCAGATAACCACACTGTGGTTGGAGTTTACAAACGGCACTCTTGACCTGTGAACTAGAAAGACATGGCTTAGAAAGTGAGAGCAGAAATATGTCTAACCAGGTTACACAATACTGCATCGTCAGGGAGGGACATATTGCATACCTCAGATGTCTGACTTGAGCTCAAGGAAAATGCTCAGTGGACAAAACGCATTCCGCCCCGAAACCCATCTTCTTTGTTATGTGTCAGGGGTGTTTCAGTATCTCTCTCTATCTCTCTCTCTCTATATATATATATATATATATCTATATATATAGATATATCTCCCTCCCTCTCCCTCTCTATGTCTGTCAGTTCAGAAACCAACCTGTTCAATATACTGTTGACAAAGGGAGAATGAGAGTACTGATACAGTCACTATAAGTAAACATTCCTATTTTAATCACTGATTTGAGAAATCCTTTACACTTTCACTTCTCTCTCTTTTCTTTCTACAGTACCTCTCCTCCCTATTCACGTTCTCTATATTGAAACATTACTGTAATAGAGATCTATATGATTGGTTGGGTAGATCCAGTCAACAAAGCTGTGTGAATCACACAGACACGCCCGTCTGAGGAGAGGAGTCAGTAGGGTGAGTCTGGAAAAGTGTGGTGCCTTGCTCAATCTATCTCCATTGTTATTTTGTCAATGTGACGTGAGATTGTTTCTGTTGTTATTGAGACGTCAAGAAGATCTGTGTGCCTTATTGTGCCTCTAATATATTATTAGATATGAGAATCTTTCCCAGTGACACTAACTATTGTATTTGGATGATCAAGACAGAAACAGTTCTGTATAAGACATGCAGCTTCAGAGAGCTTGTGTTGTTACTCTGTCAGCCTTCCTCGATTATCTTTTGGATGTTGTGTAAATGTGTTTGACCCCCAGCCCCTCTCCATCTGGTCTGATTAGAGGGAAGGAGTTTGATGGTGCGAGGCGAACACTCTGCTCATACAACGAGGCCTCACTTAGCCATTCTCTGCATAAAGGAGCCCTGGAATTATCTCTCCTGCTGCTGCATGGAGAAACAAAGAACAAACTTTAAACTGTACTGATCAGGCAGCGGTGCGCGGGTTTAGAGGGACCATCAACCACCACGAGACAAGCAGGACAACAGGCTACATATCATCTGAACACACAGTTCTATACCAAACTGGAGGACCTACAGGAGAACTGGCAGGTGTACTGGCTTTTAGTGTGTTCTCTGAGGTGTGACTAACCCCTATACAGGAGAATACAAGGTATACACCACTGGGGAACACACTGAAGATCTTGAGAGGAGGGATATAAAGAAAAGGAGTGATCAGTGATCGCCATGAGGCTGAATTCCCTGGCACAGGTAAGTGGCTTTTCTGGTTCTCCGGAGCACAGAAGAGCAGAGCAGAGAGTGATGGCATGCAGGTGAGGCCAGGCCGGCCTCTGGAATGTCTTTCAGCAGGCCCCATATAGACAGTACAGCAGTGGTATTCAAAGTCGGGGTCTGCAGTGGGGTCGGCAAAATAAAAATTAAGAGAACAGATTGTTGTATGGGACAATATACAAATGTTTTTGAGAAAGATATTTAGGGAAAAAAAGTGTTGAGTAAATGTATTTTTTGGTTTCTTTTCATTTTGATAAGAGATGAAAATGTAATTCATTTAAGGATATTTGTTGATGTAAAAATAGAAATGTAATGATTTTAAGGTTGTGTCATTATATTTGGAGTGGGGTGGGATCATGAGGAAAAAAATGGTGTCCCCAGAAATTCTGACGGAAGAAATGGGGTCCCTGCTGCAAAAGTTTGAATACTACTGCAGTGCAAGGCGGTACACAGAGGGTGAGAGAGAGGGAGGGAGAGAGAGAAAAAGAGGGCGAGTCATACACAGAATCATTACAGCTTAGGGAGAGAGAGGGGGCTGACTCTGATTGGCTCCATGGCTGTTTGAGTAACTAACAACACTCCTGCCCCCCAGGCAGGGGGTGGAGGAAGAGGGAGGAGTAGAGAGAGAGGGGAGAGGAGAGAGAGAGAGGAGGAGGGAGGAGAGAGAGACTAGGGAGAGCTACTTTGGCCTCAGTGTGCCGGGCAGTCGCTAACCTATGTGAGACTGAGCCCTGAAGTGTGTGTTGTGTTGTTGTTGTTGTGTTGCCTCGCCGGGACTTGAGATTGACAGGAATGGATTTTCTCCTGGATTCTGGCTAACATTTGATGGATTCTACGCTCTCCTCTGCCCTGAAGCCAAACCCGACAGGAACTACCCCACCATCCCAGATCTGAGAACAGGAGGGGGACACACACCCCACGGAGCCTGGAGCCCATTGCCATGGCGATGACGGCCCTGTTCAGGGGCAAGTGGGGTCAAAAGTCGCAGGAGCCACCTGAGAAGCGGCCCGCAGCACCGGTGCACTCCACCAACCACGAGGAGGAAGAGGAGGATGACAGGGTCATCGCCCCCATCCGCAGGAACTCCCGCTTCTACCGTTCCATGAGGAAGAAGAGGCTGGCCTCGTCAGAACAACTTGAAAGTAAGAATAGAATACCCCCTCTTCCCTTCCGCTCTGAATTTCACCAAGCGTAGGCTACCTGGGGCAGCAGGTAGCCTAGTGGTTAGAGTGTTGGGCCAGTAACTGAAAGTTTGTTAGATCGAATTCCCGAGCTGCCAAGGTAAAAATCTGTCGTTCTGCCCCTGAACAAGGCAATTATCCCACTGTTCCTAGGCCGTCATTGTAAATAAGAATTTGTTCTTAACTGACTTGCCTAGTTAAATAAAGGTAAAAAAATCTGTGTCTTTTGTCTGCTACAGTAGAGAGTCATTAAGTTTGAGAATACAATAATGCATTCAGTTTGAAACTACCTGGGATTCAGGTAGCATGGAATGCTGATAATCAATGTGTACAGCAGTTTTAGGAAAGTTCTGAAGTTTGTCTACATTTAACTTAATGTAAGGCCCTAAATCTGGAGTTTAAAACTGAGCTGCTTTGGTAAATGGATCTCTTTAGCAGTGGTGGAAAAACTACCCAATTGTCATACTTGAGTAAAAGTAAAGATACCTTAATAGAAAATGACTCAAGTAAAAGTGAAAGTCACCCAGTAAAATACTACTTGAGTAAAAGTCTGAAAGTATTTGGTTTTAAATATATTTAAGTATCAAAAGTAAATGTAATTGCTAAAATATACTTGAGTATAAAAAGTAATTTACTTGAGTATCAATTCATTTCAAATCCCTTATATTAAAGGGTTACTTTGGGATTTTGGCAATGAAGCCCTGTATCTACGTCCCCCGAGTCAGATGAACTAATGGATACCATTTTATGTCTCTGCATCCAGTATGAAGGAAGTTAGAGGTATTTTCGTGAGCCAATGCTAACTAGTGTTAGAGCAATGACTGGAAGTCTATGGTATCTACTACAGTAGCATGCTAGCAGTTACCATAGACTTCCAGGTCATTGTGCTATAGATACCATTGACTTCCAGTCATTGTTCTAGTTTGCAATTGTGCTAATGCTAGTTAGCAACTTCCTTCAAACTGCACGCAAAGATAAAAATGGTATCCACAAGTTAATCTGACTCTGGAGAAGTAGATAAAGGGCTTCATTGACAAAATTCAAAGTATCCCTTTAAGCATACCAGACAGCACGATTTTCTTGTTTTTTTAATTTACAGATAACCAGGGGCACAAACACTCAGACATAATTTATAAACAAAGCATTTGTGTTTAATGAGTCCGCCAGATCAGAGGCAGTAGGGATGACCAGGGATGTTCTCTTGATAAATCTGTGAATTGGAAAATGTTCCTGTCCTGCTAAGCAATCAAAATGTAAGGGGTACTTTTGGGTGTCAGGGAAAATATAAATAGTAATGTAAAGTACAGATACCACAAAAAATGACTTAAGTACTTCAAAGTATTTTTACTTAGTTACTTTACACCACTGCTCTTTATATCCCATTGATGGACACAGGAACCCCTGACCTCTTTCCTAAAATCATCCAGCCAATCTGTCTGGGGAATCATTGTTGTTATTCTGTGGTGTTTTATAGACCGCAGAACAGCAGCGGTTGTATTGTTCCACAGAGAACACAGGCTTGATGGTCGGCCGGTCCTGAGAGCTAATGAAAGCTAATGAAACCAGAGGAACCGGTTCCATTGTTTTATAATATGTGTTGTTTTAACAAGTCTGTATGAGTGATGCCTGTTCTTCTAGCCAACCACCTTTAACCTCCAACCTACACGCTTCATATAGCCTGAGGCTGGAGAGGAGGAGAGCTGCCGTCACGGAAATACACCCTTCCCACTGGGCAAAAACTGGTTGAATCAACATTGTTTCCACATAATTCCAATGTGATGACGTTGAATCAACTTGGAAAAGTGACAGGACTCTCAAAAAGTCAGCAACCCGCAAGGGTGAAATGTATTGTTGATTTCACATTGAATTCACATTAGTTGACAAGTTGACAAGTGAAAATCAAAACTATACGTTGAACTGACGTCTGTGCTCAGTGGGTTTTTACACACCATAATATATTGCTATTGTCAACAAAGTATTCAGATACATGAATGTATAGGCCAATGGACTAAGAACTGTGCGCCTAAACTGTGCGACTACACGGCAGTTATTGTATGCTGTTTTTATTTCAGCCATTCCCCTTTTTGTTTTTACCCCAAATAAAGGTGACACCTGTACATGGTGCAGGCTTCCAAGAATAGACAGTTCATTTCTCCAGGACTCTTTCCTGGTCCCTGGTAGACTTTGCCCAGCCTGTGAGATAGGCTTTTAGGGTGTGAGGGACATTTCTTTATATATGACCAGTTAGGTCCGGAGAGTCAGGCGCCCTAGTTAAACAAGAGCACGTTGTAAAATTTATGGGACGATTATAAAACAGGATGAAAAGAGATGATGCTCTTCAAAGACTGTAACCCTTGATATTTTCTTTGAATCCTTTGAGACAATGTCAAACCAGTATTCAACCCCTAGTGAAAGGGGTTAACCCCTGCTTAAAAAATGTTTTTATTTAACTACGCAAGTCAGTTAAGAACAAATTCTTATTTACAATGACGGCCTAGGAACAGTGGGTTAACTGCCTTGTTCAGGGGCAGAACAACAGATTTTTACCTTGTCTGCTCAGGGATTCGATCTAGCAACCTTCACGGTTACTGGCCCAACGCTCTAACCACTAGGCTACCTGCTGCCCCAAAGTTAGTTATAACTTTCAGTTTGGTTACAACTTTCAGTTTGGTAGATAACCTTATCTTATCTCTGATCAATTGCTTTTTCTTATAGGAGTAGTACAACAATTGTTGATTAACTTTTTCATTCCTCATACTCTCTCAAAACAATCTTGAATCTACAGGAATGATGTAGAGTAATAGGTTGATGAGTTTAAAAAGATAGGTTGATTTTTGTGTAAACGACCTACATGAGGTGTATGGAATGGAATAGCTGTTCCATAGCTACATGAGGTGTATGGGACTGGACTAGCTGTTCCATAGCTACTGAGGTGTATGGGACTGGACAAGCTGTTCCATAGCTACATGAGGTGTATGGGACTGGACTGGCTGTTCCATAGCTACTGAGGTGTATGGGACTGGACTAGCTGTTCCATAGCTACTGAGGTGTATGGGACTGGACTGGCTGTTCCATAGTTACTGAGGTGTATGGGACTGGACTAGCTGTTCCATAGCTTCTGAGGTGTATGGGACTGGACTAGCTGTTCCATAGCTACTGAAGTGTATGGGACTGGACTGGCTGTTCCATAGTTACTGAGGTGTATGGGACTGGACTAGCTGTTCCATAGTTACTGAAGTGTATGGGACTGGACTGGCTGTTCCATAGTTACTGAAGTGTATAGGACTGGACTAGCTGTTCCATAGCTACTGAGGTGTATGGGACTGGACTGGCTGAGGTGTATGGGACTGGACTGGCTGTTCCATAGTTACTGAAGTGTATGGGACTGGACTAGCTGTTCCATAGCTACTGAAGTATATGGGACTGGACTAGCTGTTCCATAGCTACTGAAGTGTATGGGACTGGACTGGCTGTTCCATAGTTACTGAGGTGTATGGGACTGGACTAGCTGTTCCATAGTTACTGAAGTGTATGGGACTGGACTAGCTGTTCCATAGTTACTGAGGTGTATGGGACTGGACTAGCTGTTCCATAGCTACTGAAGTGTATGGGACTGGACTGGCTGTTCCATAGTTACTGAGGTGTATGGGACTGGACTGGCTGTTCCATAGTTACTGAAGTGTATGGGACTGGACTGGCTGTTCCATAGTTACTGAAGTGTATGGGACTGGACTGGCTGTTCCATAGTTACTGAGGTGTATGGGACTGGACTAGCTGTTCCATAGTTACTGAAGTGTATGGGACTGGACTGGCTGTTCCATAGTTACTGAAGTGTATGGGACTGGACTGGCTGTTCCATAGTTACTGAAGTGTATGGGACTGGACTAGCTGTTCCATAGCTACTGAAGTGTATGGGACTGGACTGGCTGTTCCATAGCTACTGAGGTGTATGGGACTGGACTGGCTGTTCCATAGTTACTGAAGTGTATGGGACTGGACTGGCTGTTCCATAGTTACTGAAGTGTATGGGACTGGACTGGCTGTTCCATAGTTACTGAAGTGTATGGGACTGGACTGGCTGTTCCATAGTTACTGAAGTGTATGGGACTGGACTAGCTGTTCCATAGCTACTGAGGTGTATGGGACTGGACTGGCTGTTCCATAGCTACTGAAGTGTATGGTACTGGACTGGCTGTTCCATAGTTACTGAAGTGTATGGGACTGGACTGGCTGTTCCATAGTTACTGAAGTGTATGGGACTGGATTGGCTGTTCCATAGTTACTGAGGTGTATGGGACTGGACTGGCTGTTCCATAGTTACTGAAGTGTATGGGACTGGACTGGCTGTTCCATAGTTACTGAGGTGTATGGGACTGGACTGGCTGTTCCATAGTTACTGAAGTGTATGGGACTGGATTGGCTGTTCCATAGTTACTGAGGTGTATGGGACTGGACTGGCTGTTCCATAGCTACTGAAGTGTATGGGACTGGACTAGCTGTTCCATAGTTACTGAAGTGTATGGGACTGGACTGGCTGTTCCATAGCTACTGAGGTGTATGGGACTGGACTGGCTGTTCCATAGTTACTGAAGTGTATGGGACTGGACTGGCTGTTCCATAGTTACTGAAGTGTATGGGACTGGACTGGCTGTTCCATAGTTACTGAAGTGTATGGGACTGGACTGGCTGTTCCATAGTTACTGAAGTGTATGGGACTGGACTAGCTGTTCCATAGCTACTGAGGTGTATGGGACTGGACTGGCTGTTCCATAGCTACTGAAGTGTATGGTACTGGACTGGCTGTTCCATAGTTACTGAAGTGTATGGGACTGGACTGGCTGTTCCATAGTTACTGAAGTGTATGGGACTGGATTGGCTGTTCCATAGTTACTGAGGTGTATGGGACTGGACTGGCTGTTCCATAGTTACTGAAGTGTATGGGACTGGACTGGCTGTTCCATAGTTACTGAGGTGTATGGGACTGGACTGGCTGTTCCATAGTTACTGAAGTGTATGGGACTGGATTGGCTGTTCCATAGTTACTGAGATGTATGGGACTGGACTGGCTGTTCCATAGCTACTGAAGTGTATGGTACTGGACTGGCTGTTCCATAGTTACTGAAGTGTATGGGACTGGACTGGCTGTTCCATAGTTACTGAAGTGTATGGGACTGGACTGGCTGTTCCATAGCTACTGAAGTGTATGGGACTGGACTGGCTGTTCCATAGTTACTGAAGTGTATGGGACTGGACTGGCTGTTCCATAGTTACTGAAGTGTATGGGACTGGACTCGCTGTTCCATAGTTACTGAAGTGTATGGGACTGGACTGGCTGTTCCATAGTTACTGAAGTGTATGGGACTGGACTCGCTGTTCCATAGTTACTGAAGTGTATGGGACTGGACTCGCTGTTCCATAGTTACTGAAGTGTATGGGACTGGACTGGCTGTTCCATAGTTACTGAGGTGTATGGGACTGGACTGGCTGTTCCATAGCTACTGAGGAGTGTGAATGTAAACTGAACTCGCTGTTCTGTGGGTGTAATAAATACAACAGGTGTTCAGTGGAGTGTGTGGTAGATGTGTGCCCATAGTATTAAATGGCCTTATTTTGTCCAAGCTGGTAGGCTATTGCATAACGACTTATTAGAAGACGAATGGCCAATGTAATGCATAATACCCCCAGCAGTCTTTAAGTACAAAGTCTGTTTTGAAAGAATTTTTAATTTTTCACTGGAATCCTGCTACAAATACCTGAACAGGGATAGATTATCTCAAAGGATTCTATTATATTGTATATATAGAACATCATGTGTCTTTGGCCTATGTAGTCTTAGATCAGCAGAAAAGGGTGGCACTTTGCAACTCCACTGAACTGAAGCATATCATTCCTGACTTAATGGGTGGGTGCATAGATCTTCTGTTACAACAATAACCTCGAGCATATGGAAGCACTTGCCCCCGAATAAGCAGGTGGTAATCTCAGAAAAGCAGAGGGGAATTTACCTGAGTTTGAAGGCTAGCTATCTCCATCGGTCATATCTTTGAGACATCCCTACCCCATTGAAGCTGAAATTTAAAATGGTTACGGTAAGGGTTAAGATTATGGTTAAGGTCAGGGTAAGGGTAGAGGATTCGCACTGCTGTTTATCAAGAGCTCATAACTGACTAATTCAAATGTCACTGTGTGAGTGTTCTCATGAGATAATCAGTCTCTTAACTCGCCCACTTAGTGCCAGTTTGCCAGAGGAAAATCAAGTGCTTGCAGGTCTGGGCGGTGTTAGTCAGTGGTGCAGCAGCTTATATGGAACCAGAATGGAGCTGCTAGGCAAACAGTGCCATTGAAAAACAATTCCTAAGTAGACTAGTTTAGCACTGGGAGGAAAACCCAGTTATTCACGTGTCCCAGGGTACAGTAATCTGCTTTAAACATGCTCTCTCTCAATCCAACTCAGGAGACTCCCCTAGCAACACATTCTTCTGTTTAAAGTGGGTTTCAAAGTCATGACTACCTGCATATCAGCCCTGTACTCAAAAGAGTCACTGTGTGTGTGTGTGTGTGTGTGTGTGTGTGTGTGTGTGTGTGTGTGTGTTTAATATAGGAAAATAGAGATAAAGTTCCTTAATTTCCTTGTTCTTAACTCACTGTTCCCTCTTTGCCCACTCACCCTTTTCCCTTAAACCCTTACTTATCATCTCTCCTCTCTCTATCTCTCTCTCTCTCTCTCACCCGCTCTTCCTATCTCTTTCTCTCTCTCTCTCTCTCTCTCTCTCACCCTCTCTTCTTCTCACTCTCTCTCCCTCTTCCAGGCCCTGCAGTCTCTCTGAGGCCTGGTCCAGAGCCCAGCCCAGGCAGCAGGTCAGGCAGCAGCTCCCTCTGTGTCCCTGATCTCCAGAAACCTCCGCTATCTCCCCGGGCACAGCGGTGAGCCTCGCCGTAACCCAGCCCAGACTGATTCAAACACATGTACACAGACACAGACACGCAGACACACACTCAAACTGAGGAGCAACCAGTATATCATTGTCTTTTATGAGCTGCTTTTCCATTGAGTGACATATGAGCCTAGAGCAAGACAATACAGGACACTGTTCTTTGTTGCATATATTGTGTAAAGGAATATCGGTTTTCTGAATGCGCTACAGTTATATTTACATGTTAGTCATTCAGCAGACACTCTTATCTAGAGCAACTTACAGTATTGAGTGCATACATTTTCATACTATTCCGTTACTCTAATACAGTTAGAGTTATATTTGCCTCCTCATCTTCAAGTAGAGATATCACTCTTGCTTATTGTTATTGCAGCTGCTTATTACTGTGTACCTCTTGTATGTAGTACGCCAACCTCTCCACGTCACCTCCATTCCGGAACTGCGTTGCCAAGCAACGGGGAGCTCAGGAGCCCACACACACTTACTAGCGCGGCCTCTTCCCCTCTTTGGACTAGGAGAGGAGGAGGGGGAGGGGGAGGGAGGAAGGGTGCAGATGCTTCTCCAGCTAGTGGTCAGTGTGGAGGGGGCTCCACTTCCTCCTCCTCCGTTTCTAGCGCTCGGTTGTACCGGACGCATGGCATGCACACACACACTGAAGACATGGAGAGCCTCTCAGAACTCACTGCAACCGCCTGCTCCGTACGGGAGCCCGGAGGGGACATAAAGTCACCGCAACCAGCGGAGGAGCAAGTCAATGAAGAGGGCGTCAAACTCAGGTAAAAAGATGTGGAGTAGGGGGGGGGGTCGGGGAGAGAGGAACTGTTGGGTTCTGCAATAGTTGATAAGTGGTAATTTTGTGCTAATTGGTAATTGATTACTGAAAGTGCAGTATGTTGCAGGTGATGTATTTCTGTGTAATAATATGCTGAAGAGGGTGAGCTTTTTGAAGAGGTGCTCAGTGAAGTTCTAACAGTGCGTAGTGAGCTAGGCAGGCTGGAGATAGACATGTTGTCCTCTGATTTTTCTTGTGTCTGTAGAATGAGAGGAAGTGGGAGTTGCAGCATTTCTGCACCTTCTATCAAACCCATCCTGGTAGAAAAAAGGAGCCTGGTCCCTGGTTAAAATATTGGGGCATGAATATATGTCTTGTTTTATGAGAACGTGTCTTTTAAAACACATATTAATGATCTTGAGGATGGAATCTCTCATAATATAAGGAATGGGGAGAACCAGAATTTCCAGATAGTCTGTTGACTATCTAGAAGTCAACTGTTGAGACAGTGTTAGTCAGCCCACACAAAATGAACAGATTATATTTGACAATGTGAAATGAAGTGCTCTCAATCTGACTCTCATAGACCTCCGGATGATCCAATGAGTGTCCTTGAATTGTTGTAAATTATAGGATGAATAGTGGTTTGTCGTTGACGTCAAGGCATCTCCTTGCTCATCTCTCATCTTCATTTTCCTATCTTTCTTTCTCTCATTCTCTCTACTCAGGTTGGTGAGCAACAGGGAAAGAGTGAGCTCAACACCATTGAAAGTAGAACCCATCTGCTACAGTCTCAACATTGTCAAGAACGTTGGTGAGAAAAATGTAGCCAGTAGAACTGTCAATTTCACGCAAGGTGGAGGTAACATATGTATTCCACCCACACTACAGTCTCCAGAGCTGCTGCTGCTGCACTGACATAATGATCTTCTCTGTTCCACCACCTACACACGCACAGGTGGTGGTACACACAAACACACACGCACACACTGCTGTTAACAACATATCCCATAATATTGCCTTAAAAATAACAAGATTTGCCTGACGTTGCATCCATCTATCACTTAAAACTTCACTGTGCATCTGTCAAAGTTGAAGACTGAGTTTAGTGTGTGGGCTTCTGTTCTCTGTACTTACAGTAATGGGTATAGATGAGTTCAGATAGTGATGTTCAGAGCAGTGTCACACCTAATCTCTGGATGTAAATAAATGGAGGTTCTTTGAATGGATGCATTAATGGAATAACTCAGCAGAAAGTGCTTTTTGTCAACATGTTGGTTCAAGCATGCCTCCCTCTTTCTCCTCTCTCAATCTCACCCTCTCTCTCGCTCTACCTGTCTTTTATATCCCTCTTTCTTTTCTCTCTCTCCCTCTCTTATGTAAGTGTCAATACCAGACACCCACCTACAGTAGGTGAGCATTTGAGTTTGACTGAGGGGGCTTATGCAACCGTTTCCTGTTGTTCAACATGACCTTAACGTCTATGTAGTGTGAGAGGACAGAACATGCACACACACACAGTGCTAATGTTCTCCTCCGCAACTAACCACCCTGCTTATCAATGTGCAAGTATCCAGCCCTCTTTCACCTGAAACTGGCTGAGAGAGAGGTAAAGAGAAAGAAAGGAGAGGACTGATAGAGAAATGTGAAGGAGATGAGATCCATGATTTGAAATGAGATGAGATCCATGATTTCAAATTGACTGTACACAATAACTAATGTAGTTACAACTCCACGATGTCACACAAATATGAAGGGAACGTTTTAGTTCTGGGTCACGGGGGTCAGTGTAAAGACAACAAAGAGTGGTTGTGAGTTATAAGTTTGATTCCCCTACGGGCCACATACACTGTGTGATGTGGCTTCGGACTAAAGTTCTGCTAAATAACCCTAATAATATTTTATTTTTATCAAACCAAATATGACCATGTGCTCAGACTCATGTTGTCTTGCTTCTGTCCTTTTTCATTTCTATTTTGTCCCTTTTTGTCCCTCCAGCCTTCCTGTACCAGGAGTACCGGGACACATCCAAGCAGCAGGAAATCGAGCAGCGACGGCAGCAGGATGGGTTGACCTCGGGGGTCAGCGCGGGGTTAGGGGTGACGTCCCCACCGGCCCTGCAGCTGCAGCTGAGGAACAACTCTCGCTCTCTGAGTCTGTGGCAGAACCTGGAGGTCGTGCAGCAGAGCGGCCTGCTCACCCAGCTACCGCAGAGAGAGGTCATCATACAAGAGGTGAGGGGTCAAAGGCCATACAGTAGAGAGAGAGAGAGAGAGAGAGGTAAAAGGTTATACTGGATGGTGAAAGGTCAGAGAGGTCTTACTGGATGGTGAATGGTAAGTGAGAGCCTTACATGACCTGTGTCCTTGCTCTGTTCTCAAGGCCATGTTTGAGCTGGTGACCTCAGAGGCATCCTACTACAAGAGTCTGGAGGTGCTGGAGACCCACTTCCTGAAGAACCCTGTGCTGGTCAACACACTCAGCCAATCAGACATGCACTTCCTATTCTCCAACATTGAGGAGGTGATGAAGGCCAGTGAGAGGTAAGAGAAGCCTGTGTGTGTGACTAATCAGCCCCCCCATCCTCTCTGCAACGTGTGATTACTGATCCCTCTAAACTGCTGTGTTAAGCTTTCTGAAAGTAAAAAGTAAACAAGTCCTTATTCATCTTTCATTCCAGATCATACTGTAATACTTGTATGGTGACCTTTATTCAACTGTCCCTTGCTGATGATGTCATACTATACATCCTTCCTTAGGTTCCTGATGGACCTGGAGAACCGCATTGAACAGTCCCTCCAGATCTCAGAGGTGTGTGACATCGTCCACAACCACGCCGTCAAGCACTTCCACGTCTTTATCACCTACGTCATCAACCAGGTGTATCAGGAGAAGAACTACCGACGCATTCTGTGGGTACCCCTCCAACTAATGTCTACAGTAGCACGATATGTGGTGTAACCTCTCTGTGGGTACCCCTCCAACTAATGTCTACAGTAGCACGATATGTGGTGTAACCTCTCTGTGGGTACCCCTCCAACTAATGTCTACAGTAGCACGATATGTGGTGTAACCTCTCTGTGGGTACCCCTCCAACTAATGTCTACAGTAGCACGATATGTGGTGTAACCTCTCTGTGGGTACCCCTCCAACTAATGTCTACAGTAGCACGATATGTGGTGTAACCTCTCTGTGGGTACCCCTCCAACTAATGTCTACAGTAGCACGATATGTGGTGTAACCTCTCTCTGGGTACCCCTCCAACTAATGTCTACAGTAGCACGATATGTGGTGTAACCTCTCTGTGGGTACCCCTCCAACTAATGTCTACAGTAGCACGATATGTGGTGTAACCTCTCTGTGGGTACCCCTCCAACTAATGTCTACAGTAGCACGATATGTGGTGTAACCTCTCTGTGGGTACCCCTCCAACTAATGTCTACAGTAGCACGATATGTGGTGTAACCTCTCTGTGGGTACCCCTCCAACTAATGTCTACAGTAGCACGATATGTGGTGTAACCTCTCTCTGGGTACCCCTCCAACTAATGTCTACAGTAGCACGATATGTGGTGTAACCTCTCTGTGGGTACCCCTCCAACTAATGTCTACAGTAGCACGATATGTGGTGTAACCTCTCTGTGGGTACCCCTCCAACTAATGTCTACAGTAGCACGATATGTGGTGTAACCTCTCTGTGGGTACCCCTCCAACTAATGTCTACAGTAGCACGATATGTGGTGTAACCTCTCTGTGGGTACCCCTCCAACTAATGTCTACAGTAGCACGATATGTGGTGTAACCTCTCTGTGGGTACCCCTCCAACTAATGTCTACAGTAGCACGATATGTGGTGTAACCTCTCTGTGGGTACCCCTCCAACTAATGTCTACAGTAGCACGATATGTGGTGTAACCTCTCTGTGGGTACCCCTCCAACTAATGTCTACTGTAGCATGATATGTGGTGTAACCTCTCTGTGGGTACCCCTCCAACTAATGTCTACAGTAGCACGATATGTGGTGTAACCTCTCTGTGGGTACCCCTCCAACTAATGTCTACTGTAGCATGATATGTGGTGTAACCTCTCTGTGAGTACCCCTCCAACTAATGTCTACTGTAGCATGATATGTGGTGTAACCTCTCTGTGGGTACCCCTCCAACTAATGTCTACAGTAGCACGATATGTGGTGTAACCTCTCTGTGGGTACCCCTCCAACTAATGTCTACTGTAGCATGATATGTGGTGTAACCTCTCTGTGGGTACTCCTCCAACTAATGTCTACTGTAGCATGATATGTGGTGTAACCTCTCTGTGGGTACCCCTCCAACTAATGTCTACAGTAGCACGATATGTGGTGTAACCTCTCTGTGGGTACCCCTCCAACTAATGTC
>NC_052340.1:34114156-34279156 GCF_016432855.1 Salvelinus namaycush | reverse complement strand
GTGTGTGTGTGTGTGTGTGTGTATTAGGGTTTTTAATGAGAGAACAGAACAGGGTTTGTATTGATAATGATGGCAGGTTGATTGCTTTGCGTAGAAGCAGCAGCAGGGTGTGGTTGTTTGTCAACATAGATGTCTGTCCTGTCCCTCACCACCATCACCACATACCTGAGAGAAAGACTGACGTTCCCACGCAGGCAGCCCTACAGGACAGACAGCATGGATGGTAGAGACGCACTGGGAGCTGAGCCAGTTACCAAACACCAGACGCCCACTGGAAAAAACATACCATGGAGTTTAGAGCTGTGAAGCAATACCAAAATATGACACACTGTAGGTCTGTATCAAGAGATTTAGGGTAGGAAACTCCATGGCATTGGGGCCAGATTTTAGGAACTCCATCACCTACATCACCTACCATATCACATCACATCATTACATTTACTCACACCTTAGTGATGTACATGTAACTGCCAAAATAAAGGAAACACCAACATAAGTGTCTTAATAGCGCATTGGGCCACTAGGAGACAGAACCGCTTCAATGCACCTTGGCATAGATTCTACATGTGTCTGGAACTCTATTGGAGGGACGCGGCACCATTCTTCCACAAGAAACTCCACCATTTGGTGTTCTGTTGATGGTGCTGGAAAACGCCGTCTCAGGCGCCGCCCCTGAATCTCCCATAAGTGTTCAATTGGGTTGAGATCTGGCGACTGAGACGGCCATGACATATGGTTTGCATCGTTTTCATGCTCATCAAACCATTCAGTGACCACTGTGGATGGGAGCATTGTCATCCTATGGGGGCATACCATGGTAGCCCAAATAATGGCCTGCCCAGCATTTTTATACATGACCCTAGGCACGATGGGAAGTTAATTGCTTAGTTAACTCAGCAACCACACCTGTGTGGAAACACCTGCTTTCAATATACATTGTATCCCTCATTTACTCAAGTGTTTCCATTATTTTGGCAGTTACCTGTATGTACTGTACTGACATGTTCCATATAATGTGATATAGCGATCATCGGCATAGCATTAACAACCATTAACAACATAAGAGCGTCAGTGACTGCTGTGAGTCACCTAGGTATTGGTGACAGTGTGAGCAGCTGTTTTGCTCTGCAGTGAGTGCATTCTCCCCTCAAGGCTGGCTGGGAGATTCTTAAGAGCTTTCCACTGCTGCCTCTCATTCCTAAACAGATTATTGATAGACTCTACAAAGAGAGGGCAACACTCGCAAAGTCGATGCAAAAAACACCTCTCCTTCTTATAAAACGCTATGGGAAAGAACTAAGCTTGCTGAGCTAGAGATAAGGCTAACTTTAGAGAGGGAGACCTCTGCTGGGCAGTTGGTTGTACTGCCAAGACAGGGTGACATAGTTAACAGGCGGCTGTGGTTTTTTGCAGGACACATAGTATTGATGGATGGATCTGTGTGGTCGGTGTGTTTGGACCTGCCTGGATGACGTCAGTGTGGTGATTTGTTGCTCTGAGTAAAAGTTCCGCTAATATCGTAAAGCATTAGTAATAGTAGTCTGCTGCAACATGTAGCAGTTCTGTGAAGCTTGTCTACTCTCTGCGTAGGCCGTCTGTGGTGAGACAACCTCATTGATTCAGTCTGTGGTGGTTTGAACATGCCTGTGTTTTGTGTTGGCTGTCTTTGTGGTGGTTCGAACATGCCTGTGTTTTGTGTTGGCTGTCTTTGTGGTGGTTCGAACATGCCTGTGTTTTGTCCAGACAGGGAAACCAGTCATTCCGTGAGACCATGGCTCATCTGGAGAACCAGCCGCATGTCCGAGGCCTCTCTTTTACCTCCTTCCTCATCCTCCCCTTCCAGAGGATCACAAGACTCAAAATGCTGGTCCAGGTAAGTGGAGCAAGAGAGTGGGCTGAACCAAGATGGGGGGAGCATAGCATTTCTGAATCGCGAATAATAGTTATGATAATGCTTTACTGTGTGCTAATATATTGCAGTATCAGTATCCAGGATGTAAGTTTTGCGTTGAGCTTCTGATGCTGTGTTTGCTTGCAGAACATTCTGAAGAAGGCGGAGGAGAATTCAGAGATGGAGGCCAATGCCATCAAGGCTCACCATCAGCTGGAGCAGGTACGGTAACAGTACCAAACCATTTACAGTACCAAACCAGTTTACAGCACTAAACCAGTCTGGGAGAGATGACAGAGTGCTGGATTTGGTTCAGTACTGGCCTGGGGCATGTTAGAGGAAGTAGTGCGGGTTGTGATTATGGGCTCAGGGCCTGTCATGGTGTTGAGTGTTGCATTAAAAACAATCATCACCATCATCATGTTGGGAAGACTTAGTCTTGCCACGACTGTCTATGCTTTGTAAGGAATGATGACTGTCATGATGAGGTTAGTTGTAGTTGCCACAAACAAAGGAATGTGGTTTTAATTGGAGCATCAAGTATAGCCTCTACATAAATATTTGCTTCTCTCTGAAACAGGTTTAGCACTCTTTCCTTTGGACTCACAATTTGCATATATTCTTTGCCTCACAGTAATGTTTGTTAGAGAGATTCTCTGGTACTTTTATATAATTTTTTGAAAGTAGTTCTGAAAGTGGCACTCATGAGCCACTCGACCTAGTCTCGGGCCTAACAACACCCGTGCCAATATATCCTCCAAACACCGGCTTCTTGGGCATGATCGCTTAATTATACCATGTCATTGTTGAATACCCCCTTCTGATTGGCATGAATGTCATTCTAGAATGTGCATTATTTCCCTATAATGCATGGTATATTTGCACGGTAGAATTCAATGGCTATAGTTCATTTTTACATGTTTTGTTTGAGCTGCTTTTGAAAGCAAAAGTCTAATTGAAAACATATTGGTATTATTGAATTTGATTTTCCTAATAGAAAGCTAGAACTGATGATTTGGTTAAGCAAGTCTGTTTGTTTGGTTACCACGGCAGCTACTGTAGCTACAGTTGAAGTCGGAAGTTTACATACACCTTAGCAAAGTACATTTAAACTCAGTTTTTCTCAATTCCTGACTTTTAATCCTAGTAAAAATGCCGTGTCATAGGTCAGTTAGGATCACCACTTTATTTTAGGAAGGTGAAATGTCAGAATAATAGTAGACAGAATGATTTATTTCAGCATTTTCTTCTTTCAACACATTCCCAGTGGGTCAGAAGTTTACATACACTCAATTAGTATTTGGTAGCATTGCCTTTAAATTGTTTAACCTGGGTCAAACGTTTCGGGTAGCCTTCCACAAGCTTCCCACAATAAGTTGGGTGAATTTTGGCCCATTCCTCCTGACAGAGCTGGTGTAACTGAGTCAGGTTTGTAGGCCTCTTTGCTTGCACACGCTTTTTCAGTTCTGCCCACAAATTTTCTCTAGAGTTGAGGTCAGGGCTTTGTGATGGCCACTCCAATACCTTGACTTTGTTGTCCTTAAGCCATTTTGCCGCAACTTTGGATGTATGCTTGGGGTCATTGTCCATTTGGAAGACCCATTTGCGCCCAAGCTTTAACTTCCTGACTGATGTCTTGAGATGTTGCTTCAATATATCCACATACTTTTATTTCCTCATGATGCCATCTATTTTGTGAAGTGTTCTTCGGCTTGCAAGCCTCCCCCTTTTTCCTCCAAACATAACGATGGTCATTATGACCAAACAGTTCTATCTTTGTTTCATCAGACCAGACCAAAACGTACATTCTTTGTCCCCATGTGCAGTTGCAAACCGTAGTCTGGCTTTTTTATCGCGGTTTTGTAGCAGTGATTCCTTCCTTGCTGAGCGGCCTTTCAGGTTATGTCGATATAGGACTCATTTTACTGTGGATATATACTGTTGTACCTGTTTCCTCCAGCATCTTCACAAGGTTCTTTTCTGTTGTTCTGGGATTGATTTGCACTTTTCACACCAAAGTACGTTCATCTCTAGGAGAAAGAACACGTCTCCTTCCTGAGCGGTATGATGGCTGCGTGGTCCCATGGTGTTTATACTTGCGTACTATTGTTTGTACAGTGTTTGGAAATTGCTCCCAAGGATGAACCAGACTTGTGGAGGTCTACAATTGTTTTTCTGAGGTCTTGGCTGATTTATTTTGATTTTCCCAAGATGTCAAGCAAAGAGGCACTGAGTTTGAAGGTAGACCTTGAAATACATCCACAGGTACACCTCCAATTGACTCAAATGATGTCAATTAGCCTATCAGAAGCTTCTAAAGCCATGACAATTTTCTGGAATTTTCCAAGCTGTTTAAAGGCACAGTCAACTTAGTGTATGTAAACTTCTGACCCTCTGGAATTGTGATACAGTGAATTATAAATTAAATAATCTTTCTGTAAACAATTGTTGGAAAAATGACTTGTGTCATGCACAAAGTAGATGTCCTAACCGACTTGCCAAAACTATAGTTTGTTAACAAGAAATTTGTGGAGTGGTTGAAAAATGACTTTTAATGACTTTTAATGACCAACCTAAGTGTATGTAAACTTCCGACTTCAACTGTATCTAGTAAACTTGCTAGCTACTTCAATGGATGTTGAACAAATTTCTATGGGCAAATGAACAAAAATCTAGTAGCAAATGTGCTCAATTATAGCAATGGTATAAAAGGGATAATCAACTCGGGGCTCTTTGTGTTCTCTGGAACACACCTTCCTTACACACCTTCTAAGTTGTTTATTATTTTCCATAGAACGCATAACCCTCATTGATTATCCCTTACATAAACTACACATTGACACATCCAGCCCAAAGCGGGAGATTTAAAAAAGACTTACTAGTCGCCAAAGTTCCGGAGCATGTCTTTAACTGCCTATATAGAATTCCAAGGGAGTGTTGGGATGTGTTCCTTATACAATGGTTTGTTTGTGCATATGTCAGATTGTGAAGGAGTGCAACGAGGGTGTGAGGAAGATGAGTCGTACAGAGGAACTCATCAGCATTGAGAAAACACTGGAGTTCAAGTCTAAGGTACCTGCAGTCACCAGTCATGTGACAACATGTCTATATTCTATATAGTCAGTGAAATTGCCAGACTGGCACAAACAGACTTGGTCAAAGGTTATGTATCTCAGTTAGGTTCCAAGCATTTGGCTACACCCTCAGTAACATCTGCTAAATATATGTATGTGAACTATGAAATTTGATTTGATTGCTTGTTTGATTCCTTTAACCTTTCTGGGAAGGGGGTTCCGCTAGCGGAACACCTGGCCTTCAGCCAGTGAAATTGCAGGGCGCCAAATTCAAACAACAGAAATCTCATAATTAAAATTCCTCAAACATACAAGTATTATACACCATTTTAAAGATAAACTTCTTGTTAATCCAACCACAGTGTCCGATTTCAAAAAGGCTTTACGGCGAAAGCACACCATGCGATTATGTTAGGACAGCGCCTAGCCACAAACCATACAGACATTTTCCAGCCAAGGAGAGGTGTCACAAAAGTCAGAAATAGCGTTAAAATTAAGCACTTACCTTTGATGATCTTCATCTGGTGGCACTCCCAGGACTCCATGTTACACAATAAATGTTTGTTTTGTTCGATAAAGTTCATCTTTATGTCCAAAAACCTCCTTTTTGTTCACGCGTTTAGTTCAGTAATCCATATGCACAAAATCCAGACAAAGTCAAAAAAGTTTCATTAAAGTTCGTAGAAACATGTCAAATTATGTTTCTAATCACATCTTAGGGTGTTTTTATCATAAATATTCAATAATGTTTCAACCGAACAATACTGTTTTCATTAGAAAGAAAAGGGAACGAACGTCGCGCTCACGGCCACGCGCGATAAACAACTCATGCCACTTACTCTGAGTGCTCTTATTCTCTCCCCTTTCACAATAGAAGCCTGAAACAACTTCTAAAGACTGTTGACATCTACTGGAAGCCTTAGGAAGTACAATCTGACCCCACAGACACTGGATATTCGATAGGCATTCACTTGAAAACTACAAACCTCAGAATTCCCACTTCCTGGTTGGATTTTTCTCAGGTTTTCGCCTGCCATATGAGTTCTGTTATACTCACAGACATTATTTTAACAGTTTTGGAAACTTTAGAGTGTTTTCTATCCAAATCTACTAATTATATGCACATTCTAGCTTCTGGGCCTGAGTAACAGGCAGTTTATTCTGGGCATGCTTTTCATCCAAACTTCCCAATGCTGCCCCCTATCCCAAATTAAGGAGATCGATAGACCGAAATGTTGGCATTTCAACAGCAAAAAAACGGATGTAAAAAAGAGATGATAATATAATCTATAATAACCCTGAGTTGAACCTGTGACCCTCTCCCTCCAGTCGGTGCCGGTGATCTCCCACTCCCGCTGGCTGCTGAAGAAGGGTGAGGTGCAGCAGATGACCGGGCCAAAGAGCACTAGGACCATGCGGAGCAAGAAGCTCCACCACCCTGTCTACCTGTTCCTCTTCAACAACCTGCTACTCATCACCAAGCGCAGCTCCAGGTCAGCACATGACATCACCACACAGAGACAGCTAGTGGTCATTGGGGGTCGCAGTGCACACCCACTTTCAGTCTGGGACTTTCTATTGCCCCCCCCCCCCCCCAACACATCATTTTGTATACAGGCAGTTTTGAAGTCCACTTCCTGCCAAACTGCCCTTTGTCACATGAGGCTTTGTATACGTGTGTGTGTGTGTCTTCGACAGTGGTGAGAAGTTCCAGGTGCTGGACTCGTGCACGCGGGCCATGCTGAGAACTGAGGACATGGAAGACCAGGGTCAGATGCTGGCTAACGTGTTCAACCTGAAACTTCTGGAGAACCAGGAGGAGAGGCATGTCAACTACATGCTCAAGACCTCCAGCATGTGAGTGACTACAACTAACAGCATTATATATGAGTCTCAAGCCCCATCGGCACCTAGTGTACTCCGTACAGTACTTCTCTGTATGTCATTGATCTGTTATTAACAATCTCCCATGTGTGTGCCTGTGTGCTGCTGCCAGGAGTGATAAGCTGCGCTGGATCTGTGCTCTCACGCCAAACCGCCGCACGCGATTCATGTCCACCAGCGCCCACCAACCAGGTGAGACGTACACAAAGATGACACACACCGACACAGAGATGACATCCACTACTCACAAATGAACTTTTAGGTACCAAATAACAGGTGGTATACCCTACCATTCAAAAGTTTGGGGTCACTTAGAAATGTCCTTGTTTTCCATTAAATGAGTTGCAAAATGAATAGGAAATACAGTCAAGACGTTGACAAGGGTTTCCCATGATGTCAAGCAAAGAGGCACTGAGTTTGAAGGTAGGCCTTGAAATACAACCACGGGTACACCTCCAATTGACTCAAATGATGTCAATTAGCCTATCAGAAGCTTCTAAAGCCATGAAATAATTTTCTGGAATTTTCCAAGCTGTTTAAAGGCACAGTCAACTTAGTGTATGTAAACTTCTGACCCACTGGAATTGTGATACAGTGAATTATAAATTAAATAATCTGTCTGTAAACAATTGTTGGAAAAATTACTTGTGTCATGCACAAAGTAGATGTCCTACCGACTTGCCAAAACTATAGTTTGTTAACAAGAAATTTGTGGAGTGGTTGAAAAATTAGTTTTAATGACTCCAACGTAAGTGTATGTAAACTTCCGACTTCAACTGTATCTAGTAAACTTGCTAGCTACTTCAGTGGATGTTGAACACATTTCTATTGGCAAATGAACACAATTCTAGTAACAAATGTGCTAAATTATAGCCATGGTATAAAAGGCATAATCAACTCGGGGCTCTTTGCGTTCTCTGGAAAATAATGCAACTCTGTAGGTCAGTTCCGAACACACCTTCTAAGTTGTTTATTATTTTCCATAGAACGCATAACCCTCGTTGATTATCCCTTACATAAACTACACATTGACACATCCAGCCCAAAGCGGGAGATTTAAAAAAGACTTACTAGTCGCCAAAGTTCCGGAGCATGTCTTTAACTGCCTATATACAATTCCAAGGGAGTGTTGGGATGTGTTCCTTATACAATGGTTTGTTTGTGCATATGTCAGATTGTGAAGGAGTGCAACGAGGGTGTGAGGAAGATGAGTCGTACAGAGGAACTCATCAGCATTGAGAAAACACTGGAGTTCAAGTCTAAGAAATATCCTTGTTCTCCATGAAAACATACATGAAATGAGTTGCAAAATGAATAGGAAATATAGTCAAGATGTTGACAAGGTTATAAATAATGATTTTTAGTTGGAATAATAATTGTGTCCTTCAAACTTTGCTTTTGTCAAAGAATCCTCCATTTGCAGAAATTACAGCCTTGCAGACCTTTGGCATTCCAATTGTCAATTTGTTGAGGTAATCTGAAGAGATTTCACCCCATGCTTCCTGAAGCACCTCCCACAAGTTGGATTGGCTTGTTGGGCACTTCTTATGTACCATACGGTCAAGCTCCTCCCACAACAGCTCAATAGGGTTGAGATCCGGTGACTGTGCTGGCTACTTCATTATAGACAGAATACCAGCTGACTGCTTCTTCCCTAAATAGTACTTGAATAGTTTGGAGCTGTGCTTTGGGTCATTGTCCTGTTATAGGAGGAAATTGGCTCCAATTAAGCGCCGTCCACAGGGTATGGCATGGCGTTGCAAAATGGAGTGATAGCCTTCCTTCTTCAAGATCCCTTTTACCCTGTACAAATCTCCCACTTAACCACCACCAAAGCACCCCCAGACCATCACATTGCCTCCAACATGCTTGACAGATAGCGTCAAGCACCTCTCCAGCATCTTTTCATTTTTTCTGCGTCTCACGAATGTTCTTCTTTGTGATCCGAACACCTCAAACTTAGATTTGTCTGTCAATAACACTTTTTTCCAATCTACGTCTGTCCAGTGTGTGTTCTTTTGCCCATCTTAATCTTTTCTTTTTGTTGGCCAGTCTGAGATATGGCTGTTTCTTTGCAACTCTGCCTAGAAGGCCAGCATCCCGGAGTCGCCTCTTCACTGTTGACGTTGAGACTGGTGTTTTGCGGGTACTGTTTAATGAAGCTGCCAGTTGAGGACTTGTGAGGTGTCTGTTTCTCAAACTAGACACTCTAATGTACTTGTCCTCTTGCTCAGTTGTGCACCGGGGCCTCCCACTCCTCTTTCTATTCTGGTTAGAGCCAGTTTGCGCTGTTCTGTGAAGGGAGTAGTACACAGCGTTGTACGAGATCTTCAGTTTCTTGGCAATTTCTCGCATGGGAAAGCCTTCATTTCTCAGAACAAGCATAGACTGACAAGTTTCAGAAGAAAGTGCTTTGTTTCTTGCCATTTTGAGCCTGTAATTGAACCCAGAAATGCTGATGCTCCAGATACTCAACTAGTCTAAAGAAGGCCAGTTTTATTGCTTCTTTAATCAGAACAACAGTTTTCAGCTGTGCTAACATAATTGCAAAAAGGTTTTCTAATGATCAATTAGCCTTTTAAAATGTTAAACTTGGATTAGCTAACACAACGTGCCATTCGAACACAGGAGTGATGGTTGCTGATAATGGGTCTCTGTACACCTATTGAGAAATTCCATTAAAATTCAGCCGTTTACAGCTACAATAGTCTTTTACAACATTAACAATGTCTATGTAACGGATGTGAAATGGCTAGCTAGTTAGCGGGTACGCGCTAGTAGCGTTTCAATCAGTTACGTCACTTGCTCTGAAACCTAGATGTAGTGTTTCCCCTTGCTCTGCAAGAGCCGCGGCTTTTGTGGAGCGATGGGTAACGACGCTTCGTGGGTGTCAGTTGTTGATGTGTGCAGAGGGTCCCTGGTTCGCGCCCGTGTCGGGGCGAGGGGACGGTTTAAAGTTATACTGTTACATCTACACTGTATTTCTGATCCATTTTATGTTATTTTAATGGACCAAAAAATGTGCTTTTCTTTCAAAAACAAGGACATTTTTAAGTGACCCCAAACTTTTGAACGGTAGTGAATATGTTATTAATGTGCCTGTGTGTGTGTGCGTGCGTGTGTGGTCAGCCTCTCCCCAGGTCCAGTGTATTCAGTCGTACTTGTCTCAGGAGCCAGATGAGCTGTCCATTGAGATGGCTGACGTGTTGAACATCCTGGAGAGGACAGATGACGGTGAGACCAGACAACATATCTCCTGGGAGATCTTAGTACTAGGAGCTCTAGTGTAGATTCAACTGTTAGTTAATATCTCTTTTTACTCCCTCTCTTTCTTTACCTACACTCCTCTTCCACTCTTCCCTCTCTCTCTCTCCTCTCTATCACCCCCTCAGGCTGGATGATGGGTGAGAGGCTCCATGATGGAGAGAAGGGCTGGTTCCCCTGTCGGGTAATAGAGGAGATCAAGAACCAGGAAGTGCGGGCCCAGAACCTCAGGGAGAGCCAGAGGATCCACCTGGCCCAGGAAGGGGGCACTTCTTCAGGGGCCAGACTGGGCTCCAGGGGTGGCAGACGCACCCCCAAAACCCCCAAAGTCTCAAATTTCTTCGGTACCTGGACTGACCAGTCAGAGGAGGAACAGTGAAGCACATGATATTCCACACTGAAAGTGATTGGTTGGAACCCCCTGGCATCAATTTTTACTGGACCACATGGATCAAATGACAGAGATCATGTGATTTGAGTATGGGATTGCATTGGAAGAAAGTGACATCATGCAATGACATTATTTCCGATTAACTGTTTCCCTTTCTCAGGTGGTTTTGGTTTGCCAGGGTTTAGGTTCCCAGGCTCCAGGGTTTAGGTTCCCAGGCTCCAGGGTTTAGGTTCCCAGGCTCCAGGGTTTAGGTTCCCAGGCTCCAGGGTTTAGGTTCCCAGGCTCCCCTGATCGGTCCTACAATCAGAGTACTTCTTCCATAACTCCAACACACTGCATGTCTTACACTACTTCCAGTGGAATGTTTCAGCACTAACAGTCTAACTGTAAAACAAGGCTCTGGTGGAACAGGAGCTATGCATGTGATGGGAGAAGATAACCACAGAAACAGTTCTCAAGGGGATGGTAACATGTGAATATATCGTAGCCTTGCCTCAACTGCATGGGCCAATTTTTTTCTTCATTTTTTTAAAGCGCTTCTTTGCTAGAAATGTAATTCCCCCAGAACAATGGCTTGACGATCCACCCTTTTGTAAAGAGCAACTCCTCTATTGAAACCATACAAGAAGCACGTTTTAAAATCCACCCACCAGCACTGAATGGAAATTAACCGTGAATGTTTCATGATTCTGTACAGTAAATAGAACAATCACATGACAGAGTGCTTAGTATTGGGCTGGAGGTAATTGACTGGAGAAGACAAGCCCTACAGAATCACAGGCCTTGCTTAATCAGTGGACGTGTTCTTGGGGTCAGTTCCCTTGCCAATACTGATATGCCACTTACACATGCACACTGACATACGCACGCACACACACACTTGGGGAAATCCTGCACAACTTCTCCAATGTCAAAAACCCTCCACAGACACCTGGTCCTGAAGCATCTGCACAGAATGTGCCAGCACACCGACAGCACTGGAATGGCATGCGAGTGACAAAACATGTGTGTGTATGATGAGTATGTGTATGTGTGCATACTGTATGCCTTGAATGTTCAATATATAATTAAATAATTACTGAAACATTGTGCAATTTAATTATGTAAGAAGTAATTTATTGTTAATAAAATCTAAATCTGAAATTCAACTGGACATGATTTGTTTATTATGTTGATAACTGGTTTCACTGGTATTTAACCCACGTGTTAAGCCCTGATTTAGGTTAATCTCTGAATGAATTCCTGGTAATATGGAGATGTGATTTATTTCAGTTGAAGGCATTCAGTTGTACAACTGACTAGATATCCCCCTTTCTCTTGATAAGTGTGTGCATTTGACCATTTTCTGTCCTGCTAAGCATTCATAATGTAACAAATACTTTTTGGTGTCAGGGAAAATGTATGGAATAAAAAGTGCATACTTTTCTTTGGGAATGTAGTGAAGTAAAAGTAGTCAAAAATAGTAAAGTAAAGTAGATACCCCCCCAAAATTACTTAAGTAGTACTTTAAAGTATTTTTACTTAAGTACTTTACACCTACTGACCTTAGGGATGGTGCCAGGTTTCCTCCAGACATAAACAGGTTTCCATCCAACCTTTTTATGTCAGATAAAAAAATGTCACGACAGGTCTAATGTAAACAGACGGGACATTTTCCAAATTTCGACAAAACAAAATAAACTAGACAAAGTGGGATCTTTTCTTGTCGGTAAAATTAAGCATGCGAGAAATTTCGGTGGAAAAGCTTTTATGCACAAATATTTATATAGTAACCATCCGATTGACATATTGTGTGGTCCTCCCACTACCACTCGTCTGGAAAGCAATCACAGCATGCTACCGATGAATGAAATGATGATGGCCTTCACAGGGTGGTGTAAGTGCACGGTGATGAGTTTGATGCTCCTTTCAAATAAATATCGAGGGCTCTTATTCTGGAGACATGATCATCGATGCTTGGCTACCGTTTGACAAATAAAAATAATATTGCTCTTTTGTCCATAATCTCACCATGTAGGGAAGGCTATACGTGCCCTCTAGCCAACAGCGCTACAGAACACGTGCCAATACCAGAGTGAGCACACTCGCTATATTTCGCCATGTTTTTGTGAGAAAATTATCAATAGAGTTAAAATGGGATGGAAACCCATTTCACATGTTTTTTATTCGGTACGTGGGAATTCAACCGCAAAAGGCATTTTTATGTTACACGTCATCACACACAGCCTCTTACCTGCAACAAGTCAATTTGATGTTAACCTCTCTGTGTGAAAATGCACATATTGTTTTTAGGCGGATTTTTGAATATACGCATGGAAATCTGTTGCCAATTGGGTGGAAACCTAGCTAGTGGTGAACAGATTAGTGAGATCTACCCTCCAGTAGCTGTATGGATTATCACTATATTCTCTACAACAGGTGAAGTGTGGAAGGCCGGTTAGCTCAGTTGGTTAGAGCGTCGTGCTAATAACGCGAAGGTCGCGGGTTCGATACCCGTACTGGCCAGAACCTTTTACCACAGATTCTAGTTTTACCGTAGTCAGAGGGCATTTAATGAAATACCCATCTCGGCCGTTTGAAGACAATGAGAACAAGGGTAGGCTAACTATGTCTGTATTAACCAAATCATCAAATAATTTTACAATCTGTCATATCAATATATAATTCAGTGAGTGTACTAGCTAGATTACACTAAATCTGAATTTGTCCTGCTAGGTGACCTATACTGGGACATGCTTAAACCACCTGACCAAGTCCTAAAGCAATGGGATTCCATAAATCTTTCTCAGATTATTACCAATCTCACAAGGTATGACTCAAAACCCCCAGAAAAGGCTGCTCTCTTCGATGTTTTCCTCACAAATAATCCTGATAGGTATCAGTCTGGTGTTTTCTGTAATGACCTTAGTGATCACTGTTTTACAGCCTGTGTTCATAATGGCTGCTCAGTGAAACGGCCAGTCCTGATTTGTCTTAGAGGCTTGCTAAAAAACTTTAATGAGCAAGCCTTCCTTCATGACCTGGCCTCTGTAAAATGGTATAGAATCAGCTTGATCCCCTCTGTCGAAGACGCTTGGACTTTCTTTTTTGATATTTTCAGTGGTATTGATAACAAACATGCCCCCATAAAGAAAATGAGAATTAAAAACAGGTTTAGCCCCTGGTTTGACCATGATCTTGCAGGGTTACTCCACCTCAAGAATTGCATTTGGTGAAAGGCTCGGCACACACATACTCAGGCTGACTTGCCCTCGTTCAGGCAAATGAGAAATAAGTTGTCACGCCCTGACCTTAGCGATCCTTATTATTCTCTATGTTTGGTTAGGTCAGGGTGTGACTCGGGTGGGAAAATCTATGTTTTCTATTTCTTTGTGTTTTTGGCTGAGTATGGTTCCCAATCAGAGGCAGTTGTCTATCGTTGTCTCTGATTGGGGATCATATATAAGTTGTAATTTTCCTTTTGGGTTTTGTGGGATCTTGTTTTCTGTTTAGTGTTTTTTTGCCTGACAACTTTTCGCTTTCATTTTTTGACTTTCGTTATTTTGTTTGAGTGTTTTTGAATAAAAAAATCATGAACACTTTCCACGCTGCGTCTTGGTCCACTCTTCCTACCACAAACGAGAGCCGTAACATAAGTGCACTCAGTCTATCCGGAAGGCCAAAGTGAGTTACTTTAATTAAGGAGCAGTTCTCTCTCTGTGGGTCTAACCCCAAGAAGTTCTGGAAAACGATTAAAGACCTGGAGAATAAACCCTCCTCCTAACAGCTGCCCATGTCCCTTAAAAGTTGATGATGTGGTTGTTACTGACAAGAAGCACATGGCTGAGCTCTTTAATCACCACTTCATTAAGTCAGTATTCCTATTTGACTCAGCCATGTCTTCTTGCCCGTCCAACATTTCCTCATCTCCCACCCCTTCTCATGCAACTAGTCCTGATGCTCCACCCTATTTTTCCCCTGCTCCGCTACAAAGTTTCTCCCTGCAGGCGGTCACTGAGTCCGAGGTACTAAAGGAGCTCCTTAAACTTGACCCTAAAAGAACATCTGGGTCAGATGGTTTACACCCTTTCTTCTTTAAGGTTGCTGCTCCTATCATCGCCAATCCTAATTCTGAAGTTTAACTTGTCTGTCCTCTCTAGGGAGGTTCCCATTGCCTGGAAGACAGCCGTGGTCCGTCCTTTATTTAAAAAGAGGGAGATCAAGCTGATCCTAACTGTGATAGGCCTATTTCTATTTTGCCGTTTATCAAAAGTGTGGGAAAAACATGTCAATAATCAACTGACTGGCTTTCTTGATGTCTATAGTATTCTCTCTGGTATGCAATCTGGTAGCCGCTCAGGTTATGGAGGTGTCACTGCAACCTTAAAGGTCCTCAAGGATGTCACCATTGCCCTTGATTCTAAGCAATATTGTGCTCTACAACAAAGCTTTCTTAGTGTCCAACAAGCTTTCTCTGCCCTTAACCTTCTTCTGAACACCTCCAAAACAAAGGTCATGTGGTTTGGTAAGAAGAATGCCCCTCTGCCCACAGGTGTGATTACTGTCTCTGAGGGTTTAGAGATTGAGGTAGTCACTTCATACTTGGGAGTATAGCTAGACGGTACACATCACATACGTGTTTGTTTTCTTTAGAAAAAGTACATAAATATATATAGATAGTCTGGATTCCGATATTGCTCCTTCTCATTATTTAAGTCTTAATTCCATTATTTTACTTTTAGAATTGTGTGTATTTTTGTGAAATGTTAGATATAGACTGCATTGTTGGAGATAGGAACACAAGCATTTCGCTACAGTCACTATAACATCTGCTAAATATGTGTATGCGACCAATAAAATGTGACTTGATCTGACCTAAAAAATATAACATTTGAAAATGTGGGCTCGTCCGGGATTTGAACCCGGGACCTCTCGCACCCAAAGCGAGAATCATACCCCTAGACCAACGAGCCGCTTCATTTCCATCCACATAATCCACATTTTGACACATTGGTATTGAACATTTTACGAAATGCGTAAAATAATCGGAATACATCCTCGGTATGGCCACAGAACACAAAACGTAGCTAGGCGATTGTCTCGCTGCTAGGGAGAAACAGAAATGTATATATCGCCTGGTGGCACGTAGCAAGCTCAAGATGGAAGATATTCAAGAGTTTCTAAACGTTCTGCAATGTATATTTCAATTATATTTGGTGTAACTGTCACTGCCATAGTAACCTAACAGGAATAAAAAGACGCCTGCGCGACCTCGCCACATTCGTTAATCAGGGTAGACAGAATTTAAGGTTGAAAATGCAAATAATACTCAACTGCAGCCCGCAATTCGGGGCGCTCCTACATGTGGGCCACCCTCGAGAACCCCCCCCCCCCTATGCCAATAGGCTTGGGAGACATATGCTACAAATGGTGTCGCCCCCGCCTGCTGTGTACCGGAGTCCAGGCTGGTGCAAAGGGGACTACGGTGTGTACTAGCTATAGCTGGCTACTGTTGTATTCAACCGCCTTTTCTTCCTTCTGTGTGGTTTATCGGTGGTTGGTGTTACGCACGCCTCTGAAGAGGGAACGCAACACCCTGCTACAACTCAACTCTCCGTGAAGCGAAAGAGGTATGGACTGTAGGTGCGAGTAAGGATGACAAAAAGGCACCACTTACTAGGATTTATTTCCTTACACGGCAATATGGGGAAAAGGGGCTGGACGGAACCAAAGCAAAGAAAGTAAATATCAAAGCTCCCCCTCTCCTATCTAACCTGCCTACCCACTACTTACCTATTTTAGCACCACCTGGTGCCCTAACCAAAATACAGGGGGTGGTCCGCCCAGGTCTTACCTAGTGTGCCTAGACAGTGAATATACTACGGGTATATGAATGCCCGCGGGCCTCTTCCCTAAGCACTCCCTAGGTGCCTTCCCCTTCGGGAACAAATGAAACAGAATATTAAACAATCCACTTCACAACAAAACTGCGAAAACTAACTCAGGCCATTAAAGAAGCTCTGACAAAGCAACAAACACAGAACATACCAAAGCTGCTACCAACAACAGCTAACATAGTACATACTCACGACCTCTCTCTCAGCAATGATCTCAGCCTGCCAATGATCTCAGCTTGCAATCATATATCTCTCTCTCTCTCTCTCTCTCTCTCTCTCTCTCTCTCTCTCTCTCTCTCTCTCTCTCTCTCTCTCTCTCTCTCTCTCTCTCTCTCTCTCTCTCTCTCTCTCTCTCTCTCTCTCTCTCTCTCTCTCTCTCTCTCTCTCTCTCTCTCTCTCTCTCTCTCTCTCTCTCTCTCTCTCTCTCTCTCTCTCTCTCTCTCTCTCTCTCTCTCTCTCTCTCTCTCTCTCTCTCTCTCTCTCTCTCTCTCTCTCTCTCTCTCTCTCTCTCTCTCTCTCTCTCTCTCTCTCTCTCAACAGAACACTGGCTTTTATAGCTTCAGGTGGCAATGGTAATTAGAGACAGCTGTATCTTGACGAGGGGGCGGGGTCAGCTCTCCAATCATCCATTGGGGCCGACCAATCAGCTGCTTGGGGAGAAATTCCAGGAAGCCATCTCCTGAAACACACACACTCAAATAGAAACTTCAACATAGAAACTGGGGAACGTAACAGTTGGCATCCAACTTTATGCTGCATTACCGCCATTTACTGTTCTGGAGCGCACCTGCCTCCCGCCTATGTACTGGAGTCATAGTTTAGAAATGTACCAATAGAAGTATAAAGAGGGGTTCCTGCAGATGTAGGAACACCCCGAATTGCGGGCTGCAGTTGCACTGTTCTTGAAAATACTGTAAAACAGAACAATATCCTTGAAAACTGGAAACATTCGCTTTTTGACGGTTCTGCGGAGAGTGCTGCCACAGATAGATATTTAGTTATTAAAATCTTTGGTGCTGCCTGACTAAAGCTGAATTGTGGCAGTAGCTAGCTAGATACAGTAACCTAGCTACAACTTTTTATTCTACTATTCAAACACAATCACACTCGATTTGTGCAAACATGTACAAAAAGTATTTCAGCGTTTGTGTGGCTTAATTCATGTAAGAATACACAAACTTTTGTTCCAATTAATTCGTAGGAAAAGACACACATTTGTGTTACTGAAGCTTATACATCTAACCTGAAAATGATTATTACATTTTTTTTATTTTTTATTTCACCTTTATTTAACCATGTAGGCTAGTTGAAGGCAAGTTCTCATTTACAAGTGCGACCTGGCCAAGATAAAGCAAGGCAGTGTGACACAAACACAGAGTTACACATGGAATAAACAAACATACAATCAATAATACAATAATACAGTCTATATACAGTGTTTGCAAATGAGGTAAGATAAGGGAGGTAAGGCAATAAATAGGCCATGGTGGCGAAGTAATTACAATATAGTAATTAAACACTGGAGTGATAGATGTGCAGAAGATGAATGTGCAAGTGGAGATACTGGAGTTCAAAGGAGCAAGATAAATAAATAAATACAGTATGGGGATGAGGTAGTTGGATGGGCTATGTACAGGTGCAGTGATCTGTGAGCTGCTCTGACAGCTGGTGCTTAAAGTTAGTGAGGGAGATATGAGTCTCCAGCTTCAGTGATTTTTGCAATTCGTTCCAGTCATTGGCACATCATATGGGTAGACAAATAATGTTATGCAGCAAAACACAACTATAATTTTTTAGGACACAAACCAGTAATATGAATCACTGTTGATCCATCCTGTTCTGATCTAATGAGATGGATGTAGGATTTCCTACGGCCTAGAATTGTAACGATCGTCATATCGAGGAGAAGGAGAAGACCAAGGTGCAGCGTGGTAAGTACTCATAATTACTTTTAATGAATACTAACAAAACAACAAAAACGATAAACGAACAGTTCTGCCAGGTGAACATACACTAAACAGAAAACAACCACCCACAACGGAAAATAGAAATAATTTAGAAACATGAAATAGTTATGAGTACTATTTCAGCCAATGTTATAATGCATGCACTGGAAGGTAGTTCATTAGGGTAACGTTGCAGAAGGAAATGTTCCATAGCTTCAATACCGCCCTCGTGTGGAATATTTGTGTATAACGACTCAACATCAAAAGTAACTAACAAGGTATTCTCAGGGAGAGGATCAAGAGATTCAATGATAGACACCATACTGCTGGTGTCCTTTACAAAGAAGGGTAGCTGTTCTGCAAGTGGTCTAATAAAAAAGTCAACAAAAGTAGATAGAGGGGCCATTACTACATCAATGCCCGCTACAATAGGGCGCCCTGGAGGTTTTGTAACATTCTTGTGTAATTTCGGCAAAGTATAGAAAGTGGCAATTTTAGGGTGTTGAATAGCCAAAAAGTCGTGTTCTTTTTTGGTTATCTGACCAGAACTTAAATACCCATCTAGGACAGTAAAGATAGTATTTTGAAATTGGGAAGTGTGGTCACTTCTGAGTTTCTTGTAAAAGGTGTTGTCAAGCAGCAGTCTATGACACTCATCATGATGACGTCATTTATCTTCAGGACGTAGCTCTAGAAAGAGGCCAGAGTTCCCGACTTACAATTCCCAGTTGGTTGACCATTCAAAACATATTTCCCAGTCGGAGCAAATTTTTTCCGGAATTTCCAGTTGTCTTGAACTCACTAAAGTAAAGTTTTCGTAGTTCAGAGTTAACAGGTGTTTTGAGCGCGGAACAAATCATGCTTCATTGACAGCATGGCCAATGTTGAATGTTTATCATTTTAAACATGGAAAAGAGTCACTTAATCAGAGATTTGGGACCACACAGCCACTCCACAGAATAGCAAGCTAGTAATTGTTTGCAATGCTTGCAGTTAGCCACTGTCATTTATTCCTTCCAAACCACTCTTTGTTGAATTTGCGATTTCCAACTTGTTGTGTAATTTTTATTGTAAGGATCGACGCAGGAGACGAGAAACAGCTACAGAGAGAACATTTAATAAACAACGACATGAAACAGAACAGGAACAGCGTTTGGACAGGGGGAAAATAACAACATCAATGCTGACACGGAACAAACGGAGGAGCAGACAGATATAATCAACAAAGTATTGGAGTGAGTCCAGGTGAATCCAATATTGCGCAGCTGTGCGTAATGATGGTGACAGGTGTGCGTAATGAACGGCAGCCTGGAAACCTGAAGCGCCAGAGAGGGGGAGCGGGGGCAGGCGTGACAGTTTATGTCCAATGGCCGATGAGCACTGATACATTTTATCTATAATTTCTCTTCATTATTTTTCTTCATATGACCAGGATTAAAAAGGATTTGCCTGTAGATTTTCAACATCATCAAACTTTGATTGAGAAATTATGACATAAAAAAAAATATATGTTTGTTCGCTCACCTAAAAAATTAGCACTACATCACTGGACAATATGGACAGTATATGAATAAAGGTAGAAAATCCAAGACAGTCAAATTATATAGTTTGAGGAGTACTTCTGTCTGTAATAAAGGCCTTTTGTGGGGAAAAACTCATTCTGATAGGCTGGGCCTAACTGCCCAGTGGGTCGGCCTGGCTCCCAAGTGGATGCCCTCCCTGGCCCACCCATGGCTGCGCCCCTGCCCAATCACGTGAAATCCATAGATTTAGGGCCTAATGAATTTTTTTAATTGACTGATTTCCTTATATGAAATTTAACTCAGTAATATCGTTGAAAATGTTACGTGTCGCGTTAATATTCTTCTTCCGTACAATTGATAAACCCTGCATTATTGGTTTCACTTATAAAGCTAAATATTTCAAGCTTGTCCACGGCTCGTTGGTCTAGGGGTATGATTCTCGCTTAGGGTGCGAGAGGTCCCGGGTTCAAATCCCGGACGAGCCCACATTTTGTAAATAATTATATTAATATTTTGCCATGAAAAGCATGCAGATCTACAACTATAATATCTACCAATAGCAGAGACCAAAACGATGCAACACAGTCGAACGCTGTTGTGTAAATGTGTTTTATTTTACAAGGTGGATGGCGGACAGGGCTCTCTTCACATTTAGCTTTCAAACAGCAACCTAAGAATAACTGTAGTTTACAATCTAGCAACCCGGGGTTTATACAAGGACAACACATACTAAGAAAATGATTGACCCCGACGTGATTTGAACACGCAACCTTCTGATCTGGAGTCAGACGCGCTACCGTTGCGCCACGAGGTCTATAACATCTAGTAGTACAACGTCTGTAAAAACAGTTGTTCAACGTCTATATTTCGCTACATTGATTGTAACACTCTAGGTAGTTGATGTGATATAGCAAGAACTAACAAAGTTGTTGCAAAACACCCCTTTGCGTGTTACAAAATATCCGCATTGTCTTTAGCCTATGACCAGGCAGGAAAAAGAAGAAAAAAAACACAGGTCAGGTGTATTCAGGATGCTTTGAAAATTAAATGAACACTCAAAAATCAACAACTTGTTACTTTGAGATTTTGGGGGGATGAAATTTTAAGTATGCTCATATTTTTTTGACACCACATTCAGACAGTAATGAAATGAGCTAGCCCCTATCTGAGATACCTACAGCAGCCCTCATCCTCCATATACTACACCCGTTCTGCCGCAACACAGGCCAGTCACATTTTGTTCAAGGTCCCCAAAGCACACACATCCCTGGGTCACTCCTCTTTCCATTTCGCAGCATCTAGCGACTGGGACGAGCTGCAAAAAACACTCTAACTGGATCGTTTTATCTCCATCTCTACATTCAAAGACTCAATCATGGGCATTCTTACTGACAGTTGTGGCTACTTCGCATGATGTATTGCTGTTTCTACCTTCTTGCCCATTGTGCCCAATAATGTTTGTACCTTGTTTTGTGCTGCTACCATGTTGTTTACATGTTGTGCTGCTACCATGCTGTGTTTTCATGTGTTGCTGCCATGCTATGTTGTTGTCTTAGGTCTCTTTTTATGTAGTGTTGTGGTGTCTCTCTTGTCCTGATGTGTGGGCTATTTACAGATGGACTATGTACAGCTGCAGCGATCGGTTAGCTGCTCAGATAGCTGATGTTTAAAGTTGGTGAGGGAAATATAAGTCTCCAGCTTCAGCGATTTTTGCAATTCGTTCCAGTCACTGGCAGCAGAGAACTGGAAGGAAAGGCTGCCAAATGAGGTGTTGGCATTGGGGATGATCAGTGAGATATACCTGCTGGAACGCTTGAAGAGCATGCATTTAGTTTTACTAGCATTTAATAGCAGTTGGAGGCCACAGAAGGAGTGTTGTATGGCATTGAAGCTCGTTTGGAGGTTAGTTAACACAGTGTCCAAAGAAGGGCCAGAAGTATACAGAATGGTGTTGTCTGTGTAGAGGTGGATCAGAGAATCACCAGCAGCAAGAGCAAGATCATTGATATATACAGAGAAAAGAGTCGGCCCGAGAATTGTGCCCTGTGGAACCCCCAAAGAGAATGCCAGAGGTCCGGACAACAGGCCCTCCGATTTGACACACTGAACTCTGTCTGAGAAGTAGTTACCCGGATACTTTAAAACTTTTTGCAATTAGTGCTACAGGATGCAAATTTCTGTTTGAAAAAGCTAGCCTTAGCTTTCCTAACTGACTGTGTATATTGGTTCCTGACTTCCCTGAAAAGTTGCATATCGCCGGTGCTATTCGATGCTAATGCAGAACGCCACAGGATGTTTTTGTGCTGGTCAAGGGCAGTCAAGTCTGGGGTGAACCAAGGTCTATATCTGTTCTTAGTTCTACATTTTTTGAATGGGGCTTTTAAAGAGCAACCAGCATCCTCTACTGACAGGATGAGGTCAATATCCTTCCAGGATACCCGGGCTAGGTCGATTAGAAAGGCCTGCTTGCTGAAGTGTTTTAGGGAGCGTTTGACAGTGATGAGGGGTGGTCGTTTGACCGCGGACCCATTACGGACACAGGCAATGAGGCAGTGATCACTGAGATCCTGGTTGAAGACAGCAGAGGTGTATTTAGAGGGCAAATTGGTCAGGATGATATCTAAGAGGGTGCCCAGGGTTACGGATTTAGGCTTGTACCTGGTAGGTTCCTTGATATTTTGTGTGAGATTGAGGGCATCAGTTTAGATCTAATGGTACATTTTCATTAAGCTATTACTCCAGTACATATAGGTGGGAGGCAAGGGGTGCATTTTTCCTGCCTGTTTGTTTTGCACAGAACATGGAAGTAGATGATGACCTTTCTTCATTTAGCTAGATCATACATCTTTCTTGGCAGGCTGAGATTTAGCTAGTTCGCTAGGCCATGACTATTTTAGCCGGTCCTCCCTATTAATGTGGCTAACGTTACTGTTTTGTTTGTCAATCCACACTTGTTTGACTGACACTATATTCGTTCCAGTCACTGGCAGCAGAGAACTGGAAGGAAAGGCTGCCAAATGAGGTGTTGGCATTGGGGATGATCAGTGAGATATACCTGCTGGAACGCTTGAAGAGCATGCATTTAGTTTTACTAGCATTTAATAGCAGTTGGAGGCCACAGAAGGAGTGTTGTATGGCATTGAAGCTCGTTTGGAGGTTAGTTAACACAGTGTCCAAAGAAGGGCCAGAAGTATACAGAATGGTGTTGTCTGTGTAGAGGTGGATCAGAGAATCACCAGCAGCAAGAGCAAGATCATTGATATATACAGAGAAAAGAGTCGGCCCGAGAATTGTGCCCTGTGGAACCCCCAAAGAGAATGCCAGAGGTCCGGACAACAGGCCCTCCGATTTGACACACTGAACTCTGTCTGAGAAGTAGTTACCCGGATACTTTAAAACTTTTTGCAATTAGTGCTACAGGATGCAAATTTCTGTTTGAAAAAGCTAGCCTTAGCTTTCCTAACTGACTGTGTATATTGGTTCCTGACTTCCCTGAAAAGTTGCATATCGCCGGTGCTATTCGATGCTAATGCAGAACGCCACAGGATGTTTTTGTGCTGGTCAAGGGCAGTCAAGTCTGGGGTGAACCAAGGTCTATATCTGTTCTTAGTTCTACATTTTTTGAATGGGGCTTTTAAAGAGCAACCAGCATCCTCTACTGACAGGATGAGGTCAATATCCTTCCAGGATACCCGGGCTAGGTCGATTAGAAAGGCCTGCTTGCTGAAGTGTTTTAGGGAGCGTTTGACAGTGATGAGGGGTGGTCGTTTGACCGCGGACCCATTACGGACACAGGCAATGAGGCAGTGATCACTGAGATCCTGGTTGAAGACAGCAGAGGTGTATTTAGAGGGCAAATTGGTCAGGATGATATCTAAGAGGGTGCCCAGGGTTACGGATTTAGGCTTGTACCTGGTAGGTTCCTTGATATTTTGTGTGAGATTGAGGGCATCAGTTTAGATCTAATGGTACATTTTCATTAAGCTATTACTCCAGTACATATAGGTGGGAGGCAAGGGGTGCATTTTTCCTGCCTGTTTGTTTTGCACAGAACATGGAAGTAGATGATGACCTTTCTTCATTTAGCTAGATCATACATCTTTCTTGGCAGGCTGAGATTTAGCTAGTTCGCTAGGCCATGACTATTTTAGCCGGTCCTCCCTATTAATGTGGCTAACGTTACTGTTTTGTTTGTCAATCCACACTTGTTTGACTGACACTATATCTCCGCTTTTTCAGTAATGGTAGTCGTGCTATTTGAGCATATAACATGTAAACAATAATGGCAACTACGAAGTTATGTTCAGATCAACTCCAATGCGTCTCTAAAGTAAGAAAGGATTCATGTTGTAACGGTTGAGCGTTGGTGGTATAGTGGTGAGCATAGCTGCCTTCCAAGCAGTTGACCCGGGTTCGATTCCCGGCCAACGCAGAATTTTTTTCCCTCCGTAGTTCCTTTTTTGACGGAGGCTACATTTTAGTACCTGCGTCACCGCTATAATAATTAGGTTCGATAAAAAGGATGACCAAGTAAACATACCAAGAATGTCTCTCAAATACTAGCCAAAATCAAAGAAATTATCCATCAAGCAGTTCATTTAACAACAACTTGACTGCTCGTGTTGACCCTTTTATGCTCTTATTTGTTTGGGTTCGCCTGTGGTTGGTTTCAGATGCTGTAATATAGCTCAATTTATGCTTTGATGCTGATGCTCGGTTGTGCTCCGCCTCCTCGAAACTGTCCAGGTTGAGAGGAGCTCAGAGTCACGAGCTGACAGACACAGCTGACCACCCTGAGTGCTAGGCACACGCTCCCATCGCATCAAGTCAAAAAGTATCCTACGCAGCATGGCATCGGACGAATTGGCGAGGAAACTACAGCCCAGGATGGCCGCAGAGCAGGCTCCCCAATTCAACCCGTGTGCACCAGAGGAGACCACGGTGAAACCGAGCGACTCTGTCCCCGAGCAGCAGGAAAAAGCGGTGGTGGTCATTGTCAATGATGCCACATCGGAACTCACGGCGAAACTCACCCGGAGACTGGACATTAACAATGGGAACGCGGCGCCCAAGCAAGCCAAGGTATTCAACCCCTCCACGGAATTCAAAGAATTCTCCCGCAAACAGATCAAAGACATGGAGAACATTTTCAAACGGTAGGCTAATAAAAAATACAACATTTGAATATCATTCTTATATCATTCTTGTGGCAATGGTTATAGCCTATGTTGTGACTTGACTTGATAAAGAGGTGTCCTTAGTTTTGTCTGTAGGGGAGACCGGTGAACAAAGTAACAGCGGATCAGTTGTACTGTAACAGTTTAATAACTCAAATTAGAGACTATTTAGAAAGATGTTATGAAATGTGTTAATGCATGCTTAGTGTGTATATATGCCTAATGCGGTTAGTTTAAATCCATCAATGATCTATTGTCTTTTTGAATATACTTGCCGCCTCTCTTTTTTTGGTAATATACCTGTAGAACCATTCTCCATGTATTTAAACATGTATACTTTTATCAGTAAGATGGGGTCTTTTGATTGGTATAGTTGATGACAATAATTGTTATTGTATTTTGTGGGGGGTGTTTGTATGTAACAAGGTACTGAAAATCGTACATAATATTTATACACATTCACATAATTATAGAAAATGTCACTTCTTTATATCAAGTTTAGCAATACAATTAAGATAATACCTTAGAAATAAAAAAGTCAAATTCAGACTTGAATGCTAAAAAGATCTTTATATATATATTCATTTTGGCTACTCCCTTTTTGGCCAATGTGACATGCCTAAAATATCAATTGGAAATATTTATTTAACATTTTTGTGTATTATCATCAAAATATCAGTTTCAAATCATACTTTTTTATTTGTCCATCATTTTTACCATTGAAGACGGTGTTACATTTAACTCTGCAGCCTGTTACGTTTCATCCCGGATACTGTGTCAATTGTAATGTTTTACTCCCACCACTTTGGGTTGAATTGTAAAACTGGTATGTCTTAGAAATGTAGTTAATCTATATGTTGTTTGTATGAAATATTATTCATCTAACATCAATAGCCTTTTCGTAATAAGAAAAAGCCTAAAAGTGTTACTTTGTTCCCTGGACTCCACTATGCATGTTGTAGGCTAGTCACATCCAGGCAAGGTATTGAGTGGGCATGAGGGATTGATTCAGATCACTGTGATAAAGAGATGAAGCCTATATATTATGTCAGAGACAACTTACTGAACACAGAATTGACAAGGTGAACTGAGATTGCTGAGTGACCTCTGTCTACTGCTTGTGGAGTTAAATTGTTGTGGAACTTCAGACTGAATGGTCTTCATCTAGCCTTCAACACTTTCCATTTCTGCCATGAATAGATATGAATAATACATGGCCCTATGTTGCTTACATGACAATAATTCATCTCTAGGTTGCTAGCCTAGTGTTATTATTGTATAGGGCGAATCCCCCCTTTTTTCTCTACCTCTCATTTAATCCTCTCATAGACTATGTACTGTAATAACCTGCTGTGTGCGTGTGTGTGTGCGTGCGTGCGTGTGTCTAGAGCCTGCTTTGTCACTCCAGTCTCTGCAGCACCAACCCTTTAGGAAATTTGTGGACCCAGTGGGGGGATATGAGGCTATACTAGGCTTTACTGACATCCTCTGTACCAGGCCAGAATAATGTTTTCTCCTGGGCCAATGGAACTGTACAGTCATTGTGCAACAGTCTTTTTTCACTGGAGGGACAAGGGCCACTCTTCTCAAACACTGGGTCCCCAGTGACACCCCCTCTCCTGTGCGATAATGGCATCTTTGTGTGTGTGTGTGTGTGTGTGTGTGTGTGTGTGTGTGTGTGTGTGTGTGTGTGTGTGTGTGTGTGTGTGAGGGGGGGACCACTGACGAGAGTAGACTTTACTGTATACAGTGTTTCTCTGGTGAGGGGAGATTGAGACTGGACAGCCTTTGCTTGTGAGACTAGTAGTGTCCATGTACTGTATTTGCTCAGAGCTATAGGGGAGACTACTTCAGAGCTATAGGGGAGACTACTTAAGAGCTTAAGAGATATAGGGGAGACTACTTCAGAGCTATAGGGGAGACTACTTGCATTTCTGTTGGAGACATTGAACTTGAGGACATTTAATACTTTTGTTCCAGTTCATCTGTGGCTTTGTAGCTACAGGTGTGTGTGAAAACAGTGTAGAGAAGGATATTGATTGGTGGGTTGATGCAGTGATACTGCAGTTTTTCCAGGACTATTTATTTAAACTTGAGTTTTACATTTGAGTTTGGCCTAATTTAGCTCTCAGCACAGTTGGAATGGAAGACTCAGTAAGTAGAGGGGGATATGGTTCACAGAGGAAGGGGGCTTGGTATCAACCTATTTCTTTAGGAGGACGTTGGGTTGATTGAGTGAATTTACTTGAACATGCCTCACATTGACAAACATGCACTTAGATGCGCTCATGAAGAAACATTTTGTAAACATGCCTCTCTCTCTCACCCACACACACTGCCCCAGATTCTCTATTCTGTTGGGTGTTGGTTGAATGTGTCCTCTATCTCCATCTCTTTTGCCCCCCTCTCTTCTTCCTCTCTCTTCTCTCTATGGCTCTCAAGCTATTCTGCCTGGGGCAGGTTTTAATCATCTCTCCTATAGCCATCACTGGGGCACTTCCTAGACATATGTCCGTGATTGACATGTGTTGCAGCATTACCCACCCATGATAAACCCGTGTTGCAGCATTACCCATTCAGGATAGACACGTGTTGCAGCATTACCCACTCATGATAGACATGTTGCAGCATTACCCATTCAGGATAGACATGTGTTGCAGTATTACCCATTCAGGATAGACACGTGTTGCAGCATTACCCATTCAGGATAGACATGTGTTGCAGCATTACCCACCCATGATAGACATGTGTTGCAACATTACCCACCCATGATAAACCTGTGTTGCAGCATTACCCATTCAGGATAGACACGTGTTGCAGCATTACCCACTCATGATAGACACGTGTTGCAGCATTACCCATTCAGGATAGACACGTGTTGCAGCATTACCCACTCATGATAGACATGTGTTGCAGCATTACCCACCCATGATAAACATGTTGCAGCATTACCCATTCAGGATAGACATGTGTTGCAGTATTACCCACCCGTGATAGACACATGTTGCAGCATTACCCACACATGATAGACACGTGTGGCTGCATTACCCACCCGTGTCATAAGTATAGACTGTCATGCTTTAGAGTTTGGTTTCAGTGCAAAGCTCAGACCTTGATGATCAATTAGACCACAATGAGTTGAAGTGCTGCGAACCTCCATTTCCTTAGGTTATCCTATCGTCTCTCTGTAGGCTTTTCATTGGCTGAAGCGGAGAGGTCAGATGTGCTGTCTTTGCCTGACTCATTATTTTCTGAGTGGACACTGCTTCCTTTATCTACCCAATCTGTCTTTCATCTCCCCCTGCTGTCCTTAGCTTTGCATGCAGAGTACTTGACCCTCTGACCTAGCCACTGGTGGGTAACCTAGATGTGGGTGAGACACATGCTCAGCAGGGGCACACTGATTAGACAGTGGCCAGTCTGTCTGTGTCCTAAAGTTTGCTTGAATGCAGTCGTGGTGGCAGAGCCTAGTTGGGATGAGGGCCAGGGAGGGGGCACTTTGGAATGTTCTAAGCGGGGGTAGGCTAGATTGATGGCAGGGCCGGGCCATTCCATCCTAAATTATGCCTCTTCTCTCACCCCTTTACACTCTGCCTCACCCCATCATCTTTTGGTCTACCCTCCTCACCCTCTCTCTCTTCCCTGATGCTGCACCTGCCCTCCTCACCCTCTCTCTCTTCCCTGATGCTGCACCTGCCCTCCTCACCCTCTCTCTCTTCCCTGATGCTGCACCTGCCCTCCTCACCCTCTCTCTCTTCCCTGATGCTGCACCTGCCCCAGTCACTCAACCGCTTTCTCTGCATTCTAGAGGCCTTAACCCTTCCCTGCCTTTTAACCTCTTATGGCTGAGATCGGCTAAGTTCCCGTTAACAGGATCGATTTGACAACAGCCAGTGAAAGTGCAGGGCGACAAATTCAAACAGAAATCTTATAATTAAAATTCCTCAAACATACAAGTATTTCACACCATTTTAAAGATAAACTTGTTGTTAATCCCACCACAGTGTCCGATTTCAAAAAGGCTTTACGACGAAAGCACACCAAACGATTATGTTAGGTCAGTACCTAGTCACAGAAAAACACAGCCATTTTTCCAGCCAAAGAGAGGAGTCACAAAAAGCAGAAATAGAGATAAAATTAATCACTAACCTTTGATGATCTTCATCAAATGACACTCATAGGACTTCATGTTACACAATACATGTAGATTTTGTTCGATAAAGTGCATATTTATATCCAAAAATCTCAGTGTACATTGGCGCGTTGCGTTCAGTAATGTTTTGCTTCCAAAACATCCGGTGATTTTGCAGAGAGCCACATTTATTTAGAGAAATAGTCATCATAAACTTTAATATAAGATACAAGTGTTATGCACAGAATTAGAGATATACTTCTCCTTAATGCAACCGCTGTGTCAGATTTCAAAAGAACTTTACGGAAAAAGCAAACCATGCAATAATCTGAGTACAGCGCTCAGAGAACAAAACCATGTTGGAGTCAACAGAAGTCAGAAATAGCGTTATAAATATTCACTTACCTTTGATGATCTTCATCAGAATGCACTCCCAGGAATCCCAGTTCCACAATAAATGTTTGATTTGTTCGATAAAGTACATCATTTATGTCCAAATACCTCCTTTTTGTTCGCGCGTTTAGCCCAGTAATCCAAATTCATGAGGCGCGAGCAGACAAAGTCCAAAAGTTCCGTTACAGACCGTAGAAACATGTCAAACGATGTATAGAATCAATCTTTAGGATGTTTTTGTCAAATCTTCAATAATGTTTCAACCGGAGAATTCCTATGTCTTCAGAAATGCAATGCTAACTCTCACGTGAACGCGCGTGGTCAGCTCATGGCACTCTGCCAGACCCCTGACTCAGAGCCCTCATTCCCCCCTCCTTCTCAGTAGAAGCATCAAACAAGGTTCTAAAGACTGTTGACATCTAGTGGAAGCCTTAGGAAGTGCAATATGACCAATTTCTCACTGTCTATTCAATAGGCGATGAGTTGAAAAGCTACAAACCTCAGATTTCCAACTCCCTGGTTGGATTTTTTCTCAGGTTTTTGCCTGCCATATGAGTTCTGTTATACTCACAGACATCATTCAAACAGTTTTAGAAACTTCAGAGTGTTTTCTATCCAAATATACTAATACTTTGCATATCTTAGCTTCTGGGACTGAGTAGCAGGCAGTTTACTCTGGGCACCTTATTCATCCAAGCTACTCAATACTGCCCCCAGCCATGAGAAGTTAACTCTGCATAACTCATACTCATCATCAACACTACACTCTTAGAAAAATATGTGCTATCTAGAACCTAAAAGGGTTCTTCGGCTGTCCCCTTAAGATAACCCTTTTTGGTTCCAGGTAGAATCCTTTTGAATTCTATATAGAACCCTTTACACAGAGGGTTCTACATGGAACACTAAATAGTTCTACCTGGAACCACAAATGGTTATCCTATGGGGACAACAGATGAACCCTTTTGGAACCCTTTTTTCTAAGAGTGTAGTCACAATTCTGACTTTTGATCGAGTCACTGATCGAAAAACAGCCTCTGATGGTAATGCGTTAGTCACTGTGATTTCTGAGGGACGACTTTTTCACAAATTTCTCGGTTTTCTCCCTCAGAGTCCACAAGTATCTCTGTGTCCGGGGTGAAAATGCACAGACACGTGCACTAGCCTGACGCTGGTCTAAAACAGGCTGCATTAGAGATGAGGATGTAGCTCTATCAGCCGGCTCTTACCTGCTCCATCTTCACTCAGACACTAGAACACCCTATAGCTGCAGGAGTGACCTGAATACACTCCTGCTGAGAGAGAGAGAGAGAGAGAGAAGGGGACCGAGATGGTGAGAGGGAGGAGAGAAGGGGAGAGAGCTGGTGAGAGGGAGAGGGAAAGAGGGGGAGAGAGAGGGAGCGAGAGAAAGATCCAAAAATACAGTGTCCATGCCAAAAGCATTGGTATCTATAATTACCATACTGCAGGAAGTTAGCTGTGGGACAATAAGTCCTGACCATGGACCGTAGCTGTGGCACCACTCCCTTACAAACGAAGACATTCCACAACACTGTTGTTTTCTTGCAACATTTCACTTTTGAGTTTTTTGATAGCCAGACAGCCTTTCAGTCTTATCTATGTTACGTCAAAGCTTTCGTCAGCGGTAGATTGTGGTAGAAAGCTGGGGCGGTAATAGTAGCCCAGAGTAGTATTTTAATGATCATAACCTGCCTAGTCAGAGGCAGTACTTTCTGTTCTTTCAGCATAACATGTTGTTGTGAGATACTGACTTGCCACGCAGAGGAGCTGGACTAGGACCTGTCACTAAGCTGTGGAGTGAGTCCTGTATGTACAGGGGACAGTTGCTAAGCTGCTCTGTGGTCATCAGTTGCTGTGAACAGTTGTCATACTGGTCAGCTGTGGAGGACCAAACAAAACCAGCTGTCCTAGAACACAGACGGCAGGAAGTGTGCGTGTGCATGTGCGCTTGTGTTTGATGGGAATGAATATGGGGAAAAGTAATTCAGCACGCTTGACAGGGACACGAACAGGAATAAAAGTGTTGGGTGGGTAACAGTGTTGGGTGGGTAACAGTGTTGGGTGGGTTACAGTGTTGGGTGGGTAACAGTGTTGGGTGGGTTACAGTATTGGGCGGGTTACAGTGTTGGGTGGGTAACAGTGTTGGGTGGGTTACAGTGTTGGGTGGGTTACAGTGTTGGGTGGGTTACAGTGTTGGGTGGGTTACAGTGTTGGGTGGGTTACAGTATTGGGTGGGTTACAGTGTTGGGTGGGTTACAGTGTTGGGTGGGTTACAGTATTGGGTGGGTTACAGTGTTGGGTGGGTTACAGTGTTGGGTGGGTTACAGTGTTGGGTGGGTAACAGTGTTGGGTGGGTTACAGTGTTGGGTGGGTTACAGTGTTGGGTGGGTTACAGTGTTGGGTGGGTTACAGTGTTGGGTGGGTTACAGTGTTGGGTGGGTTACAGTGTTGGGTGGGTTACAGTGTTGGGTGGGTTACAGTGTTGGGTGGGTTACAGTGTTGGGTGGGTTACAGTGTTGGGTGGGTTACAGTGTTGGGTGGGTTACAGTATTGGGTGGGTAACAGTATTGGGTGGGTTACAGTGTTGGGTGGGTTACAGTGTTGGGTGGGTTACAGTGTTGGGTGGGTTACAGTATTGGGTGGGTTACAGTGTTGGGTGGGTTACAGTGTTGGGTGGGTTACAGTGTTGGGTGGGTTACAGTGTTGGGTGGGTAACAGTGTTGGGTGGGTTACAGTATTGGGTGGGTTACAGTATTGGGTGGGTTACAGTATTGGGTGGATGTAGATTGATGTTCAACAGGACAAAATGTGTTTCATTGGGGGGTTGTATCAGCATCAGTGATTTATTTGGGATGGGTGTTAGGCGTAAGCAAAGAACGTTCTCTTTAAAGTGATGGGTGGGGTTCAGATCAGTGGTCCTTTGTGCTACTGAGATGATGATGATATCTTTAGGCTGATTGTTAGAAAGTTAACAGTCCTAAATCAGGTTGTTTTGAAGGGAGGGGGTTTAGTTCCTATGGACTTTTGAAGAGTTAGCCTGAAAAAATGACCTCTCTCTCTTTTTGGTCTCTGGTCTGACCAGATTACACTCCTACATTCAGGCGTCGGCAGATAGGAGCACACGTGTGTGTTTGCGTGCGTGCGTTTGAGTGTGTGTGTGTGTGTCTGTGTGAGAGAGAGAGAGTGTGTGTGTGTCTGTGTGAGAGAGAGAGAGTGTGTGTGTTTCCTCACTCACACCCAGATCCAGTGCCTCTCGAACAGCTGTGTGAAAGTATCTATAAATACTTCTTGTGTCAGATAGACAGACAGAGTCCTTGCAGCCCCCCCCCCCCCCCCCCCCACACACACAAACACACACACACACACACACACACACACACACACACACACACACACACACACTTCTGCTCTATCTCCATCTCACTCAGTCATCTCTCTCTGTTTTTCAATTACTCCCTTGATCTGTTTATCTAGGACCCCCAACACCCTTGATTCATCTGTTTGTCTGATGACAAAGAGTGTGTTGTGTTTAACTGTGATTGATCAGGGAAAGTTGGTGTTTGTGTGTGTCAGTCAAGCAAAGGTAGCTGTCTGGTTAGTGTCAACCACTCGCATCACTATTCCTGACATCGGACCGACCTCATAACATGTCTCTCTCTCCTCTCTGTGTGTGTGTGTGTGTGTGTTTTAATGTCATTGGCAGGCTTAGGGTCTGTATCTCTATGCCTAGATGTGGCCTTCTGGTCAGACTCAGGGTATAGATGCCTTTCACCACATTGGGCCTGTCAGCCAGTCTTGGCTGAACTTAGAAAAGATTTGGCACATATCTTCCATGAGGTTTTTCTGAGCATTTGACCTGACCATGAGAAACACCTCTAGTTGTTGGCTATATAACTATCTATGGCCATCGCTTTTGTCCTTTATGACAGAATGGACGTGTTTCCTCTCCTGGTAATTTAATGTGAGGTAGTGTAATGTCTGTGTACCTTCCTCTTTCCCTGGCTGTATGTAGACACACCTCTCTGTAGGTTTGACAGTGGTAAGGACGGCTTCATAAAGTTGTGATGTTATAATGTAAGTTCATTGATCTACCCTCCTCTCGCTGTAGGTTTGACAGTGGTAAGGACGGCTTCATAGACCTGATGGAGTTGAAGCTGATGATGGAGAAGCTGGGAGCTCCTCAGACCCACCTGGGCCTCAAGAACATGATCAGGGAGGTGGATGAGGACTTCGACAGCAAGCTGAGCTACAGAGAGGTGTGTGTAGTGTGCTGTCTACTTCCATGTCAATGTCCCTGTGTGTGTGCCTGAGTGAGTCAATGCCTCACAAGGCCTGTTAATTACAGTGTGTCTTTTTTAACTGCAGTAACACATACAGGGCCTTCAGAAGGTATTCACTCTCCTTGAGTTTTTCCACATTTTGTTGTGTTACAGGCTGAATTTTGTTTTGTCACTGGCCTGCACAAAATACCCCATAGTGTCAAAGTGGAATTATGTTTGTGAAATGTTTACAAATTAATAAAACATTTAAATTTGAAATGTCTTGAGTCAATAAGTATTCAACCCCTTTGTTATGGCAAGCCTAAATAAGTTCAGGAGTATAATTGTGCTTAACAAGTGACTTAATAAGTTGCATGGACTCACTCTGTGTACAATAATAATGTTTAACATGATTTTTAATTGACTACCTCATCTCTGTACCCCACACATACAATTATCTGTAAGGTTCATCAGTCGAACAGTGAATTTCATACACAGATTCAACCACAAAGACCAGGGAGGTTTTCCAATGTCTCACAAAGAACGGCACCTATTGGTACGTAGATGGGGAAAAATAAAAAAAAGCAGACATTGAATATCCCTTTGAGCATTGTGAAGTTTTTAATTACATTTTGGATGGTGTATCAATACACCCAGTCACTGCAAAGATACAGGCGTCCTTCCTAACTCAGTTGACGGAGAGGAAGGAAACCGCTGAGGGATTTCACCATGAGGCCAATGGGGACTTTAAAATAGTTACATAGTTTAATGGCTGTGACAGGAGAAAACTGAGGATGGATCAACACCATTATAGTTACTCCACAATACTAACCTAGTTGACAGAGTGAAAAGAAGGAAACCTGTACACAATACAAATATTCAAAAACAGGCATCCTGTTTGAAACAAGGCATTAAAGTAATACTGAAAAAAAATGTGACGAAGTAATTCACTTTTTGTCCTGAATACAAAGTGTTATGTTTGGGGAAAATCCAATACAACACATGACTGAGTACCACTCTCCATATTTTCAAGGATAGTGGTGGCTGCATCATGTTATGGGTATGCTTGATATCGTTAAGGACAGGGGAGTTTTTCAGGATAAAAAATAAATGGAATGGAGCTAAGAACAGGCAAAATCCTAGAGGAAAACCTAGTTCAGTCTGGTTTCCACCAGACACTGTGAGGTGAATTCACCTTTCAGTGGACAATAACCTAAAACATAAGGCCAAATCTACACTGGAGTTGCTTACCAAGAAGACAGTGAATGTTCCTGAGTGGCCGAGATACAGTTTTGACTTAAATATGCTAGAAAATCTATGGCAAGACCTGAAAATGGTGTCTAGCAATGATCAACAACCAATTTGACAGAGCTTGAATAATTTTGGAAAGAATAATGGGTAAATGTTGCACAATCCAAGTGTGGAAAACTCTTAGAGACTTACCCAGAAAGACTCACAGCTTTAAACGCTGCCAAAGGTGCTTCTACAAATTATTGACTCAGGGGTGTGAATGCTGTAAATTAGATATTTCTGTATTTCATTTGAATAAATGTGCAAACATTTCTTAAAACATGTTTTCACTTTCTCATTATGGGGTATTGTAAAAATCAATTTTGAATTCAGGCTGTAACACAACAAAATGTGGACTAAGTCAAGGAGTATGAATACTTTCTGAAGGCTCTGTACTCCCTTCAGGACAGTCTGTAAAAGGGTGCGTCTCATTATCACTCTGCGAGTGTATGGGGAGGAGGAGGAGGGGGGGGGGGGGGGAGAGAGAGAGAACCTGGAGAAGAGTCCCCTCTGCCAGCTGGTATGGAGACTCTACTTACAAACACAATTAAACAAAAAGATAGTTACTTGACACATTGGAAAGAATAATACAAAAAACAGAGCAAACTTGAATGTTATTTGGCCCTAAACAGAGTACACAGTGGCAGAATACCTGACCACTGTAACTGACCCCAAATTAAGGAAAGCTTTGACTATGTACAGACTCTGTGAGCATGGCCCACTGCCCACAAAATGAGGTGGAAACCGAGCTGAACTTCCTAACCTCCTGACAAATGTATGACCATACCAGCGACACATATTTCCTTCAGTTTACACACACCCCTAAAGAATTTGAAAACAAATCCAATTTTGATAAACTCCCATATCTATTAGGTGAAATACAACAGTGTGCCATCACTGCAGTAATTTTTGTGCCCTGTTGCCACAAGAAAAGGGTAACTAGTGGAGCATAAACACCATTGTAAATACAACCCATATTTATGTTTATGTTCTCGTTCATACTTCAACTATTTTCACATTGTTATAACGTTTGTCTATTATTTAAAAACTTTTGTGTGTGTGATGTTTACTGTTCATTTTGAATTGTTTATTTCCTTTTTATTTCTTGTCTATTTCATTTGCTTTGGCAATGTAAACATATGTTTCCCATGCCAATAAAACCCTTTGAATTGCATTGAATTGAGAGCGAGAGAAACTGATTACGACAGGTAGCACACTTCTGCATGACTTAGCCTCAGCCCCCTCCCATGACCTATCTCCCCTTCTACCTCCTCCTCCCCTCCCTCTCTCTCCTTCTATTTCCTTCCCCCTCTCTCAACCTTCTTACTGCCCTCCCTCTCTCTGTATCTTTCCTACCCCCCTCTCTCCGTATCTTTCCTACCCCCCCTCTCTCCGTATCTTTCCTACCCCCCTCTCTCCGTATCTTTCCTACCCCCCCCTACCTCCGTATCTTTCCTACCCCCCCCCTCTCTCCGTATCTTTCCTACCCCCCCTCTCTCCGTATCTTTCCTACCCCCCCCCTCTCCGTATCTTTCCTACCCCCCCCTCTCTCCGTATCTTTCCTACCCCCCCCCTCTCCGTATCTTTCCTACCCCCCCCTCTCTCCGTATCTTTCCTACCCCCCCTCTCTCCGTATCTTTCCTACCCCCCCTCTCTCCGTATCTTTCCTACCCCCCCCTCTCTCCGTATCTTTCCTACCCCCCCCTCTCTCCGTATCTTTCCTACCCCCCCTCTCTCCGTATCTTTCCTACCCCCCCCCTCTCTCCGTATCTTTCCTACCCCCCCTCTCTCCGTATCTTTCCTACCCCCCCCTCTCTCCGTATCTTTCCTACCCCCCCTCTCTCCGTATCTTTCCTACCCCCCCCTCTCTCTGTATCTTTCCTACCCCCCCCCTCTCTCCGTATCTTTCCTACCCCCCCCTCTCTCCGTATCTTTCCTACCCCCCCCTCTCTCCGTATCTTTCCTACCCCCCCCCTCTCTCCGTATCTTTCCTACCCCCCCCCTCTCTCCGTATCTTTCCTACCCCCCCCCTCTCTCCGTATCTTTCCTACCCCCCCCCTCTCTCCGTATCTTTCCTACCCCCCCCCTCTCTCCGTATCTTTCCTACCCCCCCCCTCTCTCCGTATCTTTCCTACCCCCCCCCTCTCTCCGTATCTTTCCTACCCCCCCCCTCTCTCCGTATCTTTCCTACCCCCCCCCTCTCTCCGTATCTTTCCTACCCCCCCCCTCTCTCCGTATCTTTCCTACCCCCCCTCTCTCCGTATCTTTCCTACTCCCCCCTCTCTCCGTATCTTTCCTACTCCCCCCTCTCTCCGTATCTTTCCTACTCCCCCCTCTCTCCGTATCTTTCCCACTCCCCTCTCTCTCCGTATCTTTCCCACCCCCCCCTCTCTCCGTATCTTTCCCACCCCCCCCTCTCTCCGTATCTTTCCCACCCCCCCCTCTCTCCGTATCTTTCCTACCCCCCCCTCTCGCCGTATCTTTCCTACCCCCCTCCCTCTGTATCTTTCCTACCCCCCCCCCCTCTGTATCTTTCCTACCCCCCCCTCTAGCCGTATCTTTCCTACCCCCTCTTTCTCCTTCTCTCTCACATACTCACAGGGTTTAACAGGTGATAGGGGCAGCTGAACAGAGATACAAAGACTCTGTTTGGTTTGAGCTCTGAGGCATTGACTAAAGCCCAATCCTTGCTTCTCTCTGCCTCTCATTCTCCTGATTGCAGTAGCTGAGTTTCACACAGACATATCCCATTACACAGCACAGTCCCTAGGACCACTAGTGGTCAGGCTAGATGGGGGATTCTATCACCCTTCTGAGCCTGGTTCCTCTCTAGGTGTCTTCCTAGGTACCTGCCTTTCTAGGGAGTTTTTCCTAGCGACCATGTTTCTACATCTGAATTGCTTTGTGGTTTTAGGCTGGGTGTCAGTATAGCACTTTGACAACTGCTGATGTAAAAAGTGCTTTATAAAATACATTTGATTGATATCAGGTCGCTACATCAAGGTCACACACAGAAAACACATCTCATAGGAGGACAGTTCTGACACTAAACCCACAGACACGAACGGTTGTTATAACATCTATATGATATTACAAGGACCAGTTATCACTTCTATATGATATTACAAGGAACTGTTATCACTTCTCTATGATGTTATGATATTAGACTGTTAGGTACTTATTGATGTTGTGAAGCTTTGTAGGGATTGTTATGACAGACTATCGTTGTGGCAGTACATGAAATGTAGGAAATGTAGGACCCTATATTTGGCAAAAAATCAGTTCGTAGTTGTTTTTACAGCTAAAATAATTTACTATGACCTACAATAACATATTCTGTTTATTTCACAAATGCAGTGCACTGTAACTCCTGTATATATTCTACAATCTACTGACCTAAAAAGTATAGACACAGTTGAAGTCAGAAGTTTACATACACCTTAGCCAAATACATTTATACTCAGTTTTTCACAATTCCTGACATTTAATCCTAGTAAAAATTCCCTGTTTTAGGTCAGTTAGGATCACCACTTTATTTTAAGAATGTGAAATGCCAGAATAATAGTAGAGAGAATTATTTCTTTCATCTTTTATTTCTTTCATCACATTCCCAGTGGGTCAGAAGTTTACATACACACAATTAGTATTTGATAGCATTGACTTTAAATTGTTTAACTTGGGTCAAACCTAGCCTTCCACAAGCTTCCCACAATAAGTTGGGTGAATTTTGGCCCATTCCTCCTCGCAGAGCTTGTGTAACTGAGTCAGGTTTTTTTAGGCCTCCTTGCTCGCACACGCTTTTTCAGTTCTGCCCACAAATTTTCTATAGGATTGAGGTCAGGGCTTTGTGATGGACACTCCAATACCTTGACTTTGTTGTCCTTAAGCCATTTTGCCACAACTTTGGAAGTATCCTTGGGGTCATTGTCCATTTGGAAGACCCATTTGCGACCAAGCTTTAACTTCCTGACTGATGTCTTGATTTTGCTTCAATATATCCACATCATTTTCCTCCCTCATGATTTCATCTATTTTGTGAAGTGCACCAGTCCCTCCTGCAGCAAAGCACCCCCACAACATGATGCTGCCACCCCGTGCTTCACGGTTGGGATGGTGTTCTTCGGCTTGCAAGACTCCCCCTATTTCCTCCAAACATAATGATGGTCATTATGGCCAAACAGTTCTATTTTTGTTTGATCAGACCAGAGGACATTTCTCAAAAAAGTACGATCTTTGTCCCCATGTGCAGTTGCAAACCGTAGTCTGGCTTTTTTTATTTCGGTTTTGGAGCAGTTGCTTCTTCCTTGCTGAGCGGCCTTTCAGGTTCTGTCGATATAGGACTTGTTTTACTGTGGATATAGATACTTTTGTGCCTGTTTCCTCCAGCATCTTCACAAGGTTCTTTGCTGTTGTTTTGGGATTGATTTGCACTTTTCGCACCAAAGTACGTTCATCTCTAGGAGACAGAACGCGTCTCCTTCCTGAGCGGTATGACGGCTGCATGGTCCCATGGTGTTTATACTTGCGTACTATTGTTTGTACAGATTAACGTGGTACCTTCAGGCATTTTGAAGTTGCTCCCAAGGATGAACCAGACTTGTGGAGGTCTACAATTGTTTTTCTGAGGTCTTGGCTGATTTATTTTTATTTTCCCATGATGTCAAGCAAAGAGTTACTGAGTTTGAAGGTAGGCCTTGAAATACATCCACAGGTACACCTCCAATTGACTCAAATGATGTCAATTAGCCTATCAGAAGCTCTAAAGCCATGACATAATTTTCTGGAATTTTCCAAGCTGTTTAAAGGCACAGTCAACTTAGTGTATGTAAACTTCTGACCCACTGGAATTGTGATACAGTGAAATAATCTGTCTGTAAACAATTGTTGCAAAAATTACTTGTGTCATGCCGACTTGCCAAAACTGTAGTTTATTAACAAGAAATGTGTGGAGTGGTTGAAAAACTATTTTTAATGACTCCAACCTAAGTGTATGTAAACCTCTGACTTCAACTGTATGAATAGTTCTGTTTGAGCCTCTCTCCCCCACCCTGATGTTTCCCTCCAGTTCCTGCTGATCTTCAGGCGAGCAGCGGCAGGCGAACTGCAGGAGGAGAGTGGTCTGATGGCTCTGGCCAGACTGTCTGAGATAGACGTCTCCGCAGAGGGAGTCATGAGGGCACGGGACTTCTTCGAGGCTAAGGTAGGAGTGGGATGGAGGAAGAGGAGAGAGTGTGTGTGTATGTATGTGTGAGAAAAGGGTTGGCTGTGTCAACATTATAGAATCATTGCCCATGATGAACCAGGGTGATTGGACAAGGTGAGGGTTTGTGACGTGTGTTAAGTGTTCCATGATGAACCAGGGTGAATGGACAAGGGGAGGGTGTGTGACGTGTGTTAAGTTTCCCAGATGTATAGTTGTGAATACTTGAGGAAATGCAGGTCATAGTAGGTGGGCCACAAGCGCTCAGCTATTTTAAGACCTGACGTGCATTAGCTGGCCTGATTCATTCCTCGTCTCTCCCATCATAACAGGATTGTACACCAGCATGTCTTAGGCCACATCCACCTCTAGTGGACAGAAAGAGAAATACAGTGACTGTGTGTGTGTTCTGTGCTGTTTTTGAGTTTGCAGTGTAAATTGAAATGATCTAACGTTTCAGGTACAGATTCAGTAGTGATGGAATTCAGAGTGGTGTTATACAGTGCATTCTGAAAGTATTCAAACCCCTTGAGGTTTTCCACATTTTGTTACATTTCAGACTTATTCTAAAATAGATTAAATTGTTTTTTTCCCCTCATCAATCCACACACAATAGCCCATATTGACAAATCAAAAACAGGTTTTTCAAAATTTTTGCAAATGACGCTACAAGCTTGGCGCACCTGTATTTGGGGAGTTTCTTCCATTCAACTCTGCAGATCCTCTCAAGCTCATCAGGTTGGATGGGGAGCATCAATAAACAGCTATTGTCAGGTCCCTTCAGAGATGTTCGATCAGGTTCAAGTCCGGGCTCTGGCTGGGCCACTCAAGGACATTCAGAGACTTGTCCCGAAGCCACTCCTGCGTTGTCTTGGCTGTGTGCTTAGGGTCATTGTCCTGTTGGAAGGTGAACCTCTGTACTTTGCTCCGTTTATCTTTCCCTCGATCCTGACTAGTCTCCCAGTCCCTGCCGCTGAAAAACATCCCCAAGGCATGATGCTGTCACCACCGTGCTTCACAGTATGGATGGTGCCAGGTTTCCTCCAAACGGGACACTTGGCATTCAGGCCAAAGAGTTCAATCTTGGTTTCATCGGACCAGAGAATCTTGTTTCTCATGGTTTGAAAGACCTTTAGGTGCCTTTTGGCAAACTCCAAGCGGGTCATGTGATGTTTATTTTACTGAGGAGTGGCTTCCGTCTGGCCACTCTACCATAAAGGCCTGATTGGTGGAGTGCTGCAGAGATGGCTGTCCTTCTGGAAGGTTCTTCCATCTCCACAGAGGAACTTTGAAGCTCTGTCAGAGTGACCATCACGTTCTTGGTCACCTCCCTGACCATGGCCCTTCTCCCCTGATTGCTCAGCTTGGCCGGGTGGCCAGCTCTAGGAAGAGTCGTAGTGGTTCCAAACTTCTTCCATTTAATAATGTTCTTGGGGATCTTCAATGCTACATAAATGTTTTGGTACCCTTCCCCAGATCTGTGCCTCGACACAATTCTGTCTCTGGGCTTTTTTTATATACATTTACAAACATTTAGAAAAACCTGTTTTCACTTTGTCATTATGGGGTATTGTATGTAGATTGATGAGGACAACAAATCATTTGATCCATTTTAGAATAAGGCTGTAGTGTAACAAAATGTGGAAGATGTCAAGGGATCTGAATACTTTCCGAATGCACTGTATAATCCCCGGCTGTACTGTAGATCTAATAGTGTTTTGTATGGTGCAGGTGCAGTCTCTGAAGGTGGGCAGTAAGTTTGAGGCTGAGATCCGAGAGGAGCAGGAGGAACGGAAGAGACAGGCGCTTATTAGGAAACAGAGACGGGCTGCCTTCAAAGAGCTGCAATCTGCCTTCTGCTCATAATACAGTGCACACACACACACACACACACACACACACACACACACACACACACACACACACACACACACACTGAAACACACACACACACACACACACACACACTGAAACACACACACACACACACACACACACTGAAACACACACACACACACACACACACTGAAACACACACACACACACACACACACACACTGAAACACACACACACACACACACACACACTGAAACACACACACACACACACGCGCACACTGAAACACACACACACACACACACACACACACACACACACACACTGAAACACACACACACACTGAAACACACACACACACACACACACACTGAAACACACACACACACACACACACACGCGCACACTGAAACACACACACACACGCGCACACACACTGAAACACACACACACACACACACACACACACACACTGAAACACACACACACACACAAACTAGAACATGCATGATCATGCGCATACTCACTTGAACATTAAGGGAGGTTTTAAATTAGTTCCATAGCTTCCCTGAATACACACATAATAATATTTGATTGAATAATGAAAGTTTGACATTTAAGTTTATTGTTATGATATTACTGTTGTGATTTATTGTTCTAATTAACAGGATTGTATTAGCTATTATACACAATATTCTCACTTAGTTTAAAACAGTGACAGCCTCGGATCTATTTTAAGAAAATAGATTTTTCTATTTCCCATCAATAATTAAATTGTTTAATGTTTGATGTACATTACAGAAAAGGTTATGTGGAGCAATGTTTTGACCAATTTAAGTGTAGAAGGCAAAGGAATGTTAAAATACCTGTGTCCAAAAAAAGTCCCTAGCCACCTTTTTTTTTCTGTTGAAACGTTTAAAAATCACTCTATGAATATACATTTTTACTATTGGCATATTGTAGGTGGTGCTGTTATATTGACCTGTCATCCATGTTGGTTTAATTTCTAGAAACATACCATCATGTAACACTGTAGTCGTGCTGTTATATTGAATATTGACCTGTCATCCATGTTGGTTTAATTTCTAGAAACATACCATCATGTAACACTGTATTATTATGTTGTCTTATGTGTTCTGAAATAAAAGGAAATGGATGTATTGTATTTTTCCATAAATAAAACAATGGTAATCACATTCTGTCTGCTTTCTCAATAATGTGTGTATTCTAGTGATGTAATTTGCTGGTCTGATAAGTTTCAAACAACTGTCGTACAGTACCGGTACAGTACCGGCGAGGAAAGACAGGAGGCCGCTTGGTAGCGAGGCTGACTTGATGCTTTTGGAAAGTATTTAGACCCCTTGACTTTTCCCACATTTTGTTATGTTACAGCCTTATTCTAAAAATTGATTAAATTCAAAAAAGTTTCATCAATCTACACACAATACTCCACAATGACAAACCAAAAACAGTTAAAACATTTTGGGAAATTTAGAATAAAAAAACAAAACTGAAATATCACATTTACTTAAGTATTCAGACCTTTTACTCAATACTTTGTTGAAGCACCTTTGGCAGTGATTACAGCCTCGGGTCTTCTTGAATATGACGCTACAAGCTTGGCACACCTGTATTTGGAGAGTTTCTCCCATTGCTCTCTGCAGATCCTCTCAAGCTCTGTCAGGTTGGATGGGGAGCGTCGCTGCACAGCTACTTTCAGGTCTCTCCAGAGATGTTTGATCGGGTTCAAGTCTGAGCTCTGGCTGGGTCACACAAGGACATTCAGAGACTTGTCCCGAAACCACTCCTGCGTTGTCTTGACTGTGTGCTTACGTTCGTTGTCCTGTTGGAAGGTGAACATTTGTCCCCAGTCTGAGGTACTGAGCACTGGAGCAGGTTTTAATCAAGGATCTCTTGGTAATTTGCTCCGTTCATCTTTCCCTCATCCCTGACTGGTCTCCCAGTCCCTGCCGCTGAAAAACATCCCCACAGCATGATGCTGCCACCACCATGCTTCACTGTAGGGATAATGCCCGGTTTCCTCCAGACGTGACACTTGGCATAAAGGCCAAATTGTTCAATCTTGGTTTCATCAGACCAGAAAATGTGTTTCTCATGGTCTGAGTGTCCTTTAGGAGCCTTTTGGCAAACTCCAAGCGAGCTGTCATGTGCCTTTTACTGAGAAGTGACTTCAATCCGACCACTCTACCATAAAGGCCTAATTGGTGGAGTGCTGCAGAGAAGGTTGTCATTCTGGAAGGTTCTCCCATCTCCACAGAGGAACTCTGGAGCTCTGTCAGATTGACCATCAGGTTCTTGGTCACCTCCCTGACGAAGGCCCTTCTCCCCCGATTACTCAGTATGGCTGAGCGGCCAGCTCTAGGAAGAGTCTTGGTGGTTCCAAACATTCTTCCATTTAAGAATGATGGAGGCCACTGTTCTTGGGGATCTTCCATGCTACAGAAATGTTTTGGTACCCTTCCCCAGATCTGTGCCTCGACACAATTCTGTCTCGGGGCTCTACCTACAATTCCTTTGACCTCATGGCTTGGTTTTTGCTCTGACATGCACCGTCAACTGTGGGACCTTATATAGACAGGGGTGTGCCTTTTGCAAATCATGTCCAATCAATTGAATTTACCACAGGTGAACTCCAATAAAGTTTTAGAAACATCTCAAGGATAATTATAAGTTAATTTTTGAGTCTCATAGTAAAGTGTCTGAAAACTTATGTAAATAAGGTATTTCTGTTTTTAAAATACATTTGCAAACATTTAGAAAAACCTGTTTTCACTTTGTCATTATGGGGTATTGTGTGTAGATGGAGAATGTTTTATTTCATCCTTTTTAGAATAAGGCTGTAACGCAAGAACATTTGGAAAAAGTCAAGGGGTCTGAATACTTCCCGAATACACTGTACTAACAGGAGGCAGCATGGTAGCGAGGCTGACATGGTATAGTACCGTACAGACCCAGCTGTAATACCATGGTAATACAGGATTACATTTTGTAGCCAATTGCCATCCACATTCAACATGTATATAATATTATGTGTTATTGTGAGAGAACCTGTGAAATGAAGTATGAGAAAGTATGAACAAGTAATGTTTCTCCATTTGAATTGTTCAGAAAATATTATTTTATTTCATGTAATGTACACTGTACAAGCCATTGGAACATGTATTATGTTACAATAAGATTTCATCTCTGAAAATCAGGGCTTTCCATAACATTATTTCCATTTACTCTTTAATCTTTGTGTTTTGCTGTTGACTCATGCATACATGCATGATGTAATAGTGATTTTCGTCTTTACATAAATTCAAAGGGAAAACGTAAAGATGATCTACTGACATCGTTCTCCAAACCTTTAACCTATCACTAAAGTGCTCAATCTAAAGTCATAGCATTTTACATATTGAACATGTGTAATCAATGTATAACAAAGTATTACATTTAATCTTGGCTAATATTTGGCGTAAATAGGCACACACTGATTTCAGTGAAGACTTCTTATAAACATTTAAGGCAGTAATCTAATACATTTTCAGTTAAATCAACTGATATTTTCTAATGCATGACAGAAACTTCTGACAGTTCAATATTATATACCTCAGTTTAAAATGATTGAAGACATTGAGTTGTCACCTTTCTAAGTACGCTCCTCTAGACTACAGAGGCTGCGTTTACACAGACAGCCAAATTCTGATATATATACAGTACCAGTCAAAAGATTGGACACACTTACTCATTCAAGGGTTTGAATTCTACATTGTAGAATAATAGTGAAGACATCAAAACTACGAAATACATATTTGGAATAATGTAGTAACCAAAAAAGTGTTAAACAAATCAAAATACATTTTAGATTTGAGATTCTTCAAAGTAGCCACCCTTTGCCTTGATGAAAGCTTTGCCTACTCTTGGCATTCTCTCAACCAGCTTCAAATGGAATTTTCCAACAATCTTGAATGAGTTCCCACATATGCTGAGCACTTGTTGGCTGCTTTTCCTTCACTTGGCGGTCCAACTCATCCCAAACCATCTCATTTAGGTTGAGGTTGGGTGATTGTGGAGGCCAGGTCATCTGATGCAGTACTCCATCACTGTCCTTCTTGGTCAAATAGCCCTTACACAGCCTGGAGGTGTGTTGGGTCATTGTCCTGTTGAAAAACAAATGCAGAATGCTGTGGTAGCCATGCTGGTTAAGTGTGCCTTGAATTCCAAATACTTCACCGACAGTGTCACCAGCAAAACACCATCACACTTCCTCCATGTGTCACGGTGGGAACCACACATGCAGCGTTCATCCGTTCACCTACTCCGCGTCTCACAAAGACACGACATTTGGAACCAAAAATAAAAAATTTGGACTCATCAGATCAAAGAACAGATTTCCACTGGTCTAATGTCCATTGCTTGTGTTTCTTGGCCTAAGCAAGTCTCTTCTTCTTATTGGTGTCCTTTAGTAGTGGATTCTTTGCAGCAATTCGACTACGAAGGCCTGATTCACGCAGTCTCTGAACAGTTGATGTTGAGATGTGTCTGTTACTTGAACTCTGTGAAGCATTTATTTGGGCTGCAATTTCTGAGGCTGGTAACTCCAATGAAATTATCCTCTGCAGCAGAGGTGTCTCTAGGTCTTCCTTTCCAGTGGCTCTCCTCACGAGAGCCAGTTTCATCATAGCGCTTGATGGTTTTTGGGACTGCACTTGAAGAAACATAAACATTTGTGACATTTTCCGCACTGATTGACCTTCATGTCTTAAAGTAATGATGGACTGTCATTTCTCTGTGCTTATTTAAGCTGCTCTTGACATAATATGGACTTGGTCTTTTACCAAATAGGGCTATCTTCTGTATACCACCCCTACCTTGTCAAAACACAACTGATTGGCTCAAACGCATTAAGAAGGAAAGAAATTCCACAAATAAACTTTTAACAATGCACACCTGTTATTTGAAATGCATTCCAGGTGACTACCTCATGAAGCTGGTTGAGAGAATACCAAGACTGTGCAAAGCTGTCAAGGCAAATGGTGGCTACCTTGAAGAAACTCAAATCTAAAATATATTTTTATTTGTTTAACACTTTTTTGGTTACTACATGATTCCATATGTGTTATTTCATAGTTTTGACGTCTTCACTATTATTTTACAATGTAGAAAATAGTACAAATAAAGAAAAACCACTGAATCTGTAGGTGTGTCCAAACTTTGACTGGCACTGTATATACAAAATATGTATATATTTTTTATCACAAGTTGGTATTTTGTCCAATCAGATAAGCTCTTTTGCCAATAATTGGACAAAATATCAGATTTGGGCTGCCTGTGTAAATGCAGCCAGAGTGTATTCCATAGCAGCACAGTGTTATTGATTGTGGAATATCATCCTTCATGGCAGTGAATGTGCCTGTTGGTTCTAGAGATCACAGGTAACTAGAACATGCTCTACAATTTAGTGATCTTCAATCCACTGGATAAATGCCCTTTGGTATGGATGGTTGCTTAACCAGGTAGCAGAGCCATAGAAAACTGTCTCTCCCACCCCACACACACATATATATATACTATACAGTACCAATTAAAAGTTTGGACACACCTACCCATTGAAGGGTTTTTCTTAATTTTTACAAATTTCTACATTGTAGAACAATAGGGAAGAACTTAAAACTATGAAATAACACATATGGATCATGTTGTCACCAAAAAAGTGTTTAAACAAATATATTTTAGATTTTAGATTATTTAAAGTAGCCACCCTTTGCATTGATGACAGCTTTGCACATTCTTGGCATTCTCTCAACCAGCTTCACCTGGAATGCTTTTCAGACAGTCTTGAAGGAGTTCCCATATAGGCTGAGCACTTGTTGGCTGCATTTCCTTCAGTCTGCTGTCCAACTCATCACAAATCATCTCAATTGGGTTGAGGTCGGGTGATTGTGGAAGGCAGGTCATCTGATGCACCACTCCATCACTCTCCTTCTTGGTCAAATATCCTTTACACAGGCTGGAGATGTGTTGGGTCATTGTCCTGTTGAAAAACAAATGATAGTCCCACTAAGCGCAAACCAGATGGGATGGCGTATCGCTGCAGAATGCTGTGGTAGCCATGCTAGTTAAGTGTGCCTTGAATTCTAAATGAATCTCAGACACTGTCACCAGCAAAGCACCTCCACACCATCACACCTCCTCCTCTATGTTTTCATGGTGGAAACCACACATGCGGAGATCGTCCGTTCACCTGCATCTCACAAAGACACGGCGGTTGTAACCAAAAATCTACAATTTGGACAGATTTCCACCGGTCTAATGTCCATTGCTCATGTTTCTTGGCCCAAGCAAGTATCTTCTTATTATTGGTGTCCTTTAGTAGTGGGTTCTTTGCAGCAATTCGACCATGAAGGCCTGATTCACACAGTCTCCTCTGAACAGTTGATCTGGAGATGTGTCTGTTACTTGAACTCTGTGAAGCATTTATTTAGGCTGCAATTTCTGATGCTGGTAACTCTAATGAACGTATCCTCTGCAGCAGAGGTAACTCTGGGTCTTCCTTTCCAGTGGCAGTCCTCATGAGAGCCAGTTTCATCATAGCGCTTGATGGTTTTTGCGACTGCACTTGATGAAACTTTCACAGTTCTTGACATTTTCAGAATTGACCGACCTTCATGTCCTAAAGTAATGATGGACTGTCATTTCTCTTTGCCAAGACTGTTCAAAGCTGTCATCAAGGCAAAGGGTGGCTACTTTGAAGAATCTCAAATATAAAATATATTTTGATTTGTTAACACTTTTTTGATTACAACTTGATTCCATATGTGTTATTTCATAGTTTTTATATCTTCACTATTATTCTACAATGTAGAAAATAGTACAAATAAAGTAAAACCCTGGAATAAGTAGGTGTGCCCAGCCTTTTGACTGGTACTGTATATATAGATATTCTATACCCCGGAACCCACCGATTCCACGTTGCTCTCTGTCCCTTACTCCTCTCACCTATTACCCTCTTCCCCTTCTCCCATCCCTCGTTCTCCCTTTCTTCCTGCCCATCCTTCCCTTCCACCCTCTTCCTTCCCCACCCTTACTCCATCCTGTCACTCCCATCCCCGTTGATTTGCACCACACACTCCTTGTCCAGAGGCTCATTGCAGTGGGCAATGCCAAAGTGCTGACTGCTCACCTGGTACCTGCCTTGCTTGTCCAACCCCATAGCGGGCACAAAGCGCCGCTCAAACTGGATCTCCTGGCGCAGGTAGGAGGTCCTCTTCTGGCAGGCGTCGCCAGTGCCCTCCTGGGAGGCGGAGAGAAACACCACTAGCTCAAAATGGCTGGCGCTGCCCTCACGCAGGGCCGGGTAAAGGGGGCTGTGGCGGTCCAGGACGTGGTAGAAGGTGAGGGGGAAGATGAAGAAGGGGCAGGGGCGTGGGCCCAGCCGGTCCAGCTGGAAGTCCAGGTTGGTCTGGTGCAGGACCTGGTCGTCTCTCTGTTCGTACAGCACGGCACTGACCTCCACGTCCACCAGGGGGCGGCGCAGAAGGTTGGTGGCCCGGAACATGAGGCAGGGCTGGCCCTGGTGCTGACCTACCACCGCCTGGGGGCTGAACTGGATGGCCCCCGCACGCTTCTGGGGACGGGCAATCTTAGCCACAAACGCACCTGAGAGTGGGGAAGGGAGAGAGAGAAAGTGATGATGTAGATATGTATATGAGTAGTTTTCCTCAGAAATATGTATGTTGTGTTGTTTTTTCATCTCTGAGAAATCCAGGTGAGACAAAGATTGAGTATAAACAAGAAAGTAAAATAATAGAATAAGAAAGAAAAAAAATGCAAGATGAAGAACACCAAACAGCTGTACCCTCAGCATTGAAACGAACAACAACAACCTGAGAAAGTGAGAAAGAGAAGTGATCCTCTCCATTAGAAAGTACCTGTGATGAAGGCTTCCAGCATGAGCCCCAGCAGCATCTGAACCGCCAGCAGGGCTATAGCGCTGGGACAGTCCCCACTGGGGAACATGGTGCCGTACCCAATGGTCAGCTGGGTCTCCAGGGAGAAGGAGAAGGCTGCGGTGAAGCTGGTGATGTATTTGACACACACTACATGTCCCTCTGGAGGAGCGTCGTGGTTCTCCACCGCCAGGTCTCCATTGAGGTGAGCCAGTAGGTACCACAGGCAGGCGAACAGCAGCCAGTGGGCCACAAAGGAGGTGCAGAAGGCCAGGAGGACCCAGCGCCAGCGCAGGCACACCACTGCCCCCCACAGGTCCTGCAGGGGAGAGCCAGGGTGTATATACCAATTCAATTATTGCTGGTTTCCCAGACAGACATAAAGCCTGATCCTGGTCTTATAATCAAGTTCAATGGATATTCTCAATTGAGAGTTTAAATTCAGGGCTAGTCTTAATCTATGTCTGCAAAACCGGCCCATAGAGTGTCTGTGTGTAACTTTTTTATGTTAAGTTTACTTTTCCGTTTAGTCAGCAGCACCTCTTCAACTATTTAGGGTGTGTGTCAACTCATTTATTTTACCTGTAGGGCTAGCAGCCAGGCAGAGGCAGATGCCCAGGAGGGCCACAGGCCCGGGGAGGGAGGGGAGGACCGCAGGGCGCAGTGACCGTCCTTGGTCACTAGGCGCTGGCAAGACAGGTAGGACGGGGATGATGTGGACAACAGGAGAGGGGAGGAGGAGACCTTGTTCCCGTCCAGGTCATTGGTTGTTTTGGTCGTCATGGTTACAGGGGGGTGAGGGGTTGAGGGCAGGCGAGTGGGCAGGTCAGGATGAAGGTATCTGGAAACAAGCACAATCATGCCAAGAATCATAGAAGACCGTTTATAATAACTTTGTAAACATGGACAACTTTGACTTTACAAATCCACTTTGACATTGTTATGCAGTTAGTTATGTACATAGGGGGACAGACAGAGAGAGACAGAAACTTCCAGAAACGTCTAGAATGTTGTTGCAGGTGATTAGAGATGTGCTCAGTGGGGTATCTGTCAGTGGAACACAGCGACATGCAGAGCAGGAATGTGGTGAGTTTAATCTTGGAGGAACAGACTCAGTAACAATCACTACAGTACCAGACTGGGACTTCTCTCTCCCATCTCTTCTCTAGTCTTGTTCAGCAACATGTTAGAATGCTTTATGGATGATCACTGGGATAAATAACACACACCCTCCTCATGTACTGACTGTAGACTATATGATGGGACATTTTTAGAGTGTGATGATGTTTGAGGTTTATATGAAAATAAATGTCATTTTGTGAGATTAAAGATGTGTTTTATGAACACATGAAGTATCTTGTTTGCATTGTGTATGTACAGTATTTGCTAGCTGTAAGAGATGAGCATTGCACATACATTTTACAAACAATTATTTGAAGTGCTGTATCTAACTCACATCATGGACCAGAAGGACTTATAGGGATGCATGGCGGAAAAACGGTCCTGTTTAGAACTTTAGCCTGTAAATTGTTCACCATATACTGTCTGTAAGTATAAATGGAATATACAGCTAACAAAGCTATTATTTTGAATCAAACACACTTCAATAAATGTAATTGTCAAAAGCTGTGCAATGTTTGTACAGCTAACAAAGTAGAAAATCAGCTGGGAAATTGTGTTGTCATTCTTTTCTGTGTATTAGACGCATACAATTACCCTCAGTAGTAAAACTCAGCCCTGAGCCTTGACTGTACACGAGGACAGTCACAAAAGACGAAATCGTTGCTAAATGTCGTGGGAACCTCACTGAAGTAATTCTATGTTTCTAAGGGGTTTTATTCATCAACATTTGAATTGGGGAATATTGAGGCACTTATGTTGTCTAATTAAATTATAGATTCGTTACAGTCAGAACCAGTGGTGGAAAAAGTACCCAATTGTCATACTTGAGTAAAAGTAAAGATACCTTAATAGAAAATGACTCAAGTAAAAGTGAATATCACCCAGTAAAATAAATAAAATAAATAAACAAATAAAATACTTGAGTAAAAGTCTAAAAGTATTTGGTTTTAAATATACTTAAGTGTCAAAAGTAAATATAATTGCTTTATATAATATTTTCCAATTCCTTATATAAAGCAAACCTGGGAAAGCCAGGGGCATGCTCCAATCATTTATAAACAAAGCATGTGTGTTTAGTGAGTTTACCAGATCAGAGGCAGTAGGGATCACCAGGGATGTTCTCTTGATAAGTGAGTGAATTGGACCATTTTCCTGTCCTGCTAATCATTCAAAATGTAACAAGTCATTTTGGGTGTCAGGGAAAATGTATGGAGTAAAATGTACATCATTTTCTTTCGAAATGTAGTGAAGTAAAAGTAAAAGTTGTCAAAAATATAAATAGTTAAGTACAGATAGAAAAAAAGACTTAAGTCGTACTTTCAAGTACTTTACACCACTGGTCAGAAATAATCACTGGCACGGGCTAACAAGTCAGGCTGCAGCGGCTAGCTGCTAGCTACCACTTCTGCTCTCTAGTCCAAGCATGGGACTTTTATTACAGAAATACTATAGGGTAATGGGTAAGCATGGCTATGTGTTAGTGCAGTAAGAAGCGCTTCATTGTCCTGAGGTTGGGGGATGCCAGCTTGAGAGAGGCCATCAGAGAGGCCGTCACATGAGGGGCATGCGGCGTGCAGGGGAGACAAAAACACACACACACAGTGGTTACACATCTCCAATGTCTCCCACGGTCTGTTGGGCCTGGCGGCCATTTTTTCCTCAGTATGTGTGTGAGATAGCGGCGGCTATTAGATGATGCTAACAACAGCACTCTTTCTGTGAGCTCTCTCTGTGGATGGATGAGTAGGCTTGGGGTTGTTGGTTGGAGATAGCTTGGCTACATTGCTCCCTAAGCTATAGCTTAGTTTAGCCAACAATGATACAATCATCAGAGGGCCCTCTATCACTGCGAAGTGCGGTGCAGGAGAGTTTGCCATTTTCCAGCGTATACGTTAATTGTAGATAATACATTACCAGCATGTTATTGAGTGTTTGTCTTAGGTGCCAAAGTTTAAGGGGGCATAGGTATATGTAGGAGGAGGCTGTTTTACCTGTCCTCTGATTTATCCCTCCACTAGCCTCCACTGGTATTGATTACCGCATCTTACATATGTTGAAGTTTAATAGTACAACCTGTCCACCTCTGTTTCATAACCACAGATAAAGCATTTACAGGATGTATCTATAATATAACTGAGTCTATAACTGTTTAGCTCCAGAGGGGAGAACCTGTTAACCACCTGGAGCTAAACAGTTATACTCAGTTACATTATAGATACATCCTGTAAATGTTTTCTCTGTGGTTATGAAACAGAGTTGGACAGGTTGTGCAAGTTGACCTCCCTTTGTCCTACTTAGGCCTATATCTAACATGTGTTAAAAATGAAAAGAAACACCCATTTTGTTACTTCAAGCTGGAAAAAGTTGACCTGTTATTTGACTTCTTCAGTCTAGGGTCTCCGAGGGTACAAGCTGTGTTTATGTATTCATTTACATGTACATGATTGACAGTAGACACAGTCTTGGTTAAGTTTTTCTGGCATGGGTGATTCGGCTGGTCAATTTCTTGCACATTGTTCAAGAATGTTGCACAAACTCAATCTTGCAATTTGAATTTGAAAGTCAAACTTTTTTGGGGGACAGATTTTACAGCTTTTTCTGTTGTGATGCACCATAGTCTCATCTCTCTGTCTCCCTCTCTGTCTCTAACGCTGTGTCCCTCTCTGTTTCGCTGTCTGACTCTCTCTCTGTATCCCTCTCTGTCTGTCTCTCTCTTTGTCTCTCTGTCTGTCTCTCTTTCTGTCTCTCCCTGTCGCTCACTCTGTCTCTCTATCAATGTCTCTCTCTCTCTCTCACTCTTTCTCTCTCGGTCTCCCTCTGTCTCTGTCTCCCTCTCTGTCTCCTTGTCTCCCTCTCCCTCTCTCTCAATCTGTCTCTCTATCGATGTTTGTCTCTCTCTCTGCCGCTGTGTCTCTCTCCCTTTCTCTTTGTCTCTCTTACACAGTCTCGTATCACCCTCTCTCTCTTCCTTTCAGTGGCCGGGGTCATCTGACTCCCAGTCCATCCATAAGGTTACTCACCGTAGTATAGCACCAGGGCCAGCGATCACCTGTCTGATGGTGCCCTTTTCACCCGGGCAGGAGGCGAGGCCAGGGGCGGGAAAACCACCAAATCCGTGGGATGAGAAGATGGGGGGTAAATTCCGAGGTATTCCCGAGGTAAAGGAAGGAAAAGAAAGTGTCACCCCAGGAACTCTTCGGCGTGGGAGCCGGACTGAGCCCAACGCTCTGCTCTTCCGATCTGCAGCTCCGGCTCTCTGCCGAGGATGATTCGATTGGTCACATTACTCTGCATGTGGCCAATTAGTGTTCCCGGAAGGCGAGAGAGGGAGGAGAATAACCCAAAGAACAACACCTTGTCACAGTTCATTGACAGAGCCAGTTGTAGCTCCTCTGAGTCCTGAGGTTGGTAGGAGTAAATTAGTATAGGAATGATGATGAGAGAGAGGCTCTGGGGGGGGAGTGTGACAACAGGGTCTCTCTCTCTCTCTCTCTCTCTCTCTCTCTCTCTCTCTCTCTCTCTCTCTCTCTCTCTCTCTCTCTCTCTCTCTCTCTCTCTCTCTCTCTCTCTCTCTCTCTCTCTCTCTCTCTCTCTCTCTCTCTCTCTCTCTCTCTCTCTCTCTCTCTCTCTCTCTCTCTCTCTCTCTCTCTCTCTCGAGCTTTATTGCATGGGAAACATATGTTTACATTGACAAAGCAAGTGAAGTAGATAATAAACAATAAAAATGAACAGTAAACATTACACTCAATAGGAGTTCCAAAATAATAAAGACATTTCAAATGTCATATTATGTCTATATATAGTGTCGTAACGATGTGCACATAGTTAAAGTACAGATGGAAAAATAAATAAACATAAATATGGGTTGTATTTACAATGGTGTTTGTTCTTCACTGGTTGCCCTTTTCTTGTGGCAACAGGTCACAAATCTTGCTGCTGTGATGGCACACTGTGGTATTTCACCCAGTAGATATGGGAGTTTATCAAAATTGGGTTTGTTTTCAAATTCGAAGCCTCCAGTGAGGAGTCATGGCACGAAGCCTCCAACGACAGCCTCCAGTCCGGAGCCTCCAGCGACAGTCCCCAGTCCGGAGCCTCCAGCGACGGTCTCCAGTCCGGAGCCTCCAGCGACGGTCTCCAGTCCGGAGCCTCCAGCGACGTTCTCCAGTCCGGAGCCTCCAGCCACGGTCTCCAGTCCGGAGCCTCCAGCGACGGTCCCCAGTCCGCGGCCCGCAACGAGGGTGCCTAGTCCGAGGCCCGCAACGAGGGTGCCCAGTCCGAGGCCCGCAACGAAGGTGCCCAGTCCGGGGCCCGCAACGAGGGTGCCCAGTCCGGGGCCCGCAACGAGGGTGCCCAGTCCGGGGCCCGCAACGAGGGTGCCCAGTCCGGGGCCCGCAACGAGGGTGCCCAGTCCGGGGCCCGCAACGAGGGTGCCCAGTCCGGGGCCCGCAGCGAGGGTGCCCAGTCCGGGGCCTGCAGCGAGGGTGACCAGTCCGGGGCCCGCAGCGAGGATGCCCAGTCCGGGGCCAGCAACGTGGGTGCCCAGTCCGGGGCCCGCAGCGAGGGTGCCCAGTCCGGGGCCCGCAGTGTGGGTGCCCAGTCCGGGGCCCGCAGCGAGGGTGCCCCGTTCGGGGCCTGCAGCGAGGGTGCCCAGTCCGGGGCCCCCAACGAGGGTCTCCAGTCCGGGGCCCGCAACGAGCGTCCCCAGTCCGGGGTCGGCGACGAGGGTCCTCGCACCAGAGGTGCCACCAAAGTGGGGTGAGCCAGTAGTGGAGCGGGGTCTGCGTCGCGTACCTGAGCCGCCACCGCAGATATATGCCCACCCAGACCCTCCCCTATAGGTTCAGGTTTTGTGGCCAGAGTCCGCACCTTTGGGGGGGGGGGGGGTACTGTCACGCCCTGACCTTAGAGAGCCTTTTTATGTCTCTATTTTGATTTGGTCAGGGTGTGATTTGGGGTGGGCATTCTATGTTTTGATTTTTATGATTTAGTGTTTCTATGTTTTGGCCGGGTATGGTTCTCAATCAGGGACAGCTGTCTATCGTTGTCTCTGATTGGGAACCATACTTAGGTAGCCCTTTTTCCCTCCTTTCGTTGTGGGTAGTTAACTTTGTTTGTGGCACTTAGCCCTGTAAGCTTCACGGTTGTTTTTCGTTTGTTGTTTTGTTGGCGACATTTTGAAATAAAAAGGAAAATGCATGCTTGCCACGCTGCACTTTGGTCCACTTCCTTTGACGGCCGTGACAGTCATTTCGGTAAGTTTGCTAGCAGTTTTCATGTACTGTCGGCAGGTTTTCAGGCGGATGCTGTTAAGCATGTTGTTTTGCACCGCAGGTAAGTGTTCATGTTTCTGAATAACAATGAGCAACAGCTAAATGTACATTTTAAAGTGAGGCATGGGGAGGGGCTCTATGCAGGGTTTGCCAGCACAGATAGTCTACGGTGTTTTGAGTGTGGGGATTTGGGGCATAAAAGCTTTGCGTGACCACATAAAGGCCGTGGACAAGGTGAGGGTACAGGGGTCAGTGGGGGAAATTGAGGTCAACGTGCAGGGGGCAATGAGATGCAGGCAGCAGAGGCTGGGCCTAGTCATGCCAATGATGGTGGTGTACATGAGGCTGAGCCTAGTCAGGCTAGAGATGGTGGCATAGCTGAGGCTGGGCATTGTCATGCTATGGATGGTGGTGTAGATGAGGCTGGGCCTAGTCAGGTTATGGATGATGGTGTAGATGAGGCTGGGTCTAGTCAGGTTATGGGTGGTGGTGTAGATGAGGCTGGGCCTAGTCAGGTTATGGATGGTGGTGTAGATGAGGCTGGGACTAGTCAGGTTATGCTAGTGGATGAGGAGAGTATAGTGGGGAAGTGTAAGAGACTGAGGAGGGTGTCAAGCAGAAAAGGAAAAGGGGGGAGAAGAAAGAAGTTGGGAGGGGAGAGGCTGGTGTGGTCAAAGGCACCAAGGAACCTTTGCCTGGTGCTCGGGGGGAGGCCCTGACCAGAGAGGAAGGGCAGGTGGTCAGGATGGGAGATGGAGATGAGGAGGAGGAAAGTCAGTCTGAGGAAGAGGATGATGAGTAGGCCTTTTTTTCAGACTCCTCTTCATTGGGTCCGGAACTGACAAGTAGAGGGGACAAGCAGATGGGTCAAAGTATATGGTGAGGGAACTGACAAGGTTCCTGAATGAGACCAAGAGGAAAAAAGTTCATCTTGAGGCTTTTTTTTCTGATCCGAGAAAGTTTGTTAGATCAGTATAACCTGTCTAGCCCCTGGGTTCCGCCCACATTCCACTGAAAAGGCAGCGCGCGAAATTCAAAAAATATTTTGGGGAAATATTTAACTTTCACACATTAACAAGTCCAATACAGCAAATGAAAGATAAACATCTTGTGAATCCAGCCAACATGTCCGATTTTTTAAATGTTTTACAGAGAAAACACCACGTATATTTATGTTAGCTCACCACCAAATACAAAACAGCACAGACATTTCTTTCACAGCACAGGTAGCTTGCACAAAACCGACCAAATAGAGATAGAATTAGTCACTAACCAAGAAACAACTTCATCAGATGACAGTCTTATAACATGTTATACAATAAATCTATGTTTTGTTCGAAAAATGTGCATATTTCAGGTATAAATCATAGTTTTACATTGCAGCTACAATCACAAATAGCACAGAAGCAGCTAGAACAATTACAGAGACCAACGTGAAATACCTAAATACTCATCATAAAACATTTATGAAAAATACATGGTGTACAGCAAATGAAAGACAAACATCTTGTGAATCCAGCCAATATTTCAGATTTTTTAAATGTTTTACAGTGAAAACACAATATAGCATTATATTAGCTTACTACAATAGCCAACCACACAACCGCATTCATTCAACGCAAAGGTAGCGATAGCGAAAAAACCAGCAAAAGATATACATTTATTCACTAACCTTCACAATCTTCATCAGATGACAGTCCTATAACATCATATTTGTCACGTTCCTGACCTGTTTTCTCTTGTTTTTGTATGTGTTTAGTTGGTCAGGGCGTGAGTTGGGGTGGGCATTCTATGTTATGTGTTTCTATGTTTAGGTTCATTGTCATTTAGCCTGATATGGTTCTCAATCAGGGACAGGTGTTTTACGTTTCCTCTGATTGAGAACCATATTAAGGTAGGTTGTTCACACTGTTTGTTTGTGGGTGATTGTCTTCCGTGTCTGTATGTATGTTCGTACCACACGGGACTGTAGCGTTTGTTTGTAGTCTGTACCTGTTCGTGCGTTCTTCGTGTATTTGTAAGTTCTCATGTTTTAGGTCAGTCTACGTCGTTTATTTGTTTTGTAGTTTGTTAAAGAGTTTTCGTGTTTCGTCGTTCTGTTAATACATTTTCATTATGTATTCATCACCCGCTGCGCCTTGGTCCGCTCATTCACCACAAGACGACCGTTACAATATTACACAATACATATATGGTTTGTTCGAAAATGTGCATATTTAGAGCTGAAATCCGTGGTTATACATTGTGAAAACGTAGCAACTTTTTCACAGAATCTCCGGATATATTTCTGACACTCACCTAATCTGACCAAATAACTCATCATAAACTTTACTAAAAAATACATGTTGGATAGCAAATGAAAGATACACTAGTTCTTAATGCAATCGCCGTGTTAGAATTCTAAAAATAACTTTAGTACGACATACAGCTTACGTTATAGCGAGACAGCGCCTGCAATGAGGGCGGAAAAGAATACTAAACATTTTCCACAGAAATACGAAATAACATCATAAATGGTTCCTACTTTTGCTGAGCTTCCATCAGAATCTTGTACAAGGGGTCCTTTGTCCAGAACAATCGTTGTTTGGTTTTAGAATGTCCTCTTATCCTGTCGAATTAGCAACCAAAGCTAGCCAAGTGGCGCGAAGCTGTCCATCGTCACCAAACGCAGAGAACGGAAAAAGCCAAAACTCCCGATAACCTTTCAATAATCTGATTAAACTATATTGAAAAAACATACTTTACGATGATATTATCACATTTATCAAATAAAATCAAAGCCGGAGATATTAGCCGTCTATAACGAAAGCTTTTCAGAAGCCAATGCTGATGTCCTTCCCGCGCCTTGCTGAACAAAGGAAATTTGGGGTCATGTCATTCCAAGAGCTCTCGTTTGACCTCAGATCAAGCTATACACCACATTTCACCTCTCACTGCCTGTTGACATCTAGTGGAAGGCGTATGAAGTGCATGTATATCCATAGATTTCAAGTAAATGAATAGGAAGGCCCTGGAACAGAGCCTCGATTTCAGATTTTTCACTTCCTGACAGGAAGTTTGCTGCAAAATGAGTTCTGTTTTACTCACAGATATAATTCAAATGGTTTTAGAAACTTGAGTGTTTTCTATCCAATGGTAATAATAATATGCATATTGTACGAGCAAGAATTGAGTACGAGGCAGTTTAATTTGGGAATGATTTTTTACAAAGTGAAAACAGCGCCCCCCTATCCCAAAGAAGATAACATGCTATGAAAAATGAGGGGCATGGTGTCCTCTCACCCAGGAAACGGTTTAGGTTGAAGAAGTGGGTCACAACAGTGTGTAAAAGGTCTACCTTCAGACGCTGTTTAGATGAATAGTTTCTTTCTGGCACTGTGGCTTTTTGAGCTTTGCTATTGGTCTATTTCTCTGCTGGCTTTTCTCCCACTTCTTATGGAGACTCTTCGGGTAGGCTCACTCAATATAAATGGTGTCAGAGATGTGGGAAAGAGGAGTCTGTTGGGTGAATATGTAAAACAACAAAAAGTACAGGTGTTGTTTCTGCAGGAGACACATAGTGATGTGGTGAATGAAGTCGATTGGGGGCTCTGGTGGAAAGGGGCAAGTGTGTTGAGCTATGGGACAAATCTTAGTGCAGGGATGGCAGTCCTTTTTGTACCGGTCTGTAAAAATGTGATCCTCAAAGGAGGTGTGTAGGGGTAGGCTGCTTGTTGTAAAAGCAGAAATTAACAACATGGGTTTTGTCTTTATAAATGTGTATGCGCCTAACACAGGGAGAGAAAGAGGGGTTCTGTTTGGGTCTTAGACAGGAACTCTCACAGGTAGCGCCTGAGGAGACACTGGTGGTCGACGAGGACTGGAACTGAACAATGGATTTTACAAAAGACAGAAATGGAGAAGAGCCTCATTCAGGGTCAGTGGTAGTGTTAAGGGACATCATTAATCAGTTTGACCTAGTGGATGTTTGGAGAACTAAACTTCCTGACACAACACAGTATACATGGGTGAAGGTCTTTGGGGCTAGGGTGAGTGCAGCCCAACTTGATCGTTTTTACATGTCCAGGAATCAGAGCAATAGGTTGTTGGGCGCTACCATTCTCCCAGTGGGTTTTTCGGATCACCACATAACCATGGCTCAGCTGTCTATTTCACCAGGGCCTCAGCATGCATCCAATTGGACGTTTAATCTAAAGCTCTTATAATATGCTACTGTTTGCTCAGGTTTCCAGATTTTTTGGGAAAGGTGGAGGCAGCAAAGAGAAGAGTATGAGTCTCTGAGTCAATGGTGGGATGTGGGGAAAGTCCAAATTCGGCTTTTCTGTCAACAGCATACATCTCTCTCATCCTCAGAGGCTAGGAGAGTATAGGGGGAACTCGAGCGTCATATAGTGAGATGGAGGTAGAGATGGTGGGGCAAGGCAATGAAGGCCTCCAGGCTAATTTAGCTTTTTTCCAGGTTAAAGCCTCCTGAGGGGAAAGATAAGATCAGTGTAAAAAAAACAACACCCAAAATCGGTCAGAATCCTGTAAGACGGCTGCTATCCACTGCACACGGTAACATGCCCCATCTAAGTTACACAACTATATAGAAAGCCCTTCATTTGCTGAAATTAGTTAATCAAATCAATGATGAGAATAGTCAGATTAACCATTACCTGACGTGGACATGGTGGCATAGCAGGAAGCTCAGAGTACCATGTACCAAGAGGTTGTGAGTTCAAATCCCAGGTGAGAATATGTTGAATAATTATTACTGTATCAATGAACATGCACAACGTAATCATCTATGTCAAATATTTAAGTTGAAAGCACTGTGAGTGTAAGTATCCCTAACCTTGCCAACAGAAAAAGAGCTAGGAATGGATCAATGGTTCACCAAATCAGGGCCTTGATTGGCTTGGCAAGAGTAACAAGCTGTTATTTTTGGAGAACGTTTCTTTGGGACCGTCAGGCGACATCCTGACAACTGATACACATAAACATTCCTGCACCGTTCCCATGAAACATGTCTAGAACATAAATATCTTATATAATGAGAACATGGCGACCATATTCTGTGTAAGTTTGGTGGGACGTTGATGGAATATTCTCCTAACCCTCAGAAAACTGGACACGTGAATGTTCTTGCAAAGTTCCCATGAAACATGTCTCGAACATGAATATCTTATATAATGAGAACATGGCGACCACGTTCTGTGTATGTTTGCTGGGACGTTGCGTCAGCCTCCAGTATTTATGCTGCAGTAGTTTATGTGTCGGGGCGCTAGGGTCAGTCTGTTATATGTGAAGTATTTCTCCTGTCTTATCCGGTGTCCTGTGTGAATTTAAGTATGCTCTCTCTAATTCTCTCTTCTTTCTTTCTTTCTTTCTTTCTTTCTTTCTTTCTTTCTTTCTTTCTTTCTTTCTTTCTTTCTTTCTTTCTTTCTTTCTTTCTTTCTTTCTTTCTTTCTTTCTTTCTTTCTTTCTCTCTCAGGGGACCTGAGCCCTAGGATGCCTCAGGACTACCTGGCCTGATGACTCCTTGCTGTCACCAGTCCACCTGGCCGTGCTGCTGCTCTAGTTACAACTGTTCTGCCTGCGGCTATGGAACCCTGCCCTGTTCACCGGACGTGCTACCTGCCCCAGACCTGCTGTTTTCAACTCTCTAGAGACAGCAGGAGAGGTAGAGATACTCTGAATGATTGACTATGAAAAGCCAACTGACTCCTGAAAAGCCAACTGACTTTACTCCTGAGGTGCTGACCTGTTGCACCCTCGACAACCACTGTGATTATTATTATTTGACCCTGCTAGTCATCTATTAACATTTGAACATCTTGGCCATGTTCTGTTATAATCTCCACCTGGCACAGCCAGAAGAGGACTGGCCACCCCTCATAGTCTGGTTCCTCTCTAGGTTTCTTCCTAAGTTCTGGCCTTTCTAGGGAGTTTTTCCTAGCCACTGTACTTCTACACCTGCTTGCTGTTAGGGGTTTTAGGCTGAGTTTCTGTACAGCACTTTGTGACATCAGCTGATGTAAGAAGGGCTTTATAAATACATGTGATTGATTGATTGATTGATTGCTGGAAAATTCTCCTAACCCACAGAAAACTGGGAACGTTTGTTGTTAGCTGGGTTGTTCCATTGCAAAATCTACCTTCACATTACTATCTACAGCACTCACTCTTTCATAAGGTCTTTCTTGGCATCTTTCAAAACTGCAAACTGAGTTGTGTAATAATGTATGTTTTGGCTTGTTTCAAGTTGTTTCAGATCTCTTTAGAAATAGAAGTCTTTAGATAGAATGTCATGTGGGTGTGTTGTTATACCTGCTGTTAGCTCTGACTGACACTCTAATCCTCATTCAGTCTCATTAGTCTGAAGACAGAGGTAAGGTAGAGAGACACAGAGAGAGAGAGCTAGGGAGGAGAGAGAGAGGGCAGACTCGGGTCATTCACCTGCTGCTGGGCAAAATGTTGCCCCCCCCCCCATCTCCCCCTTCTTCTTCTTCTTTTCAGTAACACTCTCTCTGTGTTTCTTTCTCTACCCCCTTTTTCTCTGTCACTCCCTCTTCCCCTCTCCCTTTTTCTCTCTGGTCTGGTTGGGCTGTGTTCAACTATGCCAGTACAACTCCTTTCCTCCACTGTCCCACTCTACAACACAACAGTGTTTCCTAGTGGAAAACAAGCTGCATTGTGTCGTGGTTACCACTAGAGAGCAGTTTAACCTTTTTTAATCGGATTTTCTCACTGGTTTGTAGAGTGGTTTGGTAGAGTGGTTTTGGCGTTATGGTGTGACAGAGCTGCTGCATAAAGGCCTGACTGTCTTTCTGTGAAAACACTCACTGCTAAGACAGTATGCTGTGAATCCTTAGGTAACACGCTTTGTGTTCACACAGACATAAATCACTCCCGCTCTCTTTCTCTCCCTCTTGCTTTCTATTTTTGCTTTTTCCGTTTTTCTCCTGGTTGGTGTTAGCTGACAGTGTGAATGAAATGCCTCATTCTTACTCTAAAGAACATACTGCAACTGAAGGACAATAAAACATCTTATAGCTGTAGCTAACAACAAACGTGCCCACACTTTTAGAGTACGTTCCCTTAAAAGTGGAATTTGGTCATTACTTAACTTTTTCATAGGAATGTTCCAGTGATGTGCATGGACTGTTTCCAAGAGACCATTGCCTTAATGCCAACATAACTTACCCAGAGAACGTAGTGACCATGTTCTCAGAATATTCAGTATTAATGTTCTAGACTTGTTTTTTTGACACGTTGAAAGAATATTCCAGTGTTCATTTTTCTGAAGGTTAGGAGAATATTCTATCAACATCACACCAAACAAACAGAATATGGTTGCAATGTTCTCAGAATATAAGATATTAATGTTCTTGACACATTTCATGGGAACATTGCAAAACATTCCTGTGTCCAATAGTTACTGGGCCCAACGCTCTAACCACTAGGCTACCTGCCGGGAATGTTCTCCTAACTCGAACGCCAAACATGCTAAATAAGTTCTCAGGAGGTTTTTGCTAACACACATAAAATGTTCCCCAAACTGATGGAAAATTGGACACTCAAACATAATGGGACAATTACAAGTTACATTACAAAAACGTTCTCTATCTCTAAAATTGTTAGCTGGGCAACTGTTTTCACACACACTACTGGTCAAAAGTTTTAGAACACCTACTCATTCAAGGGTTTTTCTTTATTTTTATTATTTTCTACATTGTAGAATAGTGAAGACATCTAAACTATGGAATAACACATATAGAATCATGTAGTTGTCACGATCGTCGTAGAGAGGAGACCAAGGCGCAGCGTGATGGTAATCCATCTTCTTTTAATAAAGAAATAACACTGAACAAACTACACAAAATAACAACCGTGAACGCTATAAACCACTGAGTGCAGACATGCAACCTCACATAGACAATAACCCACAAACCAAACTGGAAAATGGCAACCTAAATAGGATCCCCAATCAGAGACAACGATAAACAGCTGCCTCTGATTGGGAACCAATCTAGGCCACCATAGACCTAGACTACACACACACACCTAGACATACAAAAACCCTAGACAATACAAAACAATAATATCTACCCTCGTCACACCCTGACCTGAGCAAAATAATACAGAAAACATAAAATACTAAGGTCAGGGCGTGACAGTAGTAAACAAAAAAATGTTATAAAATATATTTGGATTTGTTAATTTGAGATTTTTTTTAGCCACCCTTTGCCCTGATGAAAGCTTTGCACACTCTTGGCATTCTCTCAACCAGATTCATGAGGTAGTCACCTGGAAGGCATTTCAATTAACAGGTGGGCCATCTTAAAAGTTAATTTGTGGAATTTCTTTCCTTCTTAATGCGTTTGAGTGAAACAGTTGTGTTGTGACAAGGTAGGGGTGGTATACAGAAGAGAGCCCTATTTGCTAAAAGACAGAGTCCATGTTATGGCAAGAACAGCTCAAATAAGCAAAGAGAAGCATCAGTCCATCATTACTTTAAGACATGAAAGTCAGTCAATTTGAACTTTGAAAGTTTCTTCAAGTGCAGTCGCAAAAACCATAATTCGCTATGATGAAACTGGCTCTCATGAGGACCGCCACAGGAATGGAAGACCCAGAGTTATCTCTGCTGCAGAGGATACGTTCATTAGAGTTACCAGCCTCAGAAATTGCAGCCCAAATAAATGCTTCACAGAGTTCAAGTAAGACACATCTCCAGATCAACTGTTCAGAGGAGACTGCGTGAATCAGGCCTTCATGGTTGAATTGCTGAAAAGAAACCACTACTAAAGGACACCAATAATAAGAAGAGACTTGCTTGGGCCAAGAAACATGAGCAATGGACATTAGATCGGTGGAAATTTGTCCTTAGGTCTGCAGTCCAAATTGGACATTTTTGGTTCCAACCGCCATGTCTTTGTGAGACGCGGTGTGGGTGAACGGATGATCTCTGCATGTGTATTTCCCACTGTGAAGCATGGAGGAGGAGGAGGAGGTGTGATGGTGTGGGGGTGCTTTGCTGGTGACACAATCTGTGATGTATTTATAATTCAAGGCACATTTTACCAGCATTGCAACCACAGCATTCTGCAGCGATACGCCAACCCATCTGGTTTGCTCTTAGTGGGACTATCATTTGTTTTTCAACAGGACAATGACCCAACACACCTCCAGGCTGTGTAAGGGCTATTTGACCAAGAAGGAGAGTGAAGCTGCTTGAGAGAATGCCAAGAGTTTGCAAAGCTGTCATCAAGGCAAAGGGTGGCTATTTGAAGAATCTCAAATCTCAAATATATTTTAATTTGTTTAACACTTTTTTGGTTACTACATGTTTCCATATGTGTTATTTCATAGTTTTGATGTCTTCACTATAATTCTACAATGTAGATATTTTTTTTTTTATGAGTAGGTGTTCTAAAACTTTTGACCGGTAGTTTGGAGAAACAGGCACAGCAATAAATCAATCTACCTTACTATTTGAACAAATTAATGATTTCACAAGTTTCTGTGAAATGTCAATGTTTAATATACAGTAGTGGCAATCAGATCCAAAACTTTTGGAAAAGGATAGTCATAGGATATTTAACTTATTCCTAACTCAATTGACTTGAATGAACTGTCTGTTGTGTAAAAATCTCTCTCTCTCTCTTCTCCTCCTTCTGTTCTTGATTTCAGCCTTAGAGATGGGTACGATACTCTCTAAAGCAGGCAACAGGGATGTACTCTCTTGTGTCAGACATGTCTCACACACACACACACACACACACACACACACACACACACACACACACACACACACACACACACACACACACACACACACACACACACACACACATCTAATATAATCAAAATGTAAATCAAAAGGGAGGGAGACAAGAGGGCAGAAAATATTTAAAAAAGATGGGGAGGGAGGGTGGATGGGTGGATGGGGAGGGAGGGAGGGAGGGAGGGAGGGAGGGAGGATGGGTGGGAGGGAGGGAGGGAGGGTGGATGGATTGGGTGGGAGGGAGGGAGGGAGGGAGGGAGGGAGGGAGGGAGGGAGGGAGGGAGGGAGGGAGGGAGGGAGGATGGATGGATGGGGAGGGAGGGAGGGAGGGTGGATGGATGGGGAAGGAGGGATGTTAGTGATATGGACACATGGCTTAAAAAAGAAAAATATCAAAATCTATTGGTGATCTTTTAGACACTAATGCTCTGCCATAAGTGACTATCCTGTTCTTTTCTCTCTTTCCTGTCTTGTATATTACGTCATCTTGGAACACAAATCAGTTACTATATAACTATTCATGATGATATTATACATTGTTTATATATACACATTATATATATAGAGAGAATATATATATATATATATATATAGGTGGTTTAGTATTAAGGTTGAACATTCATTATCAGGAAGTCCACAGGTATGCAGAAGAGCTGGACTTCCTGATAATGGATGTTCAACCTTAATACTAAACCACCTAATTGCATGCAAACAAAGTGTTCGCACACACACTGCAGAATTTGACGTTTGTCCATAAACATCACATTGAGGGTTAAGTTTAGACGTCTGTCGCAAATGGTTAAGTTTAGGGTTAAGGTTTGGGATAGGGTTAAAACATAATAATAAATAATAATACAAAATGAGTGCCTTGCACTGGGATTGAAAACACGACCCTCAGAGCCAGAGCTCGCGGCCTACGCCTGTCTGCCAACCCCATCAACAACGGTACCCTTGGATTGTACAGGAAACCATTGCTAAGTGGCTATAGAGCTTGAGATGAATACAGATCCTGAATAGGTCTGTAGCTATTGTGAAACTGAAAGCATTCTCTATATGTATAGCTGTGTTGTCTAGGTGATGAGAGCCTTGAGCTGAAAAGTTTCCTTTCACATCCTGTACTCACATTTGAAATAGTCTTACCTCTGTGATCAACCCTGTCACACTTGTTCACCTAACATGTGGAAACATTACACGTGTGATCATGAGAGAGAGAGAGAGAGAGAAAGGACGTGTGTGGGCGGGGGGGGGGGGGGTTGTAATGTCCGGATGGTCTACCTTCATCCTTCTCCTTTCAGAGAGACTGCATTGAAAGGGTTTTGATCATAGAACTAAAACCAGGTTTTGATGGATAACCTTACAAAAGGATGTCCATCTCCTAAGAAGTGACCGAGGCAGTGAAAGAGAGAGAGAAAAAGAAAAAGATACCATTAATCTTATAGAGCATCGGGAAAGGGGATATCTAGTCAGTTGTACAACTGAATGCATTCAACTGAAATGTGCTGCTTTAATCGATATCTACGTAATCATGGCCCAGTTATTGGGGGTTAACTGCCTTGCTCAGAGGCAGAATTTTTTTTTTTTACCTTGTCAGCTCGGGGATTCGGTCCAGCAACCTTTCGGTTACTGGCCCAACGCTCCAACCCGCCAGGATCCATGAAGAAGTAGACTTCTACATACTGACATCAGCAGTCTGCAGTCTCACAATTCAAAGCAGCCCAGTGGTCTATTAGATGGGAAGGCTAAAGGTCATGATGCCAATATTTTTACTCAGACAGCTATCGTCCCACTGGCACAGGAATGCTGCACATGTGGAGGCTGTGTAGGGGGGGAACGAGGGGAGGAATGTGGAATGAGGGAGCCTTGTGTGGGTCTCGGTGTGTGGGGGTAGGAGGGTGTGGAGTGTGTGTATGTGTCACACCTGGGTCAAATACATGTCAAATAGTTTAAAATACTTCAGCTGCGCTTCATTTTCATTTGCTCAGAACCATTACTCCCCAGAAGACTCTCGCTAAATCAAGTATATAACTCAAATACTTTCATCATGTATATGAGGTAAAGCTATATCACCTTCTGAGGCTGCTTACAGCTGTTGAATAATTTTCATATATTCTTTCAGAACATTTGTGTGTGTGTATGTGTGTTTGTGGACACAGGCAGGGCATTGTATTAGCCCTGGCTCAAAGGAAACCCTGCTGATGAGGAGTTGGGCGCCAGACACCAGTGACTCATCCCTGGACCAGCACTAGACACTGAAATAAATAAACACAGTCTCCCTGTCAGTGTGTGTGTGCATGTTGTGTCTGTGTGCGTGTGTGTGTGCGTGTGCGTGTGTGTGTGTGTGTGTGTGTGCGCCTACGTGCGTGTTGTAGGTGTGTGTGTGTGTGTATGTTTGTATGTGACAGTATGTGACAGACAGCTTGTCTGTGTTCACAGCTGGTTGTGCTTCCTCCTGCTTCAGTGAATATGACTCCAGTGCTGAAGAAGTCATTTGTTGAGGTATTTTGCCAAAACACAGTGCTGTCAGTATTGTTTTTGTGTGTATTTACAAATGTGTCTGCATGTGACTGTTTAATTTTCCTATTTATTTGTTATTCGCTAAGCCAATTAATAGTAATTTGTGAAATCATAGTACTGAATTGAGGACTATTCAAAACATTTGACAGGGACAACATTGGTAATACACTTCAATTTATTCTGCTTTCCCTTCTATTTGCTCCTAATTTAAATCTGTTTATCTCTCCCTCTCTCTTTCAACTTTCCTCTACGTCAATCTCCCTCTCTCTCTCCTTTTGTCTTCATCTGTCTCTCTCGTTCTCTCTCTGTCTCGTGGCACAGTGAAAGTAGATCTGTGCTGCTGATGCTGATGAATTCTGGGTAATTTGACACTGTGACTTTCCCTGCTTTAACACAATCAGATGCCTGTTGGTTCTCTTCTGACAAACATCATGTACCTTTCTTCTCCTTTATTCTACAGACTTAGTACTGAGGCCTGTTGGTTTTTCTGACAAACACCCTAGTCCTTTATTCTACAGACTTAGTACTGAGGCCTGTTGGTTTTTCTGACAAACACCCTAGTCCTTTATTCTACAGACTTAGTACTGAGGCCTGTTGGTTTTTCTGACAAACACCCTGTTCCTGTTACGTACACAGGGCATACTTATTGTATACTCAGTAGCGATGTGTGCAATATTACAACCTATTATTTGTGATAATTGCGTTGTTTTCTCTATGACCTGTCAGTTCATATGCTTGCGACCGTGATATATAGGCCTAAAAGCCGAGACACTAAGATGACACAGTGGCAAAATAAATTCAACCACACGTTTGTTTTATCACAAGCATAGGCTGAGATGAACTCGGCATTCTGGACCGCAGATCAGCAGTTCCAGACACTGCCAGAGACCCGTAATTTCACATGAGTTGTGAGCGCAGGGTACACTAAAATAGAAGGGTTGCAGCCAAGGGGTGTGGAGCCTACAGGGAGAGTTGCCAACAGATATAGAAAACATACACATAGCTGCCAAAGCTACAAAAAGAGCAAAAATGTGATAATCTGAAAATAACTAGGTACGATACTTAGGTGAGAGAGTGGCGTGGAGCCTTCCTCGTATAACTCCGTAGAACAACTCAGCAGGACCGTATTTATTTCGGCGACTGTCTTAGTTTTTGCAACAAAACCGCTACTGACACCACCGCTGCTTACAGCTGCCACTGAGAAACCAGGGGGACTGAAGTACTAACACTAACTGTCTAGCAGAGATGGAGAGCACACCTCTCTGTACTTATTGCTGATTGCCTAGGAGAGGTGAAACCCCTGCCCCTCCAATTCAGTCACTGATTACCAAAATAAGTCACAAATTGCCCTGCCCCTTAATCCTGGTTGATGTGTCAACAATGATCTACAAATGATGAGCAGTCAGCAGTTCACACACCAAGTAGGCTACTGGGAAGACAGGCAGGACATAAAGTATGACAGTCCTAGCGAGCAAAAATACATTACTAGACCACAACAGATACAGTCCTCTAGCTATAGAATGAAGCATCATAATATTTGACTAGGGAATTTAGCAGAGTTATCTACTCTGACAGAGATCAATACAAATGGCCTCATCTTGAATGCAACCAATAGCCTAGGCCAATAAAAAAGTGGGGATACACAAATTGTAGCTACAATATGAGGAGGAAATTATAGTCCTAAACAAGTTTTCAAGCGTCACTGAGGGGCCCAATGATGGGCCCCTCGCACCGTACTCACCGGTGAAGTTTATCTTAGTAAAATGATGGCGTTCGCTCAAAATACCAATTTGGGAGTTGATACAATATTAGATTAGAGTCTTCTCTTTCAGCTGGAGCATTTTTTATTTCCAACCTGTGCTTTTCCTGTGATTGTATTGGAAATATTGTGAAAGGCAAGCAAGACCAGGGGGGTGGGGGTTCCTGGAGGATGTGAAGTTAGAGCAGGCAAGGTAGCCGGGAGGCCAGAGATGCCGGCATCCAGAGACGCCGGCGGAGACAGTGTGTGAGAGGTGGAGGGGAAAGAAAGCAGTATACTGAGAGAGAGTGCCGGTCGCTGGCAGAGAGAGTGGGGAGCCACTGCTGAGGCAGCAATCATGGGGGCAGTGAGGCCTGAGAGAAAGGTCGGAGCAAGAGGAAAGGAATCTGAGGAGCAAGCGTACAATGTGGAGAGGGGACTGCTGGCAGCGGAGGAGACAAGGGCAGGGAGGGAGAGATAGAGAGATAGAGATTGGGAAAAGCTGACATTAAGGTAGACTAGGGGGGCGGGGTGATGGGAGGACACAGAGAGAGATGAAAAGCCCATGGCAAGGGGAAGAGCCATGGCATCCGGGATGTTTGCGGGCTGCGTCTGGGTGGAAGCCGTGTGCTTACCCCCCATGGAGCCCGCGTACAGGCGGAACAGCTGTGTCATTTCAATGGAAAGGGATCCCTCTTTCCAGAGCTTCTTCTGTAGCTGGGAAATGGTCCAGTCTGACAGCACTGGAGGCCTGGATTGGGATGCCTCAAAGGTGGATGCGGGAGCAGAGGGGAGAGGTTCTGTAGATGGGTGGGATGGTGGGGGCCCGAGCCGTCCCCGCGTGCAGAGAGGGGAGGCTGGTGAGCTCCAGCGGGCAGGGCGATGAGGAGATCGGCCTGGAGGCTGGCCATGGCGTTTTGGTTCTTTGTGAGGCCTCTAATGGTGGCGGGGCACCGAGACAACGGACCGCAGCCATCTGGTTAGAGGTGGTCTGTCCCTGATAATTTAGAGTCTGGAACTTGGTCTGAAAACATTTCAGCTACCGAGTCGATGAGCTCAATTTCCATTGTAAACTAAGAAAGTAAGCGCAACTTAAGTAACTAAGTAAACTTTTAGTAGAACTTCGATAAATCGAGGCTTGTCAAGCACAGTGTCTTGCATGCAAACTCAAAACATATATGAATGACTGGTTGGGTTTAAATAGGGTGGTACTGGTGATTAAGGAGAGGAAGGTGTTGAGGCTGATTAGCAGTTATTAGCAGCTGGAGACTGTTTGAGGAGCTATGTTCAAATATATCGCATTCCCATGGGGCTCCTGAGTGGCGCAGCGGTCTAAGGCACTGCATCTCAGTGCTTGAGGCATCAGTACAGACACCCTCATTCGAGTCCAGGCTGTATCACAACCGGCTGTGATTGGGAGTCCCATAGGGTGGCACACAATTGGCCCAGCGTCGGGGTAGGCCTTCATTGTAATTTAGAATTAGTTCTTTACTGACTTACCTTGTTAAATAATTAAAATATATATATCACGGCTCAGGATAAGACCCAGATGCAGACACAGGAGGCGGATAGTTTGAATCTCAGATATTTATTATAATACACAGGGCAGGCAAAGGTTCGTAATCCAAGTCACACTCAGGCAGGTACAAGACGACAGGCAGTCTCAGGACAGGTACGGGACAGGCAGGCAGTCTCAGGACAGGGTCAGGACGGCAGGCAGTCTCAGGACAGGGTCAGGACGGCAGGCAGTCTCAGGACAGGGTCAGGACGGCAGGCAGTCTCAGGACAGATACAGGACAGGCAGGCAGTCAGTCTCAGGACAGATACAGGACAGGCAGGCAGTCAGTCTCAGGACAGATACAGGACAGGCAGGCAGCCAGTCTCAGGACAGGGTCAGGACAGGCAGGCAGCCAGTCTCAGGACAGGGTCAGGACAGGCAGGCAGTCTCAGGACAGGGTCAGGACAGGCAGGCAGTCTCAGGACAAGGTCAGGACAGGCAGGCAGTCTCAGGACAGGGTCAGGACAGGCAGACAGTCTCAGGACAGGGTCAGGACAGGCAGACAGTCTCAGGACAGGGTCAGGACAGGCAGACAGTCTCAGGACAGGGTCAGGACAGCAGGCAGTCTCAGGACAGGGTCAGGACAGCAGGCAGTCTCAGGACAGGGTCAGGACAGCAGGCAGTCTCAGGACAGGGTCAGGACAGGCAGAAAGTCTCAGGACAGGGGCAGGACAGGCAGACAGTCTCAGGACAAGGTCAGGACAGCAGGCAGTCTCAGGACAAGGTCAGGACAGCAGGCAGTCTCAGGACAGGGTCAGGACAGCAGGCAGTCTCAGGACAGGGTCAGGACAGCAGGCAGTCTCAGGACAGGGTCAGGACAGGCAGAAAGTCTCAGGACAGCAGACAGTCTCAGGATGGCAGAAAGGTCAGAACCGGGAAGACTAGAAACAAAACTTGAGAACAGGAAAACGGGAAACACGCTGGTATGACCTGACAAGACGAACTGGCAACAGACAAACAAAATGCAGGTATAAATACACAGGGGATAATGGGGAAAAATGGTAGACATATTGCTTTAGAGCAAAGCTCTGCAGCATTAGTGAAGATACGATCAATACAAGTGGATCTCACAGATCTAACACTATTGGTATGCACTCTAGTTGGTTGAGTGCAGTGCTTGACCTGGGCCAGAGCTGTCCAGAATTGCGTATCCGCCTCCTCTATAAAAATAAAGTAGCCTATCGCTGGCCCAGATTCACACACTAAGGCAAAAAAGATTGAACAAAGAAGTATGAAGGCTTGATCTTCATTGAATAGCAATGGAGAGTGGCATTCATTTCATTTCCTGATTCGGCTTTGTTCAAGTTTATTTGCCGCTAGACCGTAAATCTGGGAGTGACAGTAGGCTGTTCGAGATTGAAAATGTGCCAGCCTGAATGGCATGATGCGCTGTTCCAAGTTGTCAAATGGGGGTTGGTAAGGTCATGAAATATGATCCATCAATAAAATAACGACATATCAGCCATTATTGGAATGACCCATTATTGGAATGATGCATGTCTGTGGTGCTTCTGTGCCAGTGCAAGTGGTTTCCCGAGGGGAAAGAGCGCAACATTTCAGCAGCAGGTATAAAATAATGACAGACAGACTAACTAGATCACCAATTCAAAACATAGCTTGTAGCAGTTATGTCGTTAGTTAACTATAGCTAACTAAGCATTCATTTCGTTGTTGCCTTTCCTCCGGCACTGTAGAGCCTAAATAAATCTGCACCGTTGGAAAGCTGGGATTCCCCTCTATTAAACAGTAGCTATGTTTAAAAATATTCTAAGAATAGCCTAATTGACAATAGATCTCTCCCGAAACATGTCTAGTTAGGAGAGGACTAGTTTATCTAGTTTAAAACCAGTCAATGTTCAAGTCACCCAAAAAATAGACCTCTCTGTTAACATCAAACACATTATCAAGTATTGTACACATATTATTCAAATATTATTCAAATACTGACTGTTAGCACTTGGTTGCCTATAGCAACACCCCAGAAGAAGAGGCTTTAGATGAGGCAGGTGAACCTGCAACCACAACACTTCAACACCATTTGACGTGAGATCCTCTCTAATTTTCTTATATTGTTGTTGAGTTCTGTTGTGCCTCTGAGGCTGGACCATACCGGTTAAATATACTGAACACAAGTATAAACGCAACATGCAACAATTTCAAAGATTTTACTGAGTTACAGTTCATAGAAGGAAATCATTCAATTGAAATAAATGAATTAGATCCTAATTTAGGGATTTCACATGACTGGGTAGGGGCGCAGCCATGGGTGGGCCTGGGAGGGCATAGGCCAACCCACTTGGGAGCCAGGCCCAGCCAACCGAATTACTTTTTCTCCAGACAGAAATACTCCTAACCGGTGGTGGCTACGTAATGTAAACCATCTTTTAGTATGACATTGGCATGGCAGGAAAGTGAAATGACATTGGATTGAGATTTAGTGTGTTATAGACATATTCAGTTAGTGACAACTATTTTGGTTATTCAGATGAAATAATAGAAATGTGTGTATTATTGCTTTACAAGTCAATCACACAAACCAACAGAGAGACAGTCTTATCTCTGCACAATAGATAATATACAATATACTGTACAATGTCTCTTACAATATAACAGCTCCATATCAATGCTCACATGCTATTCGAGGCCCAGCCATTGACAGACTCTCTCTTTGAGTAGAAGAGGTGTTTTTTGTTGTTGCAAAAGAGACGTTTGTTGGTAATAAACTCATATAATCCTGTGTCTATGCCCCTCGTGTGCTACTGAGGGGCTGTTTGGGCTGTTTGGGGGCTGTTGGGGCTGTCTGGGGCTGTTGGGGGCCATAAGGACTTTCGTTGTCTGTTGAACACAGAGGTAAACTGATACTGGGCAGGCCCCTCAGTCAGAGGAGAATGTGGCATCGTACACCTGCAGGGTCTGTATGTGTGTGTGTGTGTGCATGCGTGTGTGTGTGTAGCGGAGATAGGGGAGGAGTGGCTGAATGCTAAACTAAGTAGGCCTGGTGTGCAGGGTGGCTGGTGGGGATTGGAATTGAGGACGCAGGGTATTAGTGTGTTGGTTCAGACAAACACATACTCACCTGCTTGTCCCCTGACATTTGCATACACACACAGCACTGTCTTTCTAAGCCTTCCTTAGTCTCATTCTTTTCTCTCTCGTTCTGACTCTCTCTTTTATGTATTTCTCTCTCACACACACACACACACACACACACACACACACACACACACACACACACACACACACACACACACACACACACACACACACACACACACACACACTGTACAACATCCTCATTCGCATTCTCACCTCTATACCACCTCACCACTTATGATATCCTATTTATAACCATGTTCAACAAATCACTCACCCTCTACATTTAGACAGCCACCCGTTAGTAGATAGGCCTATTACATTCTACATTTCTCCTAATATTACAAGGTCATATATTTCTCCTAATATTACAAGGTCATATAGTTCTCCTAATATTACAAGGTCATATATTTCTCCTAATATTACAAGGTCATATATTTCTCCTAATATTACAAGGGCATACATTTCTCCTAATATTACAAGGGCATATATTTCTCCTAATATTACAAGGTCATATATTTCTCCTAATATTACAAGGTCATATATTTCTCCTAATATTACAAGGGCATACATTTCTCCTAATATTACAAGGGCATATATTTCTCCTAATATTACAAGGGCATATATTTCTCCTAATATTACAAGGGCATACATTTCCAGACCTTGTGCTTCTCAGCATGAATAATGAGGTGTCAGCAAATCCCTCGCTAGGCAACAGACAACCTGTCACTCAGGATCCCTCAATTTTATTTGATGTTTATTTAACCTTTATTTAACTAGGCAAGTCAGTTAAGAACAAATTCTTATTTACAATGACGGTCTACCCCAGCCAAATCCTAACCCGGACGACGCTGGGCCAATTCTGCACCGTCCTATGGGACTCCCAATCACGGCCAGTTGTGATACAGCCTGGAATCGAACCATGGTCTGTAGTGACGCCTCTAGCACTGAGATGCAGTGCCTTAGACCGCTGCACCACTCGGGAGCGCAGACAACCCGTCACTCAGGATCCTTCGCGAAGGCAACTGACAACCTGTCACTCATTCTCAGCACCACCAGAGTATCTCAGAGGGCTGTGGGAGGAAGGGGCGGCCTAATTGACCTATCAATCAATTTAGCAACGGCAATACATCTCACTTTACTCTCTCCTTAACTGGACATGTATAGTGTATCCAACCATTTAAACTCTAACCCCCCAAATCCACAAACACAAGGCCTTGTGTTGGTGCCTGAACAATGGCTGTCTGTCTGGCTCTACCACTCTATCTCACATTCACCTTCTTTTTTCTCTCTTGTCTTTCTATATCTCTGTATCTCTCTTTGTTTCTTTCCTGAAAACCTTTTCCTTCAATCTTTCTCATGGAAGAAGGCCCCACTTTTCCTCAGTGTCTTTATCTCTCTCTCTCACACACACACAGAGACAAACACACACACAGAAAAATACTAAGACTCTGTCCCGGGGATACAAAAGTGAGGAGGGGTAGGGGGAATATTAAATAAAAATAATAATAATTACATATTGGAAAGACACCAAGAGACAACAAAAATCCTATTTACATGCTATTCATATGTACATATTAATATTCCTATATGCAGTGAAATTAGATTAGAGGAGAGCCGCTGATGTCTCAGGGATAGGAGACAGACAGGAAGTGAGGCAGGTAGCAAAGTATTATCTTCACGTAGTCATCCCATCAGAATGATTGCAGCCTTTTAAATGAAGCACCATGGGAGTATCACATGTATGGGCTATATGGTTCTTCTCCCGGTTACCATGGCAACGCCTCCCTCGTGTCTGCCGGGCTGATGTCAGTGAAACACGCCCCACTTTCATCCATGTTGGAAGCTTCCACTCCCCACACACAGAGAGAGAGAGAGAGAGAGAGAGAGAGAGAGAGAGAGAGAGAGAGAGAGAGAGAGAGAGAGAGAGAGAGAGAGAGAGAGAGAGAGAGAGAGAGAGAGAGCTTTTTATGTCTCTATTTTGGTTTGGTCAGAGTGTGTTCCTTTTTCTATGTTTTGTATTTCTTTGTTTTGGCCGGGTATGGTTCTCAATCAGGGACAGCTGTCTATCGTTGTCTCTGATTGGGAACCATACTTAGGTAGCTTTTCCCCACCTATGCTTTGTGGGTAGTTGTTTTCTGTTTAGTGTTTTACACCTGACAGGACTGTTTCGGTTTCGGTTATTCACTTTGTTATTTTTGTTTAGTGTTCAGTTTAAATAAAAAGTCATGAACACTTACCACGCTGCGCTTTGGTCCGATCCTTCCTCATCTGACGACACCATTACATATATATATATATATATCTCTTTCCCTCTCAGCTGCAGCGGCATCAGTTAGACTGGGGCTAGTCATCTCTGAAAAGGTCAGGCTCTCACACTGTCAGAGACAGGTCTGCTCTAATTTCATTCCTCTGCTCTCTCTCAGGAATACATATTCATTAAGCTGTCTCGTCCCCTCGCTACTCTCCATGCTTCAGAGACTCAACACGCAGGAAAAGTCCTATTTCCCTCCATCTGGGTTCACTGCCAAGCATAGGAGTTTGGCTTTCTCTCTCACACACATGCACACACACACATCTGCGGTGATGACAGGGATAGCTACTCAGTACTCACAGAAATGGTAGCTTTAATCTCAAGGATGACGTGCGATGGTCAGAGGAAGAGGAGACACATTACGTCATAGATACATTAGCTGCCGTGGTCCTCTAATTGTATAGGCTATCCTCTAGACAAGTCAATGTGATTGAAGAAGGGTGTTTTGAGGCGATTGTGATATATAATGTAGTTAACAAAAGTGAAATCAGGAAGGCTGGTCTGAATGACTAGTCACTTTATATTAATCTAGTAAATACATACTGTATAATTCACATCGCTGCCTATCTCACTCATCAGCATAGCAGGTGTTTATATGGCATTGGTTATAATGATACCTCAACAGCATAGCAGGCATTTATGGTAGTGTTTATAACGTTACCTCATCAGCGTAGCAGGTATTTATGGTAGTGTTTATAACGTTACCTCATCAGCGTAGCAGGCATTTATGGTAGTGTTTATAACGTTACCTCATCAGCGTAGCAGGCATTTATGGTAGTGTTTATAACGTTACCTCATCAGCGTAGCAGGCATTTATGGTAGTGTTTATAATGTTACCTCAACAGCATAGCAGGTGTTTATGGTAGTGTTTATAACGTTACCTCATCAGCGTAGCAGGCATTTATGGTAGTGTTTATAACGTTACCTCATCAGCGTAGCAGGCATTTATGGTAGTGTTTATAACGTTACCTCATCAGCGTAGCAGGCATTTATGGTAGTGTTTATAACGTTACCTCATCAGCGTAGCAGGCATTTATGGTAGTGTTTATAATGTTACCTCATCAGCGTAGCAGGCATTTATGGTAGTGTTTATAATGTTACCTCATCAGCGTAGCAGGCATTTATGGTAGTGTTTATAACGTTACCTCATTAGCATAGCAGGCATTTATGGTAGTGTTTATAACGTTACCTCATCAGCATAGCGGGCATTTATGGTAGTGTTTATAATGTTACCTCATTAGCATAGCAGGTATTTATGGTAGTGTTTATAACGTTACCTCATTAGCATAGCAGGCATTTATGGTAGTGTTTATAACGTTACCTCATTAGCATAGCAGGCATTTATGGTAGTGTTTATAACGTTACCTCATCAGCATAGCGGGCATTTATGGTAGTGTTTATAATGTTACCTCATTAGCATAGCAGGTATTTATGGTAGTGTTTATAACGTTACCTCATTAGCATAGCAGGCATTTATGGTAGTGTTTATAACGTTACCTCATCAGCGTAGCAGGCATTTATGGTAGTGTTTATAATGTTACCTCATCAGCGTAGCAGGCATTTATGGTAGTGTTTATAATGTTACCTCATCAGCGTAGCAGGTATTTACGGTAGTGTTTATAATGTTACCTCATCAGCGTAGCAGGCATTTATGGTAGTGTTTATAATGTTACCTCATCAGAATAGCAGGCATTTATAAGGAAATGTCTATAATGTTACCTCATTAGCGTAGCAGGTATTTATGGTAGTGTTTATAACGTTACCTCATCAGCATAGCAGGTATTTATGGTAGTGTTTATAATGTTACCTCATTAACATAGCAGGTATTTATGTTAGTGTTTATAATGTTACCTCATTAGTGTAGCAGGTATTTATGGTATTGTTTATAAGGTACTTCAGAATAGCAGGTATTTATAAGGAAATGTCTATAATGTTACCATGTCAGCATAGCAGGTATGTGAAAGAGAGCGACTCGGCTCTACGTATTTGACTGGTTTGTGACTCACAGACAACGCCCCCAGTTATAGGGGATTAAAGCAACCCAAGAGTTAAAACAAATGAACTTTATTTAAACACACTGAGGAAGATGAACATGGGGATGAAAAGTGGGAAAGGTGGTAGTTCTGAAACACCAGTCTCAACGTCAACAGTGAAGAGGCGACTCCGGGGTGCTGGCCTTCTAGGCAGAGTTGCAAAGAAAAAGCCCTATCTCAGACTGGCCAATAAAAAGAAAAGATTAAGACAGGCAAAAGAACACAGACACTGGACAGAGGAACTCTGCCTAGAAGGCCAGCATCCCGGAGTCGCCTCTTCACTGTTGACATTGAGATTGGTGTTTTGCGGGTACTATTTAATGAAGCTGCCAGTTGAGGACTTGTAAGGCGTCTGTTTCTCAAACTAGACACTCTAATGTACTTGTCCACTTGCTCAGTTGTACACCGGGGCCTCCCACTCCTCTTTATATTCTGGTTAGAGCCAGTTTGCGCTGTTCCGTGAAGGGAGTAGTACACAGCGTTGTACGAGATCTTCAGTTTCTTGGCAATTTCTCGCATGGAATAGCCTTCATTTCTCAGAACAAGAATAGACTGACGAGTTTCAGAAGAAAGTCCTTTTGTTTCTAGCCATTTTGTGCCTGTAATCGAACCCACAAATGCTGATGCTCCAGACACTCAACTAGTCTAAAGAAGGCCAGTTTGATTGCTTCTTTAATCAGGATGACAGTTTTCAGATGTGCTAACATAATTGCTAAATTGTTTTCTAATGATCAATTAGCCTTTTAAAATGATAAACTTGGATTAGCTAACATAACGTGCCATTAGAACACAGCAGTGATGGTTGCTGATAATGGGCCTCTGTATGCCTATGTAGATATTCCATAAAAAATCTGCCGTTTCCGCTACAATAGTGATCTACAACATTAACAATGTCTACACTGTATTTCTGATCAATTTGATGTTATTTTAATGGGCAAAAAACATGCTTTTCTTTCAAAAGCAAGGACATTTCTAAGTGACCCCAATATTTTGAACGGTAGTGTATATATTTTTTGAAATATCAAATTTGCATAAGCATTACGACACTTTACTCAGTACTTTGTTGAAACAACTTTGGCAGCGAATACAGCTTTGCATCTTCTTGGGTATGACACTTCAAGCTTGGCACACCTGTATTTGGGGAGTTTCTTCCGTTCTTCTCTGCAGATCCTCTCAAACTCATCTTGGATGGGGAGCATCACTGCACAGATATTTTCAGGTCTCTCCAGAGAATTTCGATCGGGTTCAAGTCTGGGCTCTGGCTGGGCCACCCAAGGACAGTCAGGGACTTGTCCCGAAGCCACTCCTGCATTGTCTTGGCTGTGTGCATCAGGTCGATTTCCTGTTGCAAGGTGAATCTTCGCCCCAGTCTGAGGTCCTGAGTGCTCTGGAGCAGGTTTTCATCAAGGATCTCTCGGTAATTTGCTCCGTTCATCTTTCCCTCAATCCTGACTAGTCTACCAGTCCCTGCCGCTGAAAACATCCCCACAGCATGATGCTGCCACCACCATGCGTCGCTGTAGGAATCGTGCCAGGTTTCCTCCAGACGTGACGCTTGGCATTCAGTTCAAAAAGTTCAATCTTGGTTTCATCAGACCAGAGAATCTTGTTTCTCATGGTCTGAGAGTCGTTAGCTGCATTTTGGCAAACTCCAAGCGAGCTGGGCCTTTTACTGAGGAGTGTCTTCCGCCTGGCCACTCTATAATAAAGGCCTGATTGGTGGAGTGCTGCGGAGATGGTTGTCCTTCTGGAAGGTTCTTCCATCTCCACAGAGGAACTCTGAAGCTCTGTCAGAGTGACAATCGGGTTCTTGGTCACCTCTCTGACCTAGGCCCCTTTCCCCCAATTGCGCAGTATGGCTGAGCGGACAGTTCTAGGAAGAGTCTTGGTGGTTCCAAACTTCTTCCATTTAAGAATGATGGAGGCCACTGTGTTCTTGGGGACCTTCAAATGCTGCAGAAATGTTTTGGTACCCTTCCCCAGATCTGTACCTCGATACAATCCTGAAGCGGTGCGCTATGGACAATTTCTTCGACCTCATGGCATGGTTTTTTTCTCTGACAGGCACTGTCAACTGTGGGACATTATATAGACAGATGTTTACCTTTTCAAGGTGCCTTTCCAAATAATGTCCAATCAATTGAATTTACCACAGTGGACTCCAATCAAATTATAGAAACATCTCAAGGATGATCAATGGAGCAGGATTCACCTGAGCTCAATTTCAAGTCTCATAGCAAAGGGTCTGAATGCATATGTAAATAAGATATTTCAATTTTTATACATTTGCAAAAAAAAAAAAAATTGTGTGTAGATTGATGAGGATTTGTTTTAATTGAAACATTTGTAGAATAAGGTTGTAACGTACCAAAATGTTGAAAAAGTCATGGGGTCTGAATATTTTCCAAAGGCATTGTATATGGTTCCTGCACATATTACAATACAGCAGCTATACACAAAGGCAGCAATCAACATTAGTAACAACTAACTATGAAGAACAATATACAGTCGTGGCCAAAGGTTTTGAGAATGATACAAATATACATTTTCACAAAGTCTGCTGCCTCAGTTTGTATGAAGGCAGTCTGCATATACTCCAGAATGTTATGAAGAACGATCAGATGAATTGCAATTAATTGCAAAGTCCCTCTTTGCCATGCAAATGAACTGATTCCCCAAAAAACATTTCCACTGCATTTCAGCCCTGCCATAAAAGGACCAGCTGACATCATTTCAGTGATTCTCTCGTTAACACAGGTGTGAGTGTTGACGAGGACAAGGCTGGAGATCACTCTGTCATGCTGATTGAGTTCAAATAACAGACTGGAAATTTCAAAAGGAGGGTGGTGCTTGGAATCATTGTTCTTCCTCTGTCAAACATGGTTACCTGCAAGGAAACACGTGCCGTCATCCTTGCTTTGCACAAAAAGGGCTTCACAGGCAAGGACATTGCTGCCAGTAAGATTGTACCTAAATCAACCATTTAACGGATCATCAAGAACTTCAAGGAGAGTGGTTCAATTGTTGTGAAGAAGGCTTCAGGGCACCCAAGAAAGTCCAGCAATTGCCAGGACCATCTCCTAAAGTTGATTCAGCTGTGGGATTGGGGCACCACCAGTACAGAGCTTGCTCAGGAATGGCAGCAGGCAGGTGTGAGTGCATCTGCACACACAGTGAGGCGAAGACTTTTGGAGGATGGCCTGGTGTCAAGAAGGACAGCAAAGAAGCCACTTCTCTCCAGGAGAAACATCAAGGACAGAGTGATATTCTGCAAAAGGTACAAGGATTGGACTGCTGAGGACTGGGGTAAAGTAATTTTCTCTGATGAATCCCCTTTCCGATTGTTTGGGGCATCCGGAAAAAAGCTTGTCTGGAGAAGACAAGGTGAGCGCTACCATCAGTCCTGTGTCATGCCGACAGTAAAGCATCCTGAGAGGTTGCTTCTCAGCTAAGGGAGTGGACTCACTCACAATTTTACCTAAGAACACAGCCATGAATAAAGAATGGTACCAACACATCCTCCGAGACCAACTTCTCCCAACCATCCAGGAACAGTTTGGTGATGAACAATGCCTTTTCCAGCATGATGGAGCACCTTGCCATAAGGCAAAAGTGATAACTAAGCAAAACATCGATATTTTGGGTCCATGGCCAGGGAACTCCCCAGACCTTAATCCCATTGAGAATTGGGAACCACAATCACAACAACATAGAAATATTAGACTAGAACACCTCCTAGTCACGTTCTGACCTATTGCACCATAGAGAACCCCAAGGGCTCTCTATGGTCAGGGCATGACAGACAAACTCCAAGCATTGATTATGCAAGAATGGGCTGCCATCAGTCAGGATGTGGCCCAGAAGTTAATTGACAGCATGCTAGGGCGGATTGCAGAGTTCTTGAAAAAGAAGGGTCAACATTGCAAATATTGACTCTTTGCATCAATGTCACGTTCTGACCTTACTTAGTTCCTTTTTTGTCTTTATTTTAGTTTGGTCAGGGCGTGAGTTGGGGTGGGCATTCTATGTTGTTTTTCTATGTTTTGTTCTAGACGTTATATTTCTATGTGTTTGGCCTAGTATGGTTCTCAATCAGAGGCAGGTGTCGATCGTTGTCTCTGATTGAGAATCATACTAAGGTAGGCTGTTTTCCCACTGGGTTGTGGGTAGTTTTCCGTTTTAGTGTTTTCACCATTCGGGACTGTTTCGGTTTTCATTTTGATTCTCTTGTTCTTTTTGTATTTTGTATTCATTCTCATTAAAGTTATTATGGATACGTACCACGCTGCATTTTGGTCCTCCTCTCCTTCCACCAACGAAAGCCGTTACAATCAACTTCATGTAATTGTCAATAAAAGCATTTGACACTTATGAAATCCTTGTAATTATACTTCAGTATTCCATAGTAACATCTGACAAAAATATCTAAAGACACTGAGGCAGCAGACTTTGTGAAAATTAATATTTGTGTCATTCTCAAAATTTTGGCCACAACTGTACAAATGTCACACAACTCACTTTGTGCACGCACACCATCCCACAAATCCAGAGATGAGTGAATCCAGTGGTTGACGGACAGAGACAGATGTCGTTTTCTGCTGCTGCTTGAAAGACACTGACAGTATTGTGTGACCTGTCTAGTCAAGAGGATGGGCAGATGCCCGCCCCCCTAGTAGCCTCCCTAGAAACCTATTAGTGCACAGCTCACACAGGTAGAGAGGGTTTGAAAGGCAGGTTTATGGTACTCCCTAGACTCTCAGCATAGGGCAACCTGTCATCAACATCTGGCTCTGAGAAGCATTCCTCGGAGATGAGGCCTACCCCAAACTATTCAATAAAATTCCGTATTGTATTCTGTGTCTGTTGTCATTCAGTTAAGCCAGTACTTTATTGAACTGAGGTATGTACTAAAGTCTATGTGGAGGAGGCTGTTTCATGGCAACTTTTCTCATCTGTGATTGCCTTTGACAACAAACGGAGGCGGCTGACATTTTGTCTGCCTCGTCTGTGGCCCGTATATAGCGTATGTCAGCATGCTTCGACATGTGTCCCCCCCACTCCTCTTCCTCTACTCCAGGCGAGAGTGACCTCTGACCTTGGATTCTGGCTCAGCGTCTGATCTGGGGTCAGCTCTATGGGGGCCGGGGAAATGAACATGGAGATGTGTGAATTGTCTGCCCTCAGGAGCTCTGGAAGGCGGGGAGAGAACGGGCTTGGAGGGGAGCTCTGCTTGTGGTTTTAAAAACTTGCTTCAGAGATTCCGGAACAGCTCAGATGTATCAATCATGAAACCTTTCCTCCTGGCACACCACATCCACCTATCAACTTTTCCCTCCCTCCCTCCCTGATTTCCCTGCTTTTGATCAGAACGATTGATCAGTATGATAAGGATCTCTCAGATTTCTTTCAATGAGGACTGAGTTTTACATATCTCAAACCTTAAACTTAACCTTAACCATATAACCTTGCACAAACTATGTACTTACCTCAATGGGAGACTTAAGTGAAAGTTCATGTTGGAAAATGTGGACCATTAGTCACAGAAATGTTAACTTTAATCTCAAGGACGACATGCTATGTTAAGAAGGAAGAGGAGACGCATTACATCATACACTGAACAAAAAAGTAAATGCAACATGTAAAGTGTTGGTCCCATGTTTCCTGAGGTGAAATAAAAGATCCCAGAAATGTTCTATACTCACAAGAAGATTATTTCTCTCAAAATTGGTCCACAAATTTGTTTACATCCCTGTTAGTGAACATTTCTCCGTTGTTAAAATAATCCATTCAACTGACAGGTGTGGCATATCAAGAAGCTGATTAAACAGTATGATCATTACACAGGTGAACCTTGTGCCGAGGACAATAAAGCCAGTCTAATATGTGCAGTTTTGTCACACAACACAATGCCACATATGTCTCAAGTTTTGTAGGAGTGTACCATTGGCATGCTGACAGCAGGAATGTCCACCAGAGCTGTTGCCAGATAATTTAATGTTAATTTCTCTACCATAAGCCACCTTCAACGTTGTTTTAGAGAATTTGGCAGTATGTCCAACTGGCCTCACAACCGCAGACCACGTGTATGGTGTCGTGTGGTTAAGTGGTTTGCTGATGTCAAGTGTCCCATGGTGGCGGTGGGGTTATGGCATGGGCAGGCATAAGCTACAGACAATGAACACAATTGCATTTTATCGATGGCAATTTGAATGCACAGAAATACTGTGATGAGGCCCTGATGCCCACTGTCGTGCCATTCATCTGCCACCATCACCTCATGTTTCAGCATGATATTTCACGGCCTCATGTCACAAGGATCTGTACACAGTTCCTGGTAGCTGAACATTCCCCAGTTCTTTCATGGCCTGCATACTCACCAGACATGTCACCCATTAAGCATGTTTTGGATGCTCTGGACCGCCATGTATGACAACGTGTTCCAGTTCCCAGTTAACCCGGAAGCCAGCCTCACCAATGTGTCAGAGGAAACACCGTCCAACTGACAACCGAAGTCAGCTTGCAGGCGTCCGGCCCGCTACAAGGAGTTGCTAGAGCATGATGAGACAAGGAAATCCCAGCCGGCCTAACCCTCCCTTAACCCGGACGACGCTGGACCAATTGTGCGCCGCCTCATGGTTCCCCCGGTCACAGCCGGTTGTGACACAGTCTGGGATTGAACCCGATAGCCTTAGACCTACCTTTTCTTTGTTGAGGCTACTGTATCTGGGATCCACTGATGCATATCTGTATTCCCAGTCATGTGAAATCCATAGATCAGGGCCTAATGATTTTTTTTCAATTAACTGATTTCTTGATATGAACTGTAACTCAGTAAAATCTTTGAAATTGTTGAATTTTGCATTTATGTTTCTGTTCAGTATACTTTAAACACTGATTGCTTAGCTATTTACTACTGTGAAGTGGATCCAATTAAATGAGAGACAGGATGAATGGTAGCCTATCCTAACTTGTTGTAGGCCAATAAGCCATATCGCAAGTAGGAAACCATCACAGTCAGAAAAGTTAAGGAATTTATTCTGCAATGATCATGGAAATCAAATAAATAATGGGAAATAGATTTCTAATTATCTTAGAATCCAAAGACAAAATTAATAGCTTTTCACTCTTCTCACTAACAGCAAATTAAATGCATCTTGTTATTATATTTAGCTACTTGTTTTGTTGTTATGAATAAGTCATCATATATATCCCCCATTTGCAGAAGGCTACTAGGCTACTTTCGCCTTCTTGCAATGCTTGCAATTCTTCAACCACTAAAAAATGTGTGTACGCATGGTCTAAAGTTTGATTTGATTTGAATATAAAATGTGTGAACTCATGGTCTAAAGTTTGATTTGATTTGATTATAAAATGTGTGTACGCATGGTCTAAAGTTTGATTTGATTTGATTATAAAATGTGTGTACTCATGGTCTAAAGTTTGATTTGATTTGATTATAAAATGTGTGTACTCGGGCCTCCTGGGTGGCGCAGTGGTCTAGGGCACTGCATCGCAGTGCTAGCTGCGCCACCAGAGTCTCTGGGTTCGCGCCCAGGCTCTGTCGCAGCCGGCCGCGACCGGGAGGTCCGTGGGGCGACACACAATTGGCATAGCGTCGTCCGGGTTAGGGAGGGTTTGGCCGGTAGGGATATCCTTGTCTCATCGCGCTCCAGCGACTCCTGTGGCGGGCCGGGCGCAGTGCGCGCTAACCAAGGGGGCCAGGTACACGGTGTTTCCTCTGACACATTGGTGCGGCTGGCTTCCGGGTTGGAGGCGCGCTGTGTTAAGAAGCAGTGCGGCTTGGTTGGGTTGTGCTTTGGAGGACGCATGGCTTTCGACCTTCGTCTCTCCCGAGCCCGTACGGGAGTTGTAGCGATGAGACAAGATAGTAATTACTAGCGATTGGATACCACGAAAATTGGGGAGAAAATGGGATATAAAAAAATAAATAAAAAAAAGTGTGTACTCATGGTCTAAAGTTTGATTTGATTATAAAATGTGTGTACTCATGGTCTAAAGTTTGATTTGATTATAAAATGTGTGTACTCATGGTCTAAAGTTTGATTTGATTTGATTATAAAATGTGTGTATTCATGGTCTAAAGTTTGATTTGATTTGATTATAAAATGTGTGTATTCATGGTCTAAAGTTTGATTTGATTTGATTATAAAATGTGTGTATTCATGGTCTAAAGTTTGCTGGAGGATCAGCACATTCTCACGTCAAGTTCAGTTTTTATAAATGGCAACTTTTGCATGAAAACTGGCGCACAGATGTTTTGGGCCATATTTTGTGTGTACGCAATGTTTATAAATGCGGCCTCTGGGCTTTTGGACTTATCACCTCTATGTGTGCGTGTATGTGTATGTGTGCGCTTGTGTGTAGGTGGGAGGGGAAATAGAAAATTGCTTTGGTGTGTGTTCAATACGTTTGACCACTGTGGTATTTATGGTAGCACTAGAAATCTCCTGGAAGGGAAAAAGGCCTGAAGTGTTTAAAATTGATGAGGAGAGAAGAGATACAGCACTGCAGAGAGAGAACAAAGCCAGAGAAAGAAAGACAGACAGACCACCATTATGCCATAAATACTGTAGTAGCCATCATCTCTCCCCTCAAGTCTCATATCGTAAAAAGAAAGGTTGAGAGTACATTTCTGCCTCTTCCAGATCAATTCTAAAAAAGCGAGAGCAAGACTTTTTGACAGACTACCGGTGTAAAAAGTCTCGAAAGGCGTATATCTCTGAAATACAGTATCTTATTAAACCATGTACTTGATCAAAGCCCAAGCACTGTAACTCACAAGCCCCACATGTTCATGAAAATATCTGATGAAAAGCAAAAATAAATTATTTCACTCAATCCTTTAGTCATAATTGCCATTTCAGTTCAGTTTCCAGAGAATAAAGAAGTTAATACTGGAGGGAAACTAAATGAGTTTGACCTCACGTTCGTTCTGCGATCCAGTGATTTGGCCTGCTCATTTTTCGGACAAAAAGACAATATGGTTTTTATGAACATGAAGTGCTTGTCATTTCCCAGAGTGCTCCTGAAACATGACCTCACTCAGCGGAGCTTCTAGTAACATACGGGCAGTAACATACGGGCTCATGTTCTCCTCTATGTGGGGCAGCAGGGATTTAGTGTCACTGTCCTCTATCTCTCCCCCTTCTCAGTCTCTCGCTTCTTCTCTTTATTGAGACAAGGCAGCCAGTGGGAAAGGTCAAGAGTTGTGTTTATCAGTGTGTGTGTGTGTTGTATTTATCAGTTCTCTTGATGACGTTGCCCTGCTGACACATCCTGTCTATTAATTTCTGCCATAATGGTACAGGATAAAGCTTGACTGACTTATACGGAGCAAGAGTGGTGGATTACCAACCTTATAGGGTGAATCTCTCTCACATTCCTCTATTCATGATTTATAGAGGGCAAGAGTGGTGGATTACCAACCGTATAGGGTGAATCTCTCTCACATTCCTCTATTCATGATTTATAGAGGGCAAGAGTGGTGGATTACCAACCTTATAGGGTGAATATCTCTCACATTCCTCTATTCATGATTTATAGAGGGCAAGAGTGGTGGATTACCAACCTTATAGGGTGAATATCTCTCACTCTCCTCTATTCATCCCTTCCTCTTACTCTGTATCCGTTTCTCCTGGTCACCATCATCCTCACCCTCTGTCCCACCCTCTCCTCTCTTATCGTTTCTCCTGGTCACCATCATCCTCACCCTCTGTCCCACCCTCTCCTCTCTTATCGTTTCTCCCTGTTGTATGACATCTCTATGTTTAAATCTTTCCATCCTCCTCTCCTTCTCCCACTCTCCCTCTTGAAAGTTATATTTCATTCCTTCGCCCATTCACACACTCTAAACTCACCACTCCCTGCGTCGCTTCGGCTTGCAGTGCCAGGGGCGATGCCTAAACAGGTTATTTTACTATCCATTTTCAAACGGTTCAGTCGGAGCTTCTTCAGTGTGTGTGTGTGTGTGTGTGTGTGTCCTGATGGGGGGGCTTACATTTTTAAGCCCTACAGGTGGTGACAAGAGGGTGTATACAGGTGTGTGGAAGCCGGGTGTTAACTTGGAACCCAGACGTGTTCCCACATATCAGCTTGCACCGCAACCGTCCTATCCACAGTGTATCCCTGCCCCAGAGAGTATGGTTTGTCAGAACAGTTTAGATTAGAGGAGGTTTTGCAGAGAGTTGGGCAGTAGTGGTTCTCCAATGTCACCAAATGATAGTTTCTCAGTGAACCATATACTTCCTACACAGTACAGATGTGGTTTCCTTTACGGGGCTTTGCCAATATCAGCTGTCGGTACTGTGGGAATAGAGGGACAGCGGTGATAGCAGTGCCAACACATACGTGCAAGTGTAACCACATACTACACACACACACACACACACACACACACACACACACACACACACACACAACGAGAGACACACACCACAGGATGTTCTCCATGTGTCTTCTGGTTGACTAGCTAGCCTGCCAGGCTGAGGGGCTGTGGTGATCTGAGAGGGGCTGAGAAGGGCTCTGGGACTGTGGTGATCTAGCTGGGTCTACTGGGCCGTTCAGCTCATTATAGAACTCACTCCCATCCTCCCTCACTGACTCTACTGTTCACAGTCCCAACATGACACTTACTGGCCACTGGCAGTGTGGGTTTCCTCTACAGACTGGCTCTGTGGCTTTCCTCTACAGACTGAGAGGGAGAGGAGCTGAGAGAGAAAAAGGAAGAGGGGTAGAGTAAAATATAGAGAGAGGGAGGAAAGAGAGCTTGAGATGGAGTTAGAGAGGCTGAAAGAGAGAAAAATGGACTATTGTATCCAGTTTCCAGTTCCTTCTGTACAGTCTCCATAGCCACTTACTATCCTTTTTGCATTCCCGGCCTACCAACCATCTCCCACTCAATCGCTCCAGCAAACAAACAGCCTGACGGGCCTATTGACCAATCAATATAGTATTTTTCAAAAGCTTGGAGGCCGTGGCTGCTTTTCCACAGATTTATTGATGGGCCTTACAGAACTTCCTGTTTCAGGAAGTGATGTCACTGAATACTGCCCCTATATACAGGACCTTCCACCCCCACCTGGATATGGATGCCTGATGAACGTTGTTATAAATAAATTACCTAGGAGCATAAGCAGCAGTGTGCAGAATTTTCCTTTCTGTTTTTCTTACAGAACATACACCATGAAGAGGAGCCAGAGCCTGAGGGGCCCCTGCTGCCGTGGCAACAGATCAGACAGACACACGTGGGTGTTGACAGCACGTGCTGTGGCTGTCAACTCTGTGGCACTCTGCTCTGTGACATCATTACTCTAACATGAAGAGTGCTGCCTCAGGGAGTCAAGAACAACATTGGTGCTAAGGCTTCACTGCCAATGTCTGATGCTACCAGGACCACTAGCTACCTCTTCGATTGGGAATCTTTACATGTTTCAATACTATATTTGAAACAGAGACATTACATACATATTGGTACATCAAGTTGTCACTATTACACCGCTTCACACTCAAATGACTGCAGTGAAGTTAGCACCTTGAGCAGTTAAAATGTACTTGCAAAACTATAACCTCTGTAGTTCCAATGTGACTTGACTTGTATCATAATAAAAGTAACTGAGGAGATACAATATAATGGAAGTGGTGGCGTGCCTTTTCTCCTAGGGTCACTGTACGGTAAAAATAGCTGAACATTAGACAGGAGAATATAAATGATTCTGCTATATTAAAATACAATGGCCAACTCCTTTCCTTATAACCCCAAAACATAGAGAGAGAGAGAAAGAGTGTGAGAGAGAGAGTGTGAGAGAGAGAGAAAGAGTGAGAGAGAGAGAGCAGAATATCTCTGACGCACAACAAAGGAGAAATGCAGTGAGCTCCAAAAGTATTGGGACAGTGAAACATGTTTTGTTTTTTTGGCTCTGTACTCTAGCACTTTGGATTTGAAATTATACAATGACTGTGATGTTAAAGTGCAGACAGACAGCTTTAATTTGATGGTAATTTCATCCATATCGGGTGAACCGTCGAGAAATTACAGCACTTTTTGTACATAGTCCACTTCTACATTAATGTGTACGCTACCATGATTACGGATAGTACTTAATGAATAGTGAATACTTTATTATTCACGATTCATTCAAGGCTATTCGTAGTCATGGTAACATAAACATGAATGTAGAAGTGTTTAGAAATATATTATATTCTTATTTACAATAAAAGTGACTCCAAAATGACATCATGCATTATTTACCATTCAATTCTATTGGGCACAAAATAATCTGAAACACAACCAAAACAAAAGCAAATGCATCCAACAAGTGTGTAGAGTCAGAAGCTTGATGTAATCATGGCTTGCTAGGAATATGGGACCAAATACTACACTTTTGACTACTTTAATACACATATAAGTGCATTTGTCCCAATACCTTTGGTCCCCTAAAATGGGGGCACCATGTACAAAAAGTGCTGCAACTTCTAAACGGTCCACCCGATATGGATGAAAATACCCTCACATTAAAGTTGAGTTCAAAGTGCTGGAGTACAGAGCCAAAACAACAAAACGTGTCACTGTCCCAATACTTCTGGAGCTCACTGTACATTACAGATGAATAAAGATCTAACACTAGCACAAGTTTGGATCCACAGAGATATCCCACCTAACTGTGGCCTGTTCAGTTGCATTGTGGGCTGCAGTTTTTCCCTGCAGTCCCAGAAGTAGGACAGGACAGCTTTAGGCCCAGGCTCAGTTTGGCCCTGGCAGGCTTCTACACCCTCCTCCGTTCTTTATTAATACAGAGGAGATGAATGAATGAACAATAAGGAGGATATCTGTCTGTCTCTACCTGTCTACCTGTCTATCTGTGTACCTGTCTCACCTGTGTGGGGTCCTGAGTGGCGCAGCGGTTTAATGCACTGCATCTCAGTGCTAGAGGTGTCACTACAGATCCTGGTTTGATTCCAGGCTGTATCACAACCGGCCGTGATTGGGAGTCCTTTAGGGCGGCACACAATTTGCCCAGTGTCGTCCAGGGTAGGCCGTCATTGTAAATAAGAATTTGTTCTTAACTGACTTGCCTAGTTAAAAAAAAAAAAAAAGTAAAATCACCTGTCACCCATCATCACTACCTGTGACAGCTAACATGTTACATCACTGTTACATTGAGTCTTGCTACTGTGCTCTTAGACCTGGAACTACACACAGACGTACTCTGCTCTGTCCCCTTGCACTTCCAAAATTACCCCTATAGATACTGTATGCACCATTCCTTCCCTATCCTATGGGTATGTGTGCAGACATCAGCATATTTCCAGAGTAGAGCCCTATCTGGATGGCGTGAGAGAGAGAGAGAGTTGGGGCCTTAGCTCTCATAGGAAAATCTCTGGGTTTGAACTGTACTGCTGCATCAGAAAACACTGCAATCCTCCTAATGACACCCCACCACCACTCTGGTAAAACACACTCTGGCCCTACCAAGTCTCCTCTTCATTGACTTTGGCTATCCCACAGCTCAAGACTACTTCACAGACCACAGGGTGTGTCTGAGGCCAGGCAGACATGCAGCATGCTGGGAGTTTTCATAAAGAAGGGTTGGGAGGAGAGTGTGGGTGTAGGGCTGTTGAGCTGAGATAATGTGGTTTGGGAAGTTTGTATAAAACATTTTTTTTTAAATAATGTTGGTTGCCCTTAAGTTTTGCTTTATCATAATTTGTTAACATTACACAATCAATTCATGTTTTATTGCAAAATGTAATTTTCTCTTGTAGAATTGACTTAACTCAGAGGAAATTGAAATGCAACAGATTCGTTCTTGTAGCGTTGAACTGACCACATTTAGTTTTGAAAAGGTTTGGTGGGAAAGGGGGCACTGTTTTAGCGAAGGACACTGGGGGGCGACAGGTGGGGGGCGACACCGGTACCAGGTGGGGGGCGACACCGGTACCTACAGTAGCTAGCTAGGAGGACTCTGGTACACACCAGGTGGGGGGCGACACCGGTACCTACAGTAGCTAGCTAGGAGGACTCTGGTACACACCAGGTGGGGGGCGACACCAGTGCCTACAGTAGCTAGCTAGGAGGACTCTGGTACACACCAGGTGGGGGGCGACACCGGTACCTACAGTAGCTAGCTAGGAGGACTCTGGTACACATCAGGTGGGGGGCGACACCGGTACCTACAGTAGCTAGCTAGGAGGACTCTGGTACACACCAGGTGGGGGGCGACACCGGTGCCTACAGTAGCTAGCTAGGAGGACTCTGGTACACACCAGGTGGGGGGCGACACCGGTGCCTACAGTAGCTAGCTAGGACACTAGTAGACAGTGTCCTTCACCCCCCCCAAAAAATCCGATGATACTTTAATTTCCCTTTTGACCCACATTTTAATCGCATAGACAATCAGTGGAATCCAGAATATCAAAAATGTCACACAAGTATTATGATGGCGTGCAGGAACCAATGGGATGCTCAAGAGGGGGGCGTTCCTGTAGATGGGCCACTCAAGGACATTCAGAGACTTGTCCCGAAGCCACTCCTCTGATGTCTTGGCTGTCTGCTTAGGGTTGTTGTTCAGTTAGAAGGTGAACCTTCGCCCCAGTCTGAGGCCCGGTGCGCTCTGAAGCAGGTTTTCATCAAGGATATTATATCTGTACCTAATCTGTAAGTTTTTCCCTCAACCTGACTAGTTTCCCAGTCCCTGCCGCTGAAAAACATCCACAGCATGATGCTGACACCACCATTCTTCACCATAGGGATGGTGCAAGGTTTCCTCCATACGTGACACTTTGTTCATCAAACCAGAGAATCTTGTTTCTCATGGTCTAAGAGTCCTTTTGGTGGCTTTTGGCAAACTCCACGCGGACTGTTATGTGCCTTCTACTGAGGAGTCGCTTCCGTCTGGCCACTCTACCATAAAAGCCTGATTGGAGGAGTGCTGCAGAGATGGTTGTCCTTCTGGAAGGTTCTCCCATCTCCACAGAGGAACTCTGGAGCTCTGTCAGAGTGACCGTTGGTTTCTTGGTAATCTCCCTGACCAAGGTTCTTCTCGCCCGATTGCTCAGTTTGGCTGGGTGGCTAAATCTAGGAAATGTTGGTGGTTCCAATCTTCTTCCATTTAAGAATGATGGAGGCCACTGTGTTCTTGGTGACCTTCAATGCTGCAGAAATGTTTTGGTACCCTTCCCAGATCTGCGCCTCGACACAATCCTGTCTCTGAGCTCTATGGACAATTCCTTTGACCTCATGACTTGGTTTTTGCTCTGACATGCACTGTCAACTGTGGGACCTTATATAGACAGGTGTGTGCCTTTCCAAATCATGTCCAATCAATTTAATATACCACAAGTTGTAGAAACATCTCAAGGATGATCAATGGAAACACGATGCATCTTTGCTCAATTTCGAGTCTCATAGCAAAGGGTCTGAATACTTATGTAATAAGGTATTTTTGTTTATTTTTAATACATTTGCAAAAACATCTAAAAATCTGTTTTTGCTTTGACATTATGGGGTATTGTGTGTAGACTGATGATTTAAAAAAAAAAAAAACATTTTAGAATAAGGCTGTAACGTAACAAAATGTGGAAAAAGTCAAGGGGTCTGAATACTTCCCGAATGCACTAAGTGTCTGTTGACAGATGTTGCTCCGGTTTTGTGGTGAAACAAAGGTGTGGTTAAATGTCTTCTGCCACTGTGACTTATTGTCTCGGCCTTAGTTCATATGCGTTCCCTCCGTGATACATAGGCCTAACAGGTTAAGTAATCAGATTGAGTTGGATGAACATAAGTCCAATAGCTAGAAGAGAAAATGTATTCAATTTGGAGATATATGATTCAGTTGTGTTTGATAAACATGTATACATTTAGTCAATCAGACAATTTTTTATTATTATTTCTAAATTTAATACCGTTTCAATAACACAAGTAAGTTAAGTAAATCTCTAATCATCATTTCATGTAAAAATAAATGTTTTCCACTAGGCTTAACTACTATCCCCACCCCAAAAATATATTTGATTGTGTGTAGTAAGTGTGTGTATCTGTGTGCGTGTCTACATGTACACTTGTGGGAGTGCGTAAATCACAAGTTAAAGAATCTTTACACAACTTCCAACCAACATATTTGGGTTCTTCCTGCTCCAAATGTGTCATCATGGATTCCAAATAAACTATTCATGTTTGGGTTTGAGTGTGTATTTGACTCAGGTTTCCTTTCTTCTCCAAGAACAAGATAAACCTTGATCACATATCTGTTGTATAATTCACTGGGTACAAACATCCTAGCTAGCTTGGTGCTGTAGTTACTACAGAACACAGATAAATATGAATCATACCAAACAGTGTATGTTCCTGTGTGTGTGTTTTTATATTAGTGTGCATAGAACTGTGCAATTAGTGTGCATAGCACCGTAAGCACCCTTGGGTCATCGTGCTGTGACCCACACAATGCTACACTGCTGATAAGAATCTAAATGAATCTCCAAGCTGAGTTCTGATTACGAGAGCATGAGACCAGGGGCACTTGTTAGCTTGATAGCTAGCATCCATCCACAGCACACAGCTGAGCATGAAATCTCAAATTACACGGCCTATACATATTGATGACTTCAGGCAATACTTGGAGCCAGGTTTTAGTGAGGCTGGTCAGGTGTTTGTTATAATATCATGCTGATCCCAGACTAGCAATTGGCTGTGGTCCCAAGGGTATTTGAGTGTGAGTTGAACTGTTCCAGGACTTGTTGTCTATAATGTTTGCATATTAAAGCTGACATTATGGAAGCTATAGCCTCTTAGAAAGAAAATGGAGAGCCCTTTTTGTTCCAGGTAGAACCCATTCCACAGCCGAAGAAACCCTTTGGAACCCTTTTTTTCTAAGAGTGTAGGGAGGACTATACCACATTTCCGGAAAAAAATGTAGCCTGGCTTGAGCGCCAACACTGGTGTCATTATCATGATTTGGAGTCTCTGCTGTATTTCAGACTTCAAATCCCACAATCCCCCAGACACCCCAGCTGGTGATTACATCATACAAAACTCAGTAATGCGCCAGACCAACTCCCCAACAACATGGCAGCTAGCATATTACCCACTGATGGATGACAGTACCTGTGCGTGCGTGCATGTGCTCAACATTTTTGGGGGAATCGACTCCCATTCAACTCATGAGTTGAAATTGAATTGGCCACACCCAACAGGATTTAGAATTTGAGTTAGAGTGACAGGAATTAGAATTTGTTCAGTGTAATTCAAAGAAATTCCACGAATCTGACAGGTCACACTTCCAGATACAAAGAATATATCATCTGGAAACAATGTTCATATACTCTTTTGTTTGACTTCTTTTTGAAGGCCTAATGGTCAACTTGAGGGTTAAATGAATGCATTCTTGGAAATGTTGTATTTTTTTACCCATATTTAAGAAAATATAAGTGATTAATGAATATTTGCATACAGGTTTTGTTTTCCTTGATCATTCATTTTAAGAGCTTTTCCAGTAAATCAGTTTTTTCATCAATATTTTATATGCATGTATATAATGGCATGTTTGATGTTTTACGTACAAGATGTATATTTGTATAGACTACACCGAATATAGAATAGAAGAGGTATTTTAATTTCACTGAAATTCAATTCTATTTCCTTTCACTCAAATTCTAATTACAGTTCTGTATCCTGTTGACTACTTCAATTCAAATTGAAGAATTTAATAGAATTTGAGGCATTCTCAATTCAATTCTGAATTGAGCACAACCATAGTGTGTGTGTGTGTGTGTGTGTGTGTGTGTGTGTGTGTGTGTGTGAACGTGCATCCATGTATGCATGCATCGCCTGTCTGTCAGTCCATTCTTCTGTCCATCCATCTGTCTGTCCTTTTCTTGGGTTGTCTGTGCAACAGCGTGCAGCTCAGCTTTCAGGTGCTTCCGAGCTGAAGGACCTCTCTGCTCCATCTCCATCTCAGGTTATATAACACCTGAACCCAGGCCAGACAGCCCAAAATCTTTCCCACAGGTTATATATACAGAGCCTTCAGAAAGTATTCACACTCCTTGACTTTTTCCTAATTTTGATGTGTTACAGCCTGAATTTAAAATTGATACAATTGCAGGGTTTTTTGTCACTGGCCTACACACAATACCCCATGATGTCAAAGTGGAATTCTGTTTTTCTAAATGTTTAAACATGTATTAAAAATGATAAGCTAAAATGTTTTGAGTTAATATGTGTTCAACCCCTTTATTATGGCAAGCCTAAATAAGTTCAGGAGTAAAATTTTGCTTAACAAGTCACTCTTGGACTCACTGTGTGCAATAATTGTCACGCCCTGACCGTAGATTGCTTTGTATGTTTCTATTTTTTGTTTGGTCAGGGTGTGATGTGGGTGGGCATTCTATGTTTGTATGTCTAGGTTTTCCATTTCTATGTTTTGGCCGGGTATGGTTCTTAATCAGGGACAGCTGTCTTTCGTTGTCTCTGATTGAGAACCATACTTAGGTAGCCTGTTTTCCCACTATTAGCTGTGGGTGGTTATTTTCTGTTTAGTGTTTGGTTGTACCTTGCAGAACTGTTTTGGCTATTCTTTTTGTTATTTTGTATTCAGTGTTCAGTCAGTTAAGTGAATAAAGATGAACACGTACCCCGCTGCATTTTGGTCTGACGATTCCTCTTCTTCTTCCGATGAATGCCGTGACAATAATAGTGTTTAACATGAGTTTTGAATGACTACTTCATCTCTGTGCCCCACACATCCAGTTATCTGTAAGGTCCCTCAGTCGAGCAGTGAATTTCAAACACATATTCAACCACAAAGTCCAGGGAGGTGCCTCGCAAGAAGGGCACCTATTGGTAGATGGGGGGGGGGGGAAATGAAGCAGACATTGAATATCCCTTTGAGCATGGTGAAGTTATGAATTACTCTTTGGATGGTGTCACAAAAAAGATACCGCCGTCTTTCCTAACTCAGTTGCCGTAGAGGAAGGAAACTGCTCAGGGATTTCACCATGAGCTGAAGCGCAGCAAGACAATGATACAAAACACACAGTCAAGTCTACATGAAAAAGACTAAAAAGCATCAAATTTGAAATTTTGGAATGGCCTAGTCAAAATCCAGACGTAATACCAATCAGCATTTTGTTTTTTCAGCATTTTGTCTGGTGATATATGTTAGTCTTTATCCCTTGGTACAGTATGGTGTCCCATATTAAACAGCTCCCTGACATGTTTGATCAATGTACAGTATGCCACTGTCTGTGACTGCGCAAAATTATCACACTCTTATTTCTGTTACAACCTGTGAAAATAGCTATTTTTAAAGATTTTTCCTGAAGGTGTTGATAGCATTTTGGAACAGTGGAGTACATTTCTGAACCTTTTTGTATTTGGTGCCACTTCAAATACAGAGTCTCAGCTGGAAAAATCATTATGGATATTGCAGCTATTATGTTACCAGATTTCTTCCAAAAAGGATGTATTCAGTCAAGCAGTTCTTTGGTATAAGCCTGTTGCAGTAAAGTGTTACTGGGCTATAATAATAAAAACCATCACCTCATAAAAGGTAATATGTTCCTAGATATTCCACACAAAAGACTAACCTACTAACACTTACAGTATAATCCGACATGAATGGCATTTTACCCCCCAAAAAGACTACACATCTCATTTAAGGCTGAGCAAGGTTGTGTGTAACCTCAAGGCTAGTAATTGCTTTATCCTTGTGAAGAACGGTGTGACAACTACCTGGCTGGTGACAAAGAGTCACTGCCTTTGTTCTCGATTTCATCCTCCTGCCTCCTCCCCTCGCAGTAACCTCCTCCCTCTCCCCTTTCTCCATCCCTTTCTGACTCCCTCTCTTTGGTTTGTCTGCGCGTCGAGCCAATGAGTCGGCAGCGGGAGGACTTCCGAGTTGAGAGCGGGGGGAACCCTACTCTAAAAGGGGACTAGGGAGTCTGTGGCTCGGGGACGGGGTTATTGGGAGAGTGAATTGGGTTGGTCGGAGTTTCATGCAGGACCGGGGTTCCTGGGCACCCCCCTCCTGGTACAGACACTCGAAATGCCACCATCGGCAAGGAAATCGATCAAGGAGCGCGAGCTGTTCTCCCTGACCTCATCCTTACCATGCGCCTCGTAAGTGAATTCATACTGACTTCTTCAGGGCTTTTGTTTTGTTTTACGTTCCTTTAGCGATAGTTCATTGGAAAGCTATTGGTCGGTGGTGCTATTGCCCACAATGAATGCTTGTCCATAATAGGCGAAACAGCGAACTACTGATACATTCCGGTATTCATAGGCACGCAGCAAACCAAATCTAACAGTGGTGTGCCATATGATGAGATGCTTGTTTAGATTTGATTTAGAGTCCTTGTTGCTACAGCCGATGCCAACGTGCTCATACTTTGGGAAAATAAGCGTCAGACGCAAATTCTTTCCTTCAATTAAATAGTTATATTGCTCCCATTCACACTGACCACAAACTGTAGACTGGAGAGAAAATAATGCAACGACACTGTTGACATTTACGCAAATCGACAGTTAAGAAAGATTATTCTAATGGATTTTGTGAATCTTATATTTTTGGGTTGAGAATTATTTTATTTCCATTCTAATAGAAGTAAGCTGACAAGTTTCAAAGAAATTTAGATTTAATCACAACGACAAATAATACAGAATAGATCCAAAAAGCTCATAAATTATTTAACTTTACCATTTAGATGCGGTAGGCGTAAATTGGCGTGTTAGGGCCTTACTGAAATAATAAATAGCTAACTCAGTAAAACGGAGGGGAATCCCTGTGTTCCTAAAACATAATTTTAAAGCCTAAACTGCACTGCGAGCACATTGAAAACACTCAACTTCAATACGAAACAATTTATGTTGAAAAGGTCATTAACGGGGGTGACAGGTAGCCTAGTGGTTAGAGCGTTGGGCCAGTAACCGAAAGGTTGCTAGATCGAATAACAAATTCCTATTTACAATGACAGACTAGAAACAGTGGGTTAACTACTTTGTTCAGGGGTAGAAGACATATTTTTACCTTGTCAGCTCAGTCTGTCATTGTAAATAAGAATTTGTTATTAACTGACTTGCCTAGTTAAATAAAATAAAAAAACAGGTACAAATCTAAATGTCAGGCAGTATCTGATGTGTAATAAAGTGACCCAAAGTTCAATTTCCAATAGTCAAACCCCTCATAGTGTTGAAGAATATGGATGAAAAACAATCCTGAAATTCAGCCTACAGATAAGAACAAGATGGAGAACTTGTAGGATATCAGTACAGCCAAATACAGCTACCGGACCTTACTGCACACAAGGATACAGAATCAACCACTATACATTCTCCTTTTACTGTTACAGATAATAGCTATATTACTATTCACACAAATAGCTACTGCTATGTAATCAAATACAAATATGTTACTCCTATGGAAAGACCTTGAAGTCCTTTTTTAGGGCTGTGTGTAACGATTGTCGTTGGTGGAAGGAGAAGAGGACCAAAGTGCAGTGTGGTACGTATTCATAATAATTTAATAACGAATGAATACTGAACAAAAACAACAAACCGACAAAAAAACAGTTCTGTAAGGTGCAAACAAAAAAACACTAAACAGAAAATAACTACCCACAACCCATAGTGGGAAAACAGGCTACCTAAGTGTGATTCTCAATCAGAGACAACGATCGACACCTGCCTCTGATTGAGAACCATACTTGGCCAAACACATAGAAATATAACGACTAGAACAAAACATAGAAAAACAACATAGAATGCCCACCCCAACTCACGCCCTGACCAAACTAAAATAAAGACATAAAAAAGGAACTAAGGTCAGAACGTGACACTGTGTGTAACGATAAGATAGTAATCAACATCCAAGGAGATTACCACGACTCCCTTTTAACTGGTCAAGTCTGGATCAGGCAGGTAGGAGTTGAGAAATGTTATTAGAGACGTAAATGTGACTTGGGAAAGCATGCAAGCCTGCAATCCTTCATATAGGACTGGGTTCTCAGAACTCCTCACTTCGTTTAGGACCATTTCATCACTTGCAGGGAGAGTGACCAAAAGTTCAACCCCAAGAAAGTTAGAGGGAGGGAGAGTGCCGGCAAATGGTCAGTGCATGTCATAATGTATCTAGGCTATGTGCTTGTGTGAATGTATGCTTCTGTACATGCATGATCATGTCTGAGTGTACGTGTAGTGCCTTAAGTAATATATGGGAGAATCTAATGTACTGTAAATGCCTGTGGGAATGTACACTACTGATCAAAAGTTTGGGTTCACTTAGAAATGTTCTTGTTTTTGAAAGAAAAGCATATTTTTGGCCCATTAAAATAACATCAAATTGATCAGAAATACAGTGTAGACATTGTTAATGTTGTAAATTGCTATTGTAGCTGGAAATGGCAGATTGTTTTTATGGAATATCTACATAGGCGTACAGAGGCCCATTATCAGCAACCATCACTCCTGTATTCCAATGGCACGTTGTGTTAGGTAATCCAAGTTTATCATTTTAAAAGGCTAATTGATCATTATAAAACCCTTTTGCAATTATGTTAGCACAACTGAAAACCTTTGTCCTGATTAACGAAGCAATAAAACTGGCCTTCTTTACGTGCCCACACACGTGCATGTGTGTGTACTGTGTATGTGTGTCGGCTAGCATGCAGGAGTGTAGGTGTGCAGCAGGTCAGGCCATTTCCTGATGTCTTCATAGCCTGGGAAAACTTGAGACTATTTGGTAGAAGCCCTTATATTCATTCCTCATGTCCATGGGCTTCCATGGCCTCCTGGTTTTTATCTAGCTCTCTGTAGGCTCCTGCTGCTCAGTTTAATACCTTGGCAATATGACTGTTATTACTACTCATATCACAATAGAAGTATTGTCATAGGGTGTGTGTGTGTGTGTGTGTGTGTGTGTGCGTGTGGAGGAATTGGATAGAGTGCTGATCACACTATAGTCTAGACCTTAGTTTGCATGCAGTGAGTTTGCATACGTCTGCTTATCATGAATGAGTTATCCTTCTCTAAGCTGTGTGTATATTGGTCTGTGCTGATGTGTAGTGATGTAGTTTGATTAGTATCGACTGTGCTGCCCTGTAGGGGTCCTCAGTGAGATGTGGACATCGGTGGTCTTCAGTGACTTACATGTATGTGACTTATGTAGAAATGTCATCAAATTTAGTTATTAGTATAACAACTTCTGAATAAACTATTCTCTCTCTCTTCCTCTCCCTCTCTGTGGAAGGGACTTTGGGGGTGCCACGGTCCTTCAGTTAGGCTCAAAGTGTGTGTTTTTATTCAGTGCATTGGAACTGGATGTGACCACAGGGCTGTAGACTGTGCGTCTATGTGTGTGTGTGTTTGTATGGGAGTGTGGTTTGTGTGCAGAGAGTGTGTGTGTGTGTGTGTGTGTTAGGGGTTGTGAGTGGAGTCAGACAGAGTATTTGTATCCAAGCCTAGCCCACAGCTAGCGATTGCTTTCCAGGACTCTGTGGCAAAACAATGTGTTCTGATCAGTGCCTTGGCCCAGAACACACATATACTCTCTAGAGTTTGGCAAACTTCAAGAGCCAGTAAACAAAGGGAATGTGTCACTACTAGTTGAACCTAATAAAAGGAGGAGAAGAGACAAAGAGAGAAAGACAGAGAGAGAGAGATGAGAGAGAGATGGAGGGAGAGAGAGAGAGAGAGAGATGGAGAGAGCGAGAGAGAGAGATGGATGGAGGGATCGAGAGAGATGGATGGAGGGATCGAGAGAGAGAGAGAGAGAGAGATGGATGGAGGGAGATGTGGAGAGAGTGGTTGTCATTACTGTTACTAGTGTCTGGTAAAATGGAAAATTCATTAGGACATATCCTAACCTGATATCTTATTTCAGCTGAAGGCAGAGACAGGAATGTCTTTGGGGTAAAAGGTCACCAGAATGTTTTCTCCGACTTAAGTACAGCAGCTTCCTCCCCTGTAATTACCATGACTTTGGACAGACCTCAATTGCACACTCTCTCTCTCCTGGGAGAATTCCAACAATCTACTGTAATATCCTTTCCTATGTCCTATACCATATGAAAGTCCCATCTACTTCCTGGTTCAAGTCCCGTACTGTTTTTAAATGGGCTTCAAGCTTATATCATCAACTTCATGAAAATGGGGTCTTATAAGATAGATATAAAATTATATTTGTGGATTAATATACCTTTACCTATCCAGTGCCTTCAGAAAGTATTCCTACCCCTGGACTTATTACACATTTTGTTGTGTTACAGCCTGAATTCAAAATGTATTTAAAAAAAAAAAGATTATCACCCATCTACACACAATAACCCATAACGACAAATTGAAAAAGTCTTTTTAGATTTATTGGCAAATGTATTGGAAATTACATACAAAAATATATAATTTACTTAATTAAGTATTCACATCCCAAAGTCAATACTTTGTAGAAGAAGCTTTGGGAGCAATTACAGCTGTGAGTCTTTCTGGGTAAATCTCTAAGAGTTTTCCACAGCTGGATTGTGCAACGTTTGCCAATTATTCTTTCAAAAGTTATTCAAGCTCTTTCAGATTGGTTGTTGATCATTGCTAGACAACCATTTTCTGGTCTTGCCGTATATTTTCAAGTAGGTTTAAGTCAAAACTGTAACTCGGTCACTCAGGAACATTCACTGTCTTCTTGGTAAGCAGCTCCAGTGTCGATTTGGCCTTCTGTTTTAGGTTATTGTCCTGATGAAAAGGTAATTCAGTTCCCAGTATCTGGTAGAAAGCAGACTGAACCAGGTTTTCCTCAAGGATTTTTCAGGACAAAAAAGTGAGTTGCTTTGCCACATTTCTTGCAAAATTACTTTAGTGCCTTGTTGCAAACTGGATGCATGTTTTGGAATATGTTTTATTCGGCACAGGCTTCCTTCTTTTCACTCTGTCAACTAGGTTAGTACTGTGGAGTAACTACAGTGTTGTTGATCCATCCTCAGTTTTCTCCTGTCACAGCCATTAAACTTTGTAACTGTTTTAAAGCCACCATTGGCCTCATAGTGAAATCCCTGAAGAGTTTCCTTCCTCTCCGGCAACTGAGTTAGGAAGGAGACCTGTATCTTTGTAGTGACTGGGTGTATTCATACAGCATCCAAAGTGTAATGAATAACTTCACCATGCTCAAATGGATATTCAATGCCTGCTTTTTTATTTTTTCCCATCTACCAATAGGTGCTCTTCTTTGCGAGGCATTGGAAAACCACCCTGGTCTTTGTGGTTGAATCTCTGTTTGAATTTCACTGCTCGATTTAGAGACCTTACAGATAATTGTATGTATGTGGTACAGAGATGAGGTATTTGTTCAAAAATCATGTCCATGCCACTTATTATGTGACTTCTTAAGCACATTTTTACTCCTGAACTTATTTAGGCTTGCCATAGTGTTAGAGGAATTTCATAATTAATTTATGTGCTCATTAATTAAAATCACTCTGTCTGTTTCTAAGAATTTGTAAGATCCTTATTAACATAAAATAGACAGGGAACAGTCTTATTAAAAATAGATAATAGTATTTATTCTCGGAGCACGCTCCCATTTAACCACAGTTTATATACAAAATATGACGTCATTGATTACAGAATAAAGCTCCTCCTCTTGACCAAGATAAAACACGTTCGAAAGTTCATTCCAACTCACCAGCGCACACACATGACACACTATCATTTATTCTCCTGAAGGCTCACTACATTTATTACCACTTTAGCAGACAACTCAAGATAAAGATAATGGAAGACCTAAGAAGTTACTCACTGCCTTATCTAAACATCTCAGGGCTAAGTTGGGTCGGTTCAACCATAGTTTAACGATCCTTTTTGTTTACTTTATAACCCACAGCACATACCTCTCTAACTAAGTTGGAAGGGTGTTTATTATGTTTTAATTACTCCTTGTTCATGCTACATAATCCCTTCCTTATGAATTAACATTATTAATCAGATATAATAATACAGCGTAGAGTTTAAATTAGTTATAGTTTTATCTAAATGTAGAAATTGTTTAGTCATTATTCATAAAATTCCTAACACATAGTAAAATTGTTGAATACTTATTGACTCAAGACATTTTAGCTTTATATTTGTAATTAATTTGTAAAAATTTCAAAAAACCTAATTCCACTTTGACATTGTAGGGGCTCCCGAGTGGCGCAGCGGTCTAAGGCACTGCAGTGCTAGAGGCGTCACTACATACCCTGGTTCGATCCTGGGCTGTATCACAACCGGCCGTGATTGGGAGTACCATAGGGCGGAGCACAATTGGCCCAGCATCGTCCGGGGTAGGCCGTCATTGTAAATAAGAATTTGTTCTTAACTGACTTGCCTGGTTAAAAAAATAAAATACTAATTATGGGGTGTTGTGTGTAGGCCAGTGACAAAAAATCTAAATACACTGCTCAAAAAAATAAAGGGAACACTTAAACAACACAATGTAACTCCAAGTCAATCACACTTCTGTGAAATCAAACTGTGCACTTAGGAAGCAACACTGATTGACAATAAATTTCACATGCTGTTGTGCAAATGGAATAGACAAAAGGTGGAAATTATAGGCAATTAGCAAGACACCCCCAAAAAAGGAGTGATTCTGCAGGTGGTGACCACAGACCACTTCTCAGTTCCTATGCTTCCTGGCTGATGTTTTGGTCACTTTTGAATGCTGGCAGTGCTCTCACTCTAGTGGTAGCATGAGACGGAGTCTACAACCCACACAAGTGGCTCAGGTAGTGCAGTTCATCCAGGATGGCACATCAATGCGAGCTGTGGCAAAAAGGTTTGCTGTGTCTGTCAGCGTAGTGTCCAGAGCATGGAGGCGCTACCAGGAGACAGGCCAGTACATCAGGAGACGTGGAGGAGGCCGTAGGAGGGCAACAACTCAGCAGCAGGACCGCTACCTCCGCCTTTGTGCAAGGAGGTGCACTGCCAAGAGCCCTGCAAAATGACCTCCAGCAGGCCACAAATGTGCATGTGTCTGCTCAAACGGTCAGAAACAGACTCCATGAGGGTGGTATGAGGGCCCGACGTCCACAGGTGGGGGTTGTGCTTACAGCCCAGCACCGTGCAGGACGTTTGGCATTTGCCAGAGAACACCAAGATTGGCACATTCGCCACTGGCGCCCTGTGCTCTTCACAGATGAAAGCAGGTTCACACTGAGCACACGAGCACATGTGACAGACGTGACAGAGTCTGGAGACGCCGTGGAGAACGTTCTGCTGCCTGCAACATCCTCCAGCATGACCGGTTTGGCGATGGGTCAGTCATGGTGTGGGGTGGCATTTCTTTGTGGGGCCGCACAGCCCTCCATGTGCTCGCCAGAGGTAGTCTGACTGCCAATAGGTACCGAGATGAGATCCTCAGACCCCTTGTGAGACCATATGCTGACACATGCACATTTGTGGCCTGCTGGAGGTCATTTTGCAGGGCTCTGGCAGTGCACCTCCTTGCACAAAGGCGGAGGTAGCGGTCCTGCTGCTGGGTTGTTGCCCTCCTACGGCCTCCTCCACGTCTCCTGATGTACTGGCCTGTCTCCTGGTAGCGCCTCCATGCTCTGGACACTACGCTGACAGACACAGCAAACCTTTTTGCCACAGCTCGCATTGATGTGCCATCCTGGATGAACTGCACTACCTGAGCCACTTGTGTGGGTTGTAGACTCCGTCTCATGCTACCACTAGAGTGAGAGCACCGCCAGCATTCAAAAGTGACCAAAACATCAGCCAGGAAGCATAGGAACTGAGAAGTGGTCTGTGGTCACCACCTGCAGAATCACTCCTTTTTTGGGGGTGTCTTGCTAATTGCCTATAATTTCCACCTTTTGTCTATTCCATTTGCACAACAGCATGTGAAATTTATTGTCAATCAGTGTTGCTTCCTAAGTGGACAGTTTGATTTCACAGAAGTGTGATTGACTTGGAGTTACATTGTGTTGTTTAAGTGTTCCCTTTATTTTTTTGAGCAGTGTATAATCTATTTCAAAATGAGTTTGTAACACAACAAAATGTGTAAAAGTTAAAACAACCAGCTCTTTCATAGTGTTTCACTCCATTATTCATTAATGTTAACGTCATCCCTATTCTGTTTGTGTCGTAGGGGAATTATCCATGCATAGCGGAATGTACACTCACAAAACAGATCAAACGCCAACCAGATTCCCAGACAAACGCAAACCATGTTTGTAGCACAACCACTGGATTAGCATGGACATATTTAGTCAGTGACACAATGTGCAACAGAGCTCAATGTAAAACCACTACAACCAGGGAGGATGGTATGTAGCAGTATACTAAGGGCAAATGTTATACGATGTGCCTAGCAACTACTTTCCCTGGTATTTTCATGTTTGTCTCGCTTGCCTTTCCTCCATTTGTGACACGGGCCAATCAGAGTTTGCCCAATAACTGCTTCCAGGGGGGGAACTGAACTAGAGGATAATGGGTCATATGTTGTCTTGTTTAGTAATGGTGGTGGCATGCCTGTTTGAGTCAATCAGCTAGCTTCACAGTGACATCATCATCCCATGTCTTGATGATGCCCCATCAGTGATGGCTGGCTGCCTCTGGTGCTGTGTGCGTCATGCTTTAACCCCGCGGTGGCCAGACTAATGTACTACACTGACAAACAGCTGGGGGCGACTGAGGGACAGTGTAGCGGCAGCATGCACTTATGGACTGTGCTCAGGGACACACACACATGCACATACTCATGCTCACATGCACAAACAGACACACACACACACAGAGAGACACATCACACACATACAGATGTACCACACATACAACATGCGTGCACACGCACACACACACACACTCAGTAGCAGGTGGATGTGTGAGAGAGAAGATAGGAGGAGCCGGAGATATAGGAGAAGAGGAAAGGAGGGAGAGAGGGAGGGGGAGAGAGAGGGAGGGGGAGAGAGGGAGAGGGAGAGAGAGGGAGGGGGAGAGAGAGGGAGGGGGAGATAGAGAGTGAGGGAGGTAGAACTGCTGCTATCTGTCTGGCAATCATTCAGGCGCGAAGGCAGATGTGTTTTTAAGACAAGGTGAGTCTGTTGTTCCAGATGTCTCTGATGTAGTTGTAACACACGCAGAAACACACACACACACACACACACACAGTATGGTGTACAGGTCCAGAGGGTGTATTTAGGACTGTTGTTTTTCTTCTTCTAATCTAGCCAACGCTAGTTCAATGGGCCGAATCAAACAGGGCAGCTCATTTCTCTGATTAGAACATGAAGCCCACAAACAGATGGGAAAGGACAATGAACGCACCACTACGCCACAGGCGTTCCAATTCAACAGGCTTAGTGACGTTTCCTCTATGGAGTACACACACACACACACTGAAATTGCTTGTACTGTATGTTTTAATAAACAGATCAGATTCACTCTGGAAATCATGCAAATACACACACAAAGGATGTTTAGTACATTGAGTAGCCTTCTGATATGTGAAAACATTGCAAGAGCTTGTGTGAATCACTGTTCCACTCTGCTGTTGGATTGTCTTGTAAATCATTGAGATTCTCGCTTCCCTCTCACACACAACATGTGCACAAACACATGCACTGCAGTCACCCTATTCATGGCCTCTAAGCCTCAAGAAAAAACATCCAACAGTACAGACATCATTTCTGTAGTCTCGCATGGATCAGTACTCATTTTAATACAAACGTTTCATGGTTATGGTTTTAAAATTTGATTTTAAAATGAAGTTACAGCTTTAGAATGAGATTAGAATTGAGTTAAAGACACATAATATCCCTGAGATTCTCTAAATGAGTTTATAGCCATAGAATCAGTCCTGTGTTCTGTAGTATTTCTGTGTCTGACGCTGCAGACTCTAATGTGGTTCCTGTGGTTGACCCCCCCCCTGCAGGTGGCTGAAGGTACTGCTGTGCAGCCCCCTACGCTATCTATGGATGGTCCTCATGGCCCTCACTGTGCTCTGTGTGGCCATCCAGATCCTAGGAGTCGTCTGGCAGTCCAGGTGAGTCTGGTGCTACTGTACGTACAGATGTAGGATCTCTATTTGATCACCCTGTTGCAGGAGAATTTTCCTGCAATGCAGGAAATGTAAAACTTGTAGTATATTTTAGGTTTAAAAAGGCTTCTGAAGTTTGTTATTTCCATTTCTAATTTTTTTACTTGATTTTCCCTTCAGAAAAATGTATCAACCCCTACAAAAATCCATTCATTATAATCCACATGTCCAGTTGCTACAGGATAGTTTTCCTGCTGTAGAAAACTAGCTCAAATTAAGATCCTACATCTGTAGACATCAGGTCAGATATTCATACTACCTGGATTGATATTACTGGCAGTGAAACCAGAGAGGAAGAGGTAAAGCGAGAGGATTTGCATTTTTTTTGTATGGAGGACTTTGAGAGAATGTTTTGAGGCTTATTTGATTGAATAGAAGTTTCGCAATGTATATTCTGTTACAAATGTGCTGATATAAGTGGATGCACATGGCATTCCGGCAACTTTGAGAAAAACGACATGGTTCACATGCGTATCTGCCCTCTCATTGACGACAATGGTCCTACCTGATCGCGTCTGGCTTCAATCATTGAGGACGTGTACTGTATTTCCATTGTTAGACTGGTCACTCGGCTATCTTGTTAATATAATAGATTATCTTTGGTGAAACTAATAAGCTTTTACATTCCACTTCTCTGTTCAGGATAATTGTTTTGTTTTGAAACAGGCTGACAGTGATTGGCTAACTGTAGTCTAACACTCTGTTTGGTTTCAGGAATGATAAGATGTTGAGCGAGAAGCTCCTGAATGTGCGGTTTACCATCGAGATCCAGGGAACGCTCCCAACGGAGCAGAGGGACTGGGAAAACTTGCGCTCTTCGCAAGCCCCTGTCGTAGAAGAGGAAGTGAGGTCACAGGAGGAAGGAGCGCCTAAACAACCGGCCAAAGAAAATCAGAAGGTAGCAGAACATCAAGATGGCAGAGATGAGCCAGGAGTGGAGAGGAGACTCCAGGTGCATCACCAACATTTAAAGCTCTCAAACACTTTCAATAAGGTCAAAGACTCCAGGAAAGAGGCATGGGGTAAAGTTTTAGCAGTAAAGGCAGCCCTGCCCAAAGTCACACTGGGTGATGATGGGTTGCATTTGGGGGTTCCCGGGTCTGTGGTTCTCCAGCTGGGCCACCCAGCTATCAGAGTGGTATCTACCCTGTCTCACAAACCTCTCCAGCTCCCCTTAACCAATCAGCTGAAGAGTAGAAACAGCCTTGCCCCTCTAGGCACCAACTCTGTAGTTGCCGGGGTGATAAGCGAGGTGAAACCGGGTATTGCCACCTCCACCTGTCGGCCGAAGAACCACATCGTCTTTCTAAAGACGCACAAAACGGCCAGCAGCACCATCCTGAACATCTTGTATCGCTATGGCGACAGCCGCAATCTGACCTTTGCCCTTCCGCTGAACATGCACAGCCAGCTGTTCTATCCCTTCTTCTTCGCCTCACACTTTGTGGAGGGAGTTCGGAGCCGCAGTGTCAAAAAGTTCCACATCATGTGCAACCACATGAGGTTCAGACCACCAGAGGTGAGTTCTATCATCATAGCACAGGAGGTTGGTGGCAACTTAATTGGGGAGCAGGCTTGTGATAATGGCTGGAGCCAATAATTGTTAAATGGTGACTAAGGCATCACTAACACATTTTGTTCTTGTTTTGGTCTTTTCCTGTTGTGTCTTAGGTGAGGAAGGTGATGCCCCAGGACACGTTCTACTTCTCCATCCTGAAGAACCCTGTCGCCATGATGGAGTCCATCTTCATCTACTACAAGAGCATTCCCGCCTTCCACAAGGCCCGCAGCCTGGACGACTTCCTCGACAACGGTTGGCGTAGTTACAACACGTCCCTGCCCAACAACCACTACGCCCGTAACATCCTGACCTTTGACTTTGGCTTCGACAACAACGTCGCCACAGAGACGCCCGGAGACCTAGAGACGCGGGCCACCACAGCCATTGGCGCCATCGAGGAGGACTTCCACCTTATCCTCATCTCAGAGTACTTTGACGAATCCATGATCCTGCTCAAGCGCGCCCTCTGCTGGTCTCTGGACGACATTGTGTCCTTCAAGTTGAACAGCCGGAGCGAGCGCGCACGGAACATGCTCTCCCCGCACACCGCTGACAAGATCAGAGCCTGGAACGCCCTTGACTGGCGGCTCTACCTGCACTTTAACGCCACCTTCTGGCGACGCGTGGACACTACGGTGGGGCGTGTGGAGATGAGGCGGGAGGTGACTCGGCTGCAGGAGCAACGTGCCAAACTAGCCAAAATCTGCTTGAAGGATGGTGGTGCAGTGGACCCGTCGCAGGTACAGGATGCAGGGCTGAAGCCCTTCCAGTATGGAGCGGCCATCATCCAGGGCTACAACCTGAACCCTGGGCTAGACGGGCCTACCAAAACACGCTGTCAGAACCTGATCACTCCAGAGCTGCAGTACACAGACACACTTTACACCAAGCAGTTCCCTGAGCTTGCCACTAGGCAGAGACAGGCCGCCAAACTGGTCGCCTCACAACGTCAGCCTGGTCCAGCCAAGGTCAGCCCAAACAAAGCAGCCATGGCTGGGCCGGTGAGGGTGAGGGAGGCCCGACACAGTAGGACAGCCAGGAGTGGACCCAGAAACCCTAATGCCCAGAACCAAAATGACCCCCGCCCAACTGTTCTGTCTAAAATCACTGCAGATAGAAGTGACAGAAACATGCCTTGAGGTGTGGCTCTTTCAACATAGACTATGGGACTAATGGGACAATCCACAGTATCTCATTGGTGCTGAGCACAGGGGTCTTTTTAAGCTGAACAGCCAATGGCTCTGTTTTGTCTGTACAGTGAGGACGTTTCGCTGCACATTATGCTTACTTTGACTGGCTGCAGTGCACAGGGCCAGTTCGCTGACTTTGGTGGCACTAGGATAAGCTCTAGTGTTTCTACCCAACGATACTCGACCTGTGTGGGTGGAGGGGATGGAGTTGGGGGAGGAAGAGGAAGAGTAGGAAGGAGAGGGAGAGTGCAACTGGGGTGACTGTCCTGCCTTGACTGGTTGATTGGAAGTAGCATCTCATAAACCCTCTCATCTAATCTCTCCCCTTGATCTTGTCACACACTGAGGTTTAGAATTTGAACCCTTGGGGTGTACTATAGTTTGAAAAGGAACAATACTTGGTCCTATTGATTAAACTGATTGGGGTTGGGTAAGGCCTGTAGTACAGTAGGCCTATGTACAGTACCAGTCAAAGGTTTGGAGACACCTACTTATGTGTCTTAGAAACTCCAGAGTTTCTTTATTTTTACTATTTTCTACAATGTAGAGTAATAGTGAAGACATCAAAACTATGAAATAACACATATGGAATCATGTAGTAATCAAAAAAGTGTTAAACAAATCAAAATATATTTGAGATTTGAGATTCTTAAAAGTAGCCACCCTTTGCCTTGATGACAGCTTTGCACACTCTTGGCATTCCCTCAACCAGATTCATGAGGTAATCACCTGGAATGCATTTCAATTAACAGGTGTGCCTTGTTAAAAGTTAATTTGTGGAATTTCTTTCCTTCTTAATTAATGCTTTTGAGCCAATCAGTTGTGTTGTGGCAAGGTAGGGGTGGTATACAGAAGATATCCCTATTTGGTAAAAGACCAAGTCCATATTATGGCAAGATCAGCTCAAATAAGCAAAGATAAACTATAGTCCATCATTACTTTTAGACATGAAGGTCAGTCTGTAGCGGTATTAATTTGAGAAGGGTAAAGAAGATTTTGTTCGGGAGCCAGGCAGGTATTAACCATGCCGAAAGAAAAATAGTAGAACAGCGAGAGTACCACTACCAGACCCACACACATCAGCAGAAGAGACTGCCTAGAGTGTAGCCTGTTGACCAGATAGCCAGCGGAGAGAAAAAAAGAATACACACCCTATAGATCCCACAGCACAGTCCTTCCACAATTCTTGGTAACCCCACCAAGCATACCTCATATAACAATAATGGCAGAGCAAATAAACAGCAACTTCATACAATAACGAATGAACCCAGTCATCACACAGAGGATTTGCAAGAGTTTGTATTCTCTTCCAGGGAAGGAGTGCAGAGGGTATGAATGTGTGGTGTTCATATACACACTAGTCCAGCTCCAATGAAACTTCAATGCATTTATGAAAATAGAGTCAGTTGCAGTGTAAAGCACTGGACCATAGCGGGAAGAGAAAGAGAGAAAGGGAACAAGAGAGGGCTTAGCTGTGGTCTTGAGGGTGCAGGTGTACGGTCTGACTGTCCGATGGGGTGTTGGTTTGTAGTTGAAAGCTTTGCAACAATGTTGCTACTAATCCCTTTGATCCATAACCATCGCGGTCCCACATGAGAACAACCACGTCGTCGAGCGATCACACCGAGGATTGTTCCAAACACTGTACAACCACATACGCTGAAGATAAACAAACAAACTCTGCAGCATAACACACACAACCAAAACTGTCGCGCCACAAAAGAGCTCCTCCCCAAAAAGCTGAACGAGCTCTTTTATTTCCTCCTTTCTACTGCTCATGCGCTCTTAAAGTGGCAGCGCACGGTGAAGGCTCCGTGCAGGATTTCGCCACAAGTCAATACGGAAAATTTGAAGAAATTTGAAAGTCACTTCAAGTGCAGTTGCAAAAACCATCAAGCACTATGATGAAACTGGCTCTCATGAGGACCGCCACAGGAAAGGAAGACTCAGAGTTATCTCTGCTGCAAAGGATAAGGTCATTAGAGTTAACTGCACCTCAAATTGCAGCCCAAATAAATGCTTCACAGAGTTCAAGTAACAGACATATCTCAACATCAACTGTTCAGAGGAGACTGTATGAATCAGGCATTCATGGTCTATTTACTGCAAAGAAAACTAAAGGACACCAATAATAAGAAGAGACTTGCATGGGCCATGAAACACGAGCAATGAACATTAGACTGGTGGAAATCTGTCTTCTGGTCTGATGAGTCCAAATTAAACATTTTGGGTCCAACCACCGTGTCTTTGTGAGACGCAGAGTAGGTGAACGGATGATCTCTGCATGTGTGGGTCCCACCGTGAAGCATGGAGGAGGAGGTGCAATGGTGTGTGGGTGCTTTGCTTGTCAAACTGTCAGTGATTTATTTTGAATTCAAGGCACACTTAACCAGCATGGCTAGCACAGAATTCTGCAGCGATACGCCATCTCATCTGGTTTGCGCTTTGTTTTTCAATAGGACAATGACCCAAAACATACCTCCAGGCTCTGTAAGGGCTCTTTGACCAAGGAGAGTGATGGAGTGCTGAATCAGATGACCTGGCTTCCACAATCACCTGACCTCAAAAAAATTGAGATGGTTTGGGATGCGTTGGACCGCAGAGTGAAGTAAAAGCAGCCATCAAGTGCTCAGCATATGTGTTTACTCCTTCAAGACTGTTGGAAAAGCATTCCTCATGAAGCTGGTTTAGAGAATGCCAAAAGTGTGCAAAGAAGTCATCAAAGCAAAGGGTGGCGACTTTGAAGATCTAAAATATATTTTTGTTTAACACTTTTTAGGTTACTACGTGATTCCATATGTGTTATTTCATAGTTTTGATGTCTTCACTATTATTATACAATGTAGAAAATAGTACAAATAAAGAGAAACCCTTGAATGAGTAAGTTTGTCCAAAATTTTGACTGGTACTGTATCTGTCTGTCTGCTAACACCAAAAGACAAACAGTACCTCCACTTTACTACATCTGGTCTCTCATTTAGACAGGAAACATCTCAGGTCTCATTTCTCTGAGTTGATATAAACTTTACTCAGAGAGAAGGTGGCTCAATTTGGAGGTGAATAAAATACATGATGGTATGTTAAACATGTAGACATCATAGGAGGCTGGTGTGGGGAGCTATAGGAGGACAGGCTCATTGTAATTTAGATTTTATTTATGTCACACCCTGATCTGTTTCACCTGTCCTTGTGATTGTCTCCACCCCCCTCCAGGTGTCGCCCATTATCCCCTGTGTATTTATACCTGTGTTCTCTTATTGTCTGTTGCCAGTTTGTCTTGTTAGTCAAGTCAACCAGCGGTTTTGTGTCTCAGCTCCTGCTTTTCCCAGTTTCTCTTGTTCTCACCCTCCTGGTTTTGACCCTTGCCTGTCCTGACTCTGAGCCCGCCTGCCGACCTATACCTTTGCCCCACCTCTGGATTATTGACCTCTGCCTACCCTGACCCTGAGTCTGCCTGCCGTCCGGTACCGTTGCCCACCTCTGGTTTACTGACCCCTGCCTGCCTTGACATGTCTATTGCCTGCCCCTGTTGGGTCTTACCTTGATTCCTGATAATTTTTTAGGATCCCCATTAGCCAACGTCAATGGCAACAGATACATTACAGACAAAAGATTTGACAATTTACATGCATTTAAAAACATTGACATGTAGTGGTGTGTGTGTGCATCTATCAGTTACACATACTGTATCAGTACATACACACAACAAGTAGGTCACATGGGGAAGAGGCATTGTGCCGTGAGGTGTTGCTTTATTTGTTTTTTGAAACCAGGTTTTCTGTTCACTTGCTCTATACAAGATGGAAGGGAGTTCCATACACTCATGGCTCTGTATAATACTGTATGTTTACTTAATTTGTTCTGGACCTGGGGACTGTGAAAAGACCCCTGGTGGCATGTCTGGTGTAGAAAATGTGTGTGTCAGTGCTAAATGCCTGGAATGGAATCAATGGAATGGTACCAAACACATGGAAACAACGTGTTTGACTCTGTTGCATTGATTCAATTCCAGTCATTAGAAGGAGCCCGTTCTCCTATAGCTCCTCCCATCAGCCTCTTCTCGTAGACATTTAAGGGAAAGATGTAATAACAGAAATACTATTACAAAATGTTTGACTTAGGAGCACATCTCAACTCTTTCCATACCTACCTAAAGATAGCCAGAGCTTGTAACATTCTGTAATAATAGATTTGTACATTAATTCTCATGCAGAAAGTTCCTAGAATTTCCTCATCCTTTAAGGTTAGAAACTGAGAGAGATTCAGTTACTAAAGGTAATTCAGTAACTGGGAGAGATTCAGTTACTAAAGGTAATTCAGTAACTGAAAGACATTCAGTAGGCCACTGTGGAAAAAGATTCAGTTACCAAGACGGAGCAATGGACCTCGATTCTCAGAAATGGGAATCAAATTAAAATGTTAAATTTCTTAGAAGACCAAATGATTAGTCTCTTTAAATTCAAGTGTGCTTTTAAATCATACTGCACTTTAGTGTGAATATATATAAATGAGGTGTAAAGAAATGATCGTAAAATGGAAATGTAGATTTTGTATGTAGAGATGATTTTGTGATGTGAGTCCTTATCACAATACTTGCCTTTTAAAGTGGTCTGGTATGTACGTTTATTTTTCTCATTGTTGTGAGCGGTGATGTTGCCACTTGGTAAGCACAGATTTCAAATTGAAATGGTCAAATAAAAGGGTCATGAATTATAAATTGTTCTTACTTTTGTGTCTGTTCCCACTTTTGTATGATAAAACAATTTAACCTGATCAGCAGAACAGAATATAGATTGATCTTGGGTATGAGTTGCTGTACAGTTGGGCTGTAGTTTGCAGATCAGACAACAGGTGGGAGCCTTGTCCTAATAAATTTCCTCTCAGCTTTGCTCAATGACAAACAGTGCATTTGGAAAGTATTCAGACCCCTTCCCTTTCTCCACATTTTGTTACGTTAAAGCCTTATTCTAAAATGGGTTTAAAAAAAAATCCACATCAATCTACAATACCATATAATGACAGAGCGAAAACAGGTTTTTAGACATTTTAAATACAGAAATACCTTACATTTACATATTCAGACCCTTTGCTATGAGACTTGAAATTGAGCTCAGGTGCATCCTGTTTCCATTGATCATCCTTGAGATGTTTCTACAACTTGGTTTGAGTCCACCTGTGGTAAATTTAATTGATTGGACATGATTTGGAAAGGCACACAGGTGGCAGTGCATGTCAGAGCAAAAACCAAGTCATGAGGTCAAAGGAATTGTTGTTTAAGCTAAGAGACAGGATTGTGTCAAGGCACAGATCTGGGGAAGGATAACAAAACATTTCTGCAGCATTGAAGTACAGAGAGATCCTTGATGAAAACCTGCTCCAGAGTGCTCAGTACCTCTGACTGGGGCGAAGGTTCACCTTCCAACTGGACAACGACCCTAAGCACACAGTCAAGACAACTCAGGAGTGGCTTCGAGACAAGTCTCTGAATATCCTTGAGTGGCCCAGCCAGAGCCTGGACTTGAACCTGATCAAACATCACTGGAGATACCTGAAAGTAGCTGTGCAGCAACGCTCTCCATCCAACCTGACAGAGCTTGAGAGGATCTGCAGAGAAGAATGGTAGAAACTCCCCAAATACAGGTGTATCAAGGCTGTAATCACTGCCAAAGGTGTTTCAACAAAGTAAAGGGGCTGAATACTTATGTAAATGTGATATTTCTGGGGGGGTTTTGTTGATAAATGTGCAAAAAGAGAACTGTTTTTGCTTTGTCATTATTGGGTATTGTGTGTAGATTGATGGAAAATAACTATTTAATCAATGTTATTAAAAAGGCTGTAATATAACAAAATGTGGAAAAAGTCAGGGGGTCTGAATACTTTCCAAATGCACTGTACATGATGGAGAATAGTCTTCTGTGCTAAAATACTATTCTCTCTCCAATGATGTGTATAAACTCTGGATGACTGGCCATTTGTTGTACTGAAGCTATCGCATTGTCATTTTGGTGCTCCTCCTCCATTGTAAAACAGATTTAGTAAGGTACAGAAATGCATTTACTAATGTCTACATTCGTTATGACAAGTTTATTCTATTAGATACACCTTAATGCATACTTACAAACATATTTAAATGTATTCCTTAAAGTACTCATGTTACTGTCCCCACTACAACAAATAAATACTTAATTATATGTAATTCTGTACTTGAAACATGGAGGACTGCTCCTTCCAGGAAGTACCAATATGGCGGCAGATGGCTTCATAGCCACAGTATTCCAGGGTTTATACACTGCTCAAAAAAATAAAGGGAACACTTAAACAACACAATGTAACTCCAAGTCAATCACACTTCTGTGAAATCAAACTGTCCACTTAGGAAGCAACACTGATTGACAATAAATTTCACATGCTGTTGTGCAAATGGAATAGACAAAAGGTGGAAATTATAGGCAATTAGCAAGACACCCCCAATAAAGGAGTGGTTCTGCAGGTGGTGACCACAGACCACTTTTCAGTTCCTATGCTTCCTGGCTGATGTTTTGGTCACTTTTGAATGCTGACGGTGCTTTCACTCTAGTGGTAGCATGAGACGGAGTCTACAACCCACACAAGTGGCTCAGGTAGTGCAGCTCATCCAGGATGGCACATCAATGCGAGCTGTGGCAAGAAGGTTTGCTGTGTCTGTCAGCGTAGTGTCCAGAGCATGGAGGCGCTACCAGGAGACAGGCCAGTACATCAGGAGACGTGGAGGAGGCCGTAGGAGGGCAACAACCCAGCAGCAGGACCGCTACCTCCGCCTTTGTGCAAGGAGGAGCACTGCCAGAGCCCTGCAAAATGACCTCCAGCAGGCCACAAATGTGCAAATGTGCACAAACATGAGCATGCATGTGTCAATCTGTGACTTGTTTACACTAGAACATGAATGATGGGTGAACATGTGTTTGTATCTGTGTGTGGTTGTTAGTAGGGTTGTGTGTGCTGTATGTGTGCTTATGCAAATTACTTGAGTAGATTTCTAACAGATGTTTTATTGTGTGTGTGTGTGTCAGTGTAAGCATGCATGGCAGCAGGCAGGCCTAATCACCAAACCTTGTGGTACAGGAATGGCTTGACAGGACATGTTTAATATTTACTCATCAATCAAATCTGCTATAAAGGGTAGCGGCTTAAGCAAACAGAAACACACAAAGCCAACGTCTGGCCTCACATCTATCACACACCCACAGCAGGGTTTGACAAATAGCCTGTTTGGCATTTAGAGGGAATACATATGTATGTGCGGTCACACCTGAGTGTGCCTGTGAGAAACTGTTGCCAGGCGCGCCACTAACAAGCCTTGCTATCTCGAGGCAGTCATAAAGTAGCCTCCTTGAATACTGTTCATGACTATGTTATCTATTTAACCAGCAACGAATGACACTCATTTGGTCGACATTACTGCATGAAACCTTTGATACGGACTGACAAAATGGACCACATTTACTAAGGCAAGATTGTCAGCAAAATGTGGCCTAATACGTGTTTTAATATTTACATGTTTCATAATTTGTATTGATTATTGGTTCATACCGTCTTCTGAGGTAGACTCGCCTTGGGATGTGTGAGGGTTATAAAGAACACGGGGGTGCCCCGGCATCTTGTGAATTTCGGAAGGGGAGCGGTTCAATTGGGCCATAGTCGGCCCTAGATCTGGGGAAACTTTCCCCGGAGCTATCCTAGCCTTCACCTAGTGCACCACCACTACCTAAAACCCCAAGGAAAAGCTTGGTGGCCATTTAGGTGGCCATTTACAGCAATGATGTTACGTGTAGTAGTGCGCTCAAACCAATTAACTGTTTGTTTTTTCTGGTCGATGTATTCAGTGTCACTTAGGATCTGTCAGTGCTTAGTCTTAATGAGGCGTTGAGTTTTAATTTCAAGCAGACAAATGGCATCATTGTTTAATCTGGTTCTTTTGATCATGTTCTTTTTCCTTTTCTAATATTCTGCTCCTAGAAAAGTATAGAACCTAGCGAACAGACAGAGGAAAATCACCATCTACCTGCATGTGTGTGGTTTTACTGCTGGACCAGGATCAGATTTTAAGCTGTTCCAAGATCAGGCTTGGCTGTCTCCTCCAATTTGTCCAGCTCTACTCTGCCCAACTCTGTTCTGTTCTCTTAATAGCCTGCTAGCCCTGCTCTGCTCCACTCTGTTCTCTTAACAGCTTGCTAGCCCTGTTCTGCTCCACTCTGTTCTCTTAATAGCCTGCTAGCCCTGCTCTGCTCCACTCTGTTCTCTTAATAGCCTGCTAGTCCTGCTCTGCTCCACTATGTTCTCTTAATAGCCTGCTAGCCCTGCTCTGCTCCACTCTGTTCTCTTAATAGCCTGCTAGCCCTGCTCTGCTCCACTCTGTTCTCTTAATAGCCTGCTAGCCCTGCTCTGCTCCACTATGTTCTCTTAATAGCCTGCTAGCCCTGCTCTGCTCTACTATGTTCTCTTAATAGCCTGCTAGCCCTGCTCTGCTCCACTATGTTCTCTTAATAGCTTGCTAGCCCTGCTCTGCTCCACTATGTTCTCTTAATAGCCTGCTAGCCCTGCTCTGCTCCACTATGTTCTCTTAATAGCCTGCTAGCCCTGCTCTGCTCCACTCTGTTCTCTTAATAGCCTGCTAGCCCTGCTCTGCTCCACTCTGTTCTCTTAATAGCCTGCTAGCCCTGCTCTGCTCCACTCTGTTCTCTTAACAGCCTGCTAGCCCTGCTCTGCTCCACTCTGTTCTCTTAACAGCCTGCTAGCCCTGCTCTGCTCCACTCTGTTCTCTTAATAGCCTGCTAGCCCTGCTCTGCTCCACTCTGTTCTCTTAATAGCCTGCTAGCCCTGCTCTGCTCCACTATGTTCTCTTAATAGCCTGCTAGCCCTGCTCTGCTCCACTATGTTCTCTTAATAGCCTGCTAGCCCTGCTCTGCTCCACTATGTTCTCTTAATAGCCTGCTAGCCCTGCTCTGCTCCACTATGTTCTCTTAATAGCCTGCTAGCCCTGCTCTGCTCCACTCTGTTCTCTTAACAGCCTGCTAGCCCTGTTCTGCTCCACTCTGTTCTCTTAACAGCCTGCTAGCCCTGCTCTGCTCCACTCTGTTCTCTTAATAGCCTGCTAGCCCTGCTCTGCTCCACTCTGTTCTCTTAATAGCCTGCTAGTCCTGCTCTGCTCCACTATGTTCTCTTAATAGCCTGCTAGCCCTGCTCTGCTCCACTCTGTTCTCTTAATAGCCTGCTAGCCCTGCTCTGCTCCACTCTGTTCTCTTAATAGCCTGCTAGCCCTGCTCTGCTCCACTATGTTCTCTTAATAGCCTGCTAGCCCTGCTCTGCTCCACTATGTTCTCTTAATAGCCTGCTAGCCCTGCTCTGCTCCACTATGTTCTCTTAACAGCCTGCTAGCCCTGCTCTGCTCCACTATGTTCTCTTAATAGCCTGCTAGCCCTGCTCTGCTCCACTCTGTTCTCTTAATAGCCTGCTAGCCCTGCTCTGCTCCACTATGTTCTCTTAATAGCCTGCTAGCCCTGCTCTGCTCCACTATGTTCTCTTAATAGCCTGCTAGCCCTGCTCTGCTCCACTATGTTCTCTTAATAGCCTGCTAGCCCTGCTCTGCTCCACTATGTTCTCTTAATAGCCTGCTAGCCCTGCTCTGCTCCACTATGTTCTCTTAATAGCCTGCTAGCCCTGCTCTGCTCCACTCTGTTCTCTTAACAGCCTGCTAGCCCTGCTCTGCTCCATTCTGTTCTCTTAATAGCCTGCTAGCCCTGCTCTGCTCCACTCTGTTCTCTTAATAGCCTGCTAGCCCTGCTCTGCTCCACTCTGTTCTCTTAATAGCCTGCTAGCCCTGCTCTGCTCCACTCTGTTCTCTTAATAGCCTGCTAGCCCTGCTCTGCTCCACTCTGTTCTCTTAATAGCCTGCTAGCCCTGCTCTGCTCCACTCTGTTCTCTTAATAGCCTGCTAGCCCTGCTCTGCTCCACTCTGTTCTCTTAATGGCCTGCTAGCCCTGCTCTGCTCCACTCTGTTCTCTTAATAGCCTGCTAGCCCTGCTCTGCTCCACTCTGTTCTCTTAATAGCCTGCTAGCCCTGCTCTGCTCCATTCTGTTCTCTTAATAGCCTGCTAGCCCTGCTCTGCTCCACTCTGTTCTCTTAATAGCCTGCTAGCCCTGCTCTGCTCCACTCTGTTCTCTTAATAGCCTGCTAGCCCTGCTCTGCTCCACTATGTTCTCTTAATAGCCTGCTAGCCCTGCTCTGCTCCACTATGTTCTCTTAATAGCCTGCTAGCCCTGCTCTGCTCCACTATGTTCTCTTAATAGCCTGCTAGCCCTGCTCTGCTCCACTATGTTCTCTTAATAGCCTGCTAGCCCTGCTCTGCTCCACTCTGTTCTCTTAACAGCCTGCTAGCCCTGTTCTGCTCCACTCTGTTCTCTTAACAGCCTGCTAGCCCTGCTCTGCTCCACTCTGTTCTCTTAATAGCCTGCTAGCCCTGCTCTGCTCCACTCTGTTCTCTTAATAGCCTGCTAGTCCTGCTCTGCTCCACTTTGTTCTCTTAATAGCCTGCTAGCCCTGCTCTGCTCCACTCTGTTCTCTTAATAGCCTGCTAGCCCTGCTCTGCTCCACTCTGTTCTCTTAATAGCCTGCTAGCCCTGCTCTGCTCCACTCTGTTCTCTTAATAGCCTGCTAGCCCTGCTCTGCTCCACTCTGTTCTCTTAATGGCCTGCTAGCCCTGCTCTGCTCCACTCTGTTCTCTTAACAGCCTGCTAGCCCTGCTCTGCTCCACTCTGTTCTCTTAACATCTTGCTAGCCCTACTCTGCTCCACTCTGTTCTCTTAATAGCCTGCTAGCCCTGCTCTGCTCCACTCTGTTCTCTTAATAGCCTGCTAGCCCTGCTCTGCTCCACTCTGTTCTCTTAATAGCCTGCTAGTCCTGCTCTGCTCCACTATGTTCTCTTAATAGCCTGCTAGCCCTGCTCTGCTCCACTCTGTTCTCTTAATAGCCTGCTAGCCCTGCTCTGCTCCACTCTGTTCTCTTAATAGCCTGCTAGCCCTGCTCTGCTCCACTATGTTCTCTTAATAGCCTGCTAGCCCTGCTCTGCTCCACTATGTTCTCTTAATAGCCTGCTAGCCCTGCTCTGCTCCACTATGTTCTCTTAACAGCCTGCTAGCCCTGCTCTGCTCCACTATGTTCTCTTAATAGCCTGCTAGCCCTGCTCTGCTCCACTCTGTTCTCTTAATAGCCTGCTAGCCCTGCTCTGCTCCACTATGTTCTCTTAATAGCCTGCTAGCCCTGCTCTGCTCCACTATGTTCTCTTAATAGCCTGCTAGCCCTGCTCTGCTCCACTATGTTCTCTTAATAGCCTGCTAGCCCTGCTCTGCTCCACTATGTTCTCTTAATAGCCTGCTAGCCCTGCTCTGCTCCACTATGTTCTCTTAATAGCCTGCTAGCCCTGCTCTGCTCCACTCTGTTCTCTTAACAGCCTGCTAGCCCTGCTCTGCTCCATTCTGTTCTCTTAATAGCCTGCTAGCCCTGCTCTGCTCCACTCTGTTCTCTTAATAGCCTGCTAGCCCTGCTCTGCTCCACTCTGTTCTCTTAATAGCCTGCTAGCCCTGCTCTGCTCCACTCTGTTCTCTTAATAGCCTGCTAGCCCTGCTCTGCTCCACTCTGTTCTCTTAATAGCCTGCTAGCCCTGCTCTGCTCCACTCTGTTCTCTTAATAGCCTGCTAGCCCTGCTCTGCTCCACTCTGTTCTCTTAATGGCCTGCTAGCCCTGCTCTGCTCCACTCTGTTCTCTTAATAGCCTGCTAGCCCTGCTCTGCTCCACTCTGTTCTCTTAATAGCCTGCTAGCCCTGCTCTGCTCCACTCTGTTCTCTTAATAGCCTGCTAGCCCTGCTCTGCTCCACTCTGTTCTCTTAATAGCCTGCTAGCCCTGCTCTGCTCCACTCTGTTCTCTTAATAGCCTGCTAGCCCTGCTCTGCTCCACTCGGTTCTCTTAATAGCCTGCTAGCCCTGCTCTGCTCCACTATGTTCTCTTAATAGCCTGCTAGCCCTGCTCTGCTCCACTCTGTTCTCTTAATAGCCTGCTAGCCCTGCTCTGCTCCACTCTGTTCTCTTAATAGCCTGATAGCCCTGCTCTGCTCCACTCTGTTCTCTTAATAGCCTGCTAGCCCTGCTCTGCTCCACTCTGTTCTCTTAATAGCCTGCTAGCCCTGCTCTGCTCCACTCTGTTCTCTTAATAGCCTGCTAGCCCTGCTCTGCTCCACGATGTTCTCTTAATAGCCTGCTAGCCCTGCTCTGCTCCACTCTGTTCTCTTAATAGCCTGCTAGCCCTGCTCTGCTCCACTCTGTTCTCTTAATAGCCTGCTAGCCCTGCTCTGCTCCACTCTGTTCTCTTAATAGCCTGCTAGCCCTGCTCTGCTCCACTCTGTTCTCTTAATAGCCTGCTAGCCCTGCTCTGCTCCACTATGTTCTCTTAATAGCCTGCTAGCCCTGCTCTGCTCCACTCTGTTCTCTTAATAGCCTGCTAGCCCTGCTCTGCTCCACTCTGTTCTCTTAATAGCCTGCTAGCCCTGCTCTGCTCCACTCTGTTCTCTTAATAGCCTGCTAGCCCTGCTCTGCTCCACTATGTTCTCTTAATAGCCTGCTAGCCCTGCTCTGCTCCACTATGTTCTCTTAATAGCCTGCTAGCCCTGCTCTGCTCCACTCTGTTCTCTTAATAGCCTGCTAGCCCTGCTCTGCTCCACTCTGTTCTCTTAACAGCCTGCTAGCCCTGCTCTGCTCCACTCTGTTCTCTTAATAGCCTGCTAGCCCTGCTCTGCTCCACTCTGTTCTCTTAATAGCCTGCTAGCCCTGCTCTGCTCCACTCTGTTCTCTTAACAGCCTGCTAGCCCTGCTCTGCTCCACTCTGTTCTCTTAATAGCCTGCTAGCCCTGCTCTGCTCCACTCTGTTCTCTTAATAGCCTGATAGCCCTGCTCTGCTCCACTCTGTTCTCTTAATAGCCTGCTAGCCCTGCTCTGCTCCACTCTGTTCTCTTAATAGCCTGCTAGCCCTGCTCTGCTCCACTCTGTTCTCTTAATAGCCTGCTAGCCCTGCTCTGCTCCACGATGTTCTCTTAATAGCCTGCTAGCCCTGCTCTGCTCCACTCTGTTCTCTTAATAGCCTGCTAGCCCTGCTCTGCTCCACTCTGTTCTCTTAATAGCCTGCTAGCCCTGCTCTGCTCCACTCTGTTCTCTTAATAGCCTGCTAGCCCTGCTCTGCTCCACTCTGTTCTCTTAATAGCCTGCTAGCCCTGCTCTGCTCCACTATGTTCTCTTAATAGCCTGCTAGCCCTGCTCTGCTCCACTCTGTTCTCTTAATAGCCTGCTAGCCCTGCTCTGCTCCACTCTGTTCTCTTAATAGCCTGCTAGCCCTGCTCTGCTCCACTCTGTTCTCTTAATAGCCTGCTAGCCCTGCTCTGCTCCACTATGTTCTCTTAATAGCCTGCTAGCCCTGCTCTGCTCCACTATGTTCTCTTAATAGCCTGCTAGCCCTGCTCTGCTCCACTATGTTCTCTTAATAGCCTGCTAGCCCTGCTCTGCTCCACTATGTTCTCTTAATAGCCTGCTAGCCCTGCTCTGCTCCACTCTGTTCTCTTAACAGCCTGCTAGCCCTGTTCTGCTCCACTCTGTTCTCTTAACAGCCTGCTAGCCCTGCTCTGCTCCACTCTGTTCTCTTAATAGCCTGCTAGCCCTGCTCTGCTCCACTATGTTCTCTTAATAGCCTGCTAGCCCTGCTCTGCTCCACTCTGTTCTCTTAATAGCCTGCTAGCCCTGCTCTGCTCCACTCTGTTCTCTTAATAGCCTGCTAGCCCTGCTCTGCTCCACTCTGTTCTCTTAATAGCCTGCTAGCCCTGCTCTGCTCCACTCTGTTCTCTTAATAGCCTGCTAGCCCTGCTCTGCTCCACTCTGTTCTCTTAATGGCCTGCTAGCCCTGCTCTGCTCCACTCTGTTCTCTTAACAGCCTGCTAGCCCTGCTCTGCTCCACTCTGTTCTCTTAACAGCTTGCTAGCCCTGCTCTGCTCCACTCTGTTCTCTTAACAGCTTGCTAGCCCTGCTCTGCTCCACTCTGTTCTCTTAATAGCCTGCTAGCCCTGCTCTGCTCCACTCTGTTCTCTTAACAGCCTGCTAGCCCTGCTCTGCTCCACTCTGTTCTCTTAATAGCCTGCTAGCCCTGCTCTGCTCCACTCTGTTCTCTTAATAGCCTGCTAGCCCTGCTCTGCTCCACTCTGTTCTCTTAACAGCCTGCTAGCCCTGCTCTGCTCCACTCTGTTCTCTTAATAGCCTGCTAGCCCTGCTCTGCTCCACTCTGTTCTCTTAATAGCCTGCTAGCCCTGCTCTGCTCCACTCTGTTCTCTTAATAGCCTGCTAGCCCTGCTCTGCTCCACTCGGTTCTCTTAATAGCCTGCTAGCCCTGCTCTGCTCCACTATGTTCTCTTAATAGCCTGCTAGCCCTGCTCTGCTCCACTCTGTTCTCTTAATAGCCTGCTAGCCCTGCTCTGCTCCACTCTGTTCTCTTAATAGCCTGATAGCCCTGCTCTGCTCCACTCTGTTCTCTTAATAGCCTGCTAGCCCTGCTCTGCTCCACTCTGTTCTCTTAATAGCCTGCTAGCCCTGCTCTGCTCCACTCTGTTCTCTTAATAGCCTGCTAGCCCTGCTCTGCTCCACTATGTTCTCTTAATAGCCTGCTAGCCCTGCTCTGCTCCACTCTGTTCTCTTAATAGCCTGCTAGCCCTGCTCTGCTCCACTCTGTTCTCTTAATAGCCTGCTAGCCCTGCTCTGCTCCACTCTGTTCTCTTAATAGCCTGCTAGCCCTGCTCTGCTCCACTCTGTTCTCTTAATAGCCTGCTAGCCCTGCTCTGCTCCACTCTGTTCTCTTAAAAGCCTGCTAGCCCTGCTCTGCTCCACTCTGTTCTCTTAATAGCCTGCTAGCCCTGCTCTGCTCCACTCTGTTCTCTTAATAGCCTGCTAGCCCTGCTCTGCTCCACTCTGCTCTGCTCCACTATGTTCTCTTAACAGCCTGCTAGCCCTGCTCTGCTCCACTCTGTTCTCTTAACAGCCTGCTAGCCCTGCTCTGCTCCACTCTGTTCTCTTAATAGCCTGCTAGCCCTGCTCTGCTCCACTCTGTTCTCTTAATAGCCTGCTAGCCCTGCTCTGCTCCACTCTGTTCTCTTAACAGCCTGCTAGCCCTGCTCTGCTCCACTATGTTCTCTTAACAGCCTGCTAGCCCTGCTCTGCTCCACTCTGTTCTCTTAATAGCCTGCTAGCCCTGCTCTGCTCCACTCTGTTCTCTTAATAGCCTGCTAGCCCTGCTCTGCTCCACTATGTTCTCTTAATAGCCTGCTAGCCCTGCTCTGCTCCACTCTGTTCTCTTAATAGCCTGCTAGCCCTGCTCTGCTCCACTCTGTTCTCTTAATAGCCTGCTAGCCCTGCTCTGCTCCACTCTGTTCTCTTAACAGCTTGCTAGCCCTGCTCTGCTCCACTCTGTTCTCTTAATAGCCTGCTAGCCCTGCTCTGCTCCACTCTGTTCTCTTAATAGCCTGCTAGCCCTGCTCTGCTCCACTCTGTTCTCTTAATAGCCTGCTATCCCTGCTCTGCTCCATTCTGTTCTCTTAATAGCCTGCTAGCCCTGCTCTGCTCCACTCTGTTCTCTTAATAGCCTGCTAGCCCTGCTCTGCTCCATTCTGTTCTCTTAATAGCCTGCTAGCCCTGCTCTGCTCCACTCTGTTCTCTTAACAGCCTGCTAGCCCTGCTCTGCTCCACTCTGTTCTCTTAATAGCCTGCTAGCCCTGCTCTGCTCCACTCTGTTCTCTTAATAGCCTGCTAGCCCTGCTCTGCTCCACTCTGTTCTCTTAATAGCCTGCTAGCACTGCTCTGCTCCACTCTGTTCTCTTAATAGCCTGCTAGTCCTGCTCTGCTCCACTCTGTTCTCTTAATAGCCTGCTAGCCCTGCTCTGCTCCACTCTGTTATTTTAACAGCCTGCTAGTCCTGCTCTGCTCCACTCTGTTCTCTTAATAGCCTGCTAGTCCTGCTCTGCTCCACTCTGTTCTCTTAATAGCCTGCTAGCCCTGCTCTGCTCCACTCTGTTCTCTTAATAGCCTGCTAGCCCTGCTCTGCTCCACTCTGTTCTCTTAATAGCCTGCTATCCCTGCTCTGCTCCATTCTGTTCTCTTAATAGCCTGCTAGCCCTGCTCTGCTCCACTCTGTTCTCTTAATAGCCTGCTAGCCCTGCTCTGCTCCATTCTGTTCTCTTAATAGCCTGCTAGCCCTGCTCTGCTCCACTCTGTTCTCTTAACAGCCTGCTAGCCCTGCTCTGCTCCACTCTGTTCTCTTAATAGCCTGCTAGCCCTGCTCTGCTCCACTCTGTTCTCTTAATAGCCTGCTAGCCCTGCTCTGCTCCACTCTGTTCTCTTAATAGCCTGCTAGCCCTGCTCTGCTCCACTCTGTTCTCTTAATAGCCTGCTAGTCCTGCTCTGCTCCACTCTGTTCTCTTAATAGCCTGCTAGCCCTGCTCTGCTCCACTCTGTTATTTTAACAGCCTGCTAGTCCTGCTCTGCTCCACTCTGTTCTCTTAATAGCCTGCTAGTCCTGCTCTGCTCCACTCTGTTCTCTTAATAGCCTGCTAGCCCTGCTCTGCTCCACTCTGTTATTTTAACAGCCTGCTAGTCCTGCTCTGCTCCACTCTGTTCTCTTAATAGCCTGCTAGTCCTGCTCTGCTCCACTCTGTTCTCTTAATAGCCTGCTAGCCCTGCTCTGCTCCACTCTGTTCTCTTAATAGCCTGCTAGCCCTGCTCTGCTCCACTCTGTTCTCTTAATAGCCTGCTAGCCCTGCTCTGCTCCATTCTGTTCTCTTAACAGCTTGCTAGCCCTGCTCTGCTCCACTCTGTTCTCTTAATAGCCTGCTAGTCCTGCTCTGCTCCACTCTGTTCTCTTAATAGCCTGCTAGCCCTGCTCTGCTCCACTCTGTTCTCTTAATAGCCTGCTAGCCCTGCTCTGCTCCACTCTGTTCTCTTAATAGCCTGCTAGCCCTGCTCTGCTCCATTCTGTTCTCTTAACAGCTTGCTAGCCCTGCTCTGCTCCACTCTGTTCTCTTAATAGCCTGCTAGCCCTGCTCTGCTCCACTCTGTTCTCTTAACAGCCTGCTAGCCCTGCTCTGCTCCACTCTGTTCTCTTAACAGCCTGCTAGCCCTGCTCTGCTCCATTCTGTTCTCTTAATAGCCTGCTAGCCCTGCTCTGCTCCACTCTGTTCTCTTAACAGCCTGCTAGCCCTGCTCTGCTCCACTCTGTTCTCTTAATAGCCTGCTAGCCCTGCTCTGCTCCACTCTGTTCTCTTAATAGCCTGCTAGCCCTGCTCTGCTCCACTATGTTCTCTTAATAGCCTGCTAGCCCTGCTCTGCTCCACTCTGTTCTCTTAATAGCCTGCTAGCCCTGCTCTGCTCCATTCTGTTCTCTTAATAGCCTGCTAGCACTGCTCTGCTCCACTCTGTTCTCTTAACAGCCTGCTATCCCTGCTCTGCTCCACTCTGTTCTCTTAACAGCCTGCTAGCCCTGCTCTGCTCCACTCTGTTCTCTTAATAGCCTGCTAGCCCTGCTCTGCTCCATTCTGTTCTCTTAATAGCCTGCTAGCCCTGCTCTGCTCCACTCTGTTCTCTTAATAGCCTGCTAGCCCTGCTCTGCTCCACTCTGTTCTCTTAACAGCCTGCTATCCCTGCTCTGCTCCACTCTGTTCTCTTAATAGCCTGCTAGCCCTGCTCTGCTCCACTCTGTTCTCTTAACAGCCTGCTATCCCTGCTCTGCTCCACTCTGTTCTCTTAATAGCCTGCTAGCCCTGCTCTGCTCCACTCTGTTCTCTTAATAGCCTGCTAGCCCTGCTCTGCTCCACTCTGTTCTCTTAATAGCCTGCTAGTCCTGCTCTGCTCCACTATGTTCTCTTAATAGCCTGCTAGCCCTGCTCTGCTCCACTCTGTTCTCTTAATAGCCTGCTAGCCCTGCTCTGCTCCACTATGTTCTCTTAATAGCCTGCTAGCCCTGCTCTGCTCCACTCTGTTCTCTTAATAGCCTGCTAGCCCTGCTCTGCTCCACTATGTTCTCTTAATAGCCTGCTAGTCCTGCTCTGCTCCACTCTGTTCTCTTAATAGCCTGCTAGTCCTGCTCTGCTCCACTCTGTTCTCTTAATAGCCTGCTAGTCCTGCTCTGCTCCACTCTGTTCTCTTAACAGCCTGCTAGCCCTGCTCTGCTCCACTCTGTTCTCTTAACAGCCTGCTAGCCCTGCTCTGCTCCACTCTGTTCTCTTAACAGCCTGCTAGCCCTGCTCTGCTCCACTATGTTCTCTTAATAGCCTGCTAGCCCTGCTCTGCTCCACTATGTTCTCTTAATAGCCTGCTAGCCCTGCTCTGCTCCATTCTGTTCTCTTAATAGCCTGCTAGCACTGCTCTGCTCCACTCTGTTCTCTTAACAGCCTGCTATCCCTGCTCTGCTCCACTCTGTTCTCTTAACAGCCTGCTAGCCCTGCTCTGCTCCACTCTGTTCTCTTAATAGCCTGCTAGCCCTGCTCTGCTCCATTCTGTTCTCTTAATAGCCTGCTAGCCCTGCTCTGCTCCACTCTGTTCTCTTAATAGCCTGCTAGCCCTGCTCTGCTCCACTCTGTTCTCTTAACAGCCTGCTATCCCTGCTCTGCTCCACTCTGTTCTCTTAATAGCCTGCTAGCCCTGCTCTGCTCCACTCTGTTCTCTTAACAGCCTGCTATCCCTGCTCTGCTCCACTCTGTTCTCTTAATAGCCTGCTAGCCCTGCTCTGCTCCACTCTGTTCTCTTAATAGCCTGCTAGCCCTGCTCTGCTCCACTCTGTTCTCTTAATAGCCTGCTAGTCCTGCTCTGCTCCACTATGTTCTCTTAATAGCCTGCTAGCCCTGCTCTGCTCCACTCTGTTCTCTTAATAGCCTGCTAGCCCTGCTCTGCTCCACTATGTTCTCTTAATAGCCTGCTAGCCCTGCTCTGCTCCACTCTGTTCTCTTAATAGCCTGCTAGCCCTGCTCTGCTCCACTATGTTCTCTTAATAGCCTGCTAGTCCTGCTCTGCTCCACTCTGTTCTCTTAATAGCCTGCTAGTCCTGCTCTGCTCCACTCTGTTCTCTTAATAGCCTGCTAGTCCTGCTCTGCTCCACTCTGTTCTCTTAACAGCCTGCTAGCCCTGCTCTGCTCCACTCTGTTCTCTTAACAGCCTGCTAGCCCTGCTCTGCTCCACTCTGTTCTCTTAACAGCCTGCTAGCCCTGCTCTGCTCCACTATGTTCTCTTAATAGCCTGCTAGCCCTGCTCTGCTCCACTATGTTCTCTTAATAGCCTGCTAGCCCTGCTCTGCTCCACTCTGTTCTCTTAATAGCCTGCTAGCCCTGTGCTATTCCCTCAGTCTCACAACAATCAGACAGCCTCACTCCAAATATCACTCATATCAATGTGAACCAATGTCTCCCTGATACTTTCTGCTCTAACGAGTGTGTGTGTGTCCATCCACAGAGACTTCAGACGTTTCGCAGTGCAGTTCTCGCTGTGCAGTTAGTCTGTAACATGATCAAAATGTACACGCAAGTATCACTCCAGTACCACCCGGCATACACACACTCTCTGTTTCTCAAACACTCTTTTTCACCACCTTGGTACTGCAGTGCATCAGACCCATTCACTGTGTGACGTGCCTCTAGTTTCTGCTGAATGCAGTATAGTTTATCTAGCTGCCGGTTGGTACACACAGCCATGGTGTCTGTAGGGTTGGACTGCTAAGGATTGATATCAGACAGCTCTCTCTCTAATCTGTGTTTGCTTACCAGGATTACCAGATTAACAAATTCACGCCTCACTGCCCACGTTCAGGCCGTTCTGTCCCTGGCTGTGCCTCGTTGCACCTCACTGCGCCCCCTGCATCCATCCATACCTCTCTCCATTCATCCTTCCCTCTCTCCATCAGTTTGTGCCCAGCCTAGTTGGAGCTGGCAGCTATCTCCAGTGTCGGACCTGAGATATGATACACTGAGCTGGCTTCTGTCCTGAATGACCATGTCAGTATGTGAGCAGATGGATGTGTGAGAGAGAAGATCGGAGGAGTGGGAGTGATAGTCAGGGAGGGAGGGAGGTAGAGAGGTAGAACTACTGCTGTCTGTCTGAAAATCATTGAAGCGGGAAGGCAGATGTGTTTTTTAAACGAGGTGAGTCTTGTTCCAGATGTCTCTGATGTAGCTGTAACATACGCAGACACACACACACACACACATATACATACACACGCACGCACGCATGCACCACACACACACACACACACACACACACACACACACACACACACACACCACACACGCACCACACACACACCACGCACACACACATACACACACACCACACACGCACACACACATACACACACCACACACGCACACACACCACACCACACACACACACATAAATAGCGAAAAGTCCCAACTTGTCAAAATGTTCCTTGTTTTACTATCCTTGTGAGGACTTCTGGTCCCCACAAGGATAGTACAACCAAACCACACACACACACACTCTCATGCAATGTTTGTACATGTGTGCATTTACTGTTGCAAATGTGTATTACCACCCAGAGACTATGCTACGCCCTAGACAGAGAAGATGTCCTTTGTTGAGCTCACTACCCGGGCTGTTGCCACAACCTGCTGTTTGATGTGTCCTGGTACAGAGCCAGCAATGAGGTAGGAGTATTGGAGCACATCAACCCAACACAGCTTCACCTTCTCTGGGCAGTTGAACCACCGTAACCCCCCCTCTGGACTGGTGGAAGATCTAGAGGGAAGAGCTAGTTGCTGTTTTGCACCAATGCTCCGGATCCTTCTAAGTTCTCTGGGTTCAAATAAAATAAAATAAAATGTTATTTGTCACATACACATGGTTAGCAGATGTTAATGCTAGTGTAGCGAAATGCTTGTGCTTCTAGTTCCGACCATGCAGTAATAACCACCGAGTAATCTAACCTAACAATTCCACAACTACTACCTTATACACACAAGTGTAAAGGAATGAATAAGAATATGTACATAAAAATATTGAATGAGTGATGGCCGAACGGCATAGGCAAGATGCAGTAGATGGTATAGAGTACAATATATACATATGAGATGAGTGGCAGTGGCTTGGGTGGTTGTTGTCCTTGATGATCTTTTTGGCCTTCCTGTGACATCGGGTGGTGTAGGTGTGGTGGTGTAGGTGTCCTGGAGGGCAGGTAGTTTGCCCCCGGTGATGCGTTGTGCAGACCTCACTACCCTCTGGAGAGCCTTATGGTTATGGGCAGAGCAGTTGACGTACCAGGCGGTGATACAGCCCGACAGGATGCTCTCGATTGTGCATCTGTAAATGTTTGTGAGTGTTTTTGGTGACAAGCTGAATTTCTTCAGCCTCCTTAGGTTGAAGAGGCGCTGCTGCGCCTTCTTCACCACGCTGTCTGTGTGGGTGGACCATTTCAGTTTGTCTGTGATGTGTACACCGAGGAACTTAAAACTTTCCACCCTCTCCACTACTGTCTTGTTGATGTGGATAGGGGGCTGCTCCCTCTGCTGTTTCTTGAAGTCCACGATCATCTCCTTTGTTTTGTTGACATTGAGTGTGAGGTTATTTTCCTGACACCACACTCCGAGGGCCCTCACCTCCTCCCTGTAGGCCGTCTCGTCGTTGTTGGTAATCAAGCCTACCACTGTAGTGTCGTCTGCAAACTTGATGATTGAGTTGGAGGCGTGCATGGCCACGCAGTTGTGGGTGAACAGGGAGTACAGGAGAGGGCTGAGAACGCACCCTTGTGGGTTTTGAGTTTTGAGGATCAGCGGGGTGGAGATGTTGTTACCTACCCTCACCACCTGGGGGCGGCCCGTCAGGAAGTCCAGGACCCAGTTGCACAGGGCTGGGTCGAGACCCTGGGTCTCGAGCTTAATGACGAGTTTGAAGGGTACTATGGTGTTAAATGCTGAGCTCTAGTTGATGAACAGCATTCTTACATAGGTATTCCTCTTGTCCAGATGTTTTAGAGCAGTGTGCAGTGTGATTGCGATTGCGCCGTCTGTGGACGTATTGGGGCGGTAAGCAAATTGGAGGGGTCTAGGGTGTCAGGTAGGGTGGAGGTGATATGGTCCTTGACTAGTCTCTCAAAGCACTTCATGTTGACGGAAGTGAGTGCTACAGGGCGATAGTCATTTACCTCAGTTACCTCATCTATCTTGGGAACAGGAACAATGGTGGCCCTCTTGAAGCATGTGGGAACAGCAGACTGGGATAAGGATTAATTGAATGTGTCCGTAAACACACCAGCCAGCTGGTCTGCACATGCTCTGAGGACGCGGCTGGGGATGCCGTCTGGGCCTGCAGGCCTGCTTTTACTCACGTTGGCTGCAGTGAAGGAGAGCCCGCAGGTTATGGTAGTGGGCCGTGTCAGTGGCACTGTATTGTCCTTAGTCTGTCTGGGAGCAAGACATCGTGGTCCGCGACGGGGCTGGTTTTCTTTTTGTAGTCCGTGATTGACTGTAGACCCTGCCACATACCTCTCGTGTCTGAGCTGTTGAATTGCGACTCTACTTTGTCTCTATACTGACGCTTAGCTTGTTTGATTGCCTTGCGGAGGGAATAGCTACACTGTTTGTATTCGGTCATGTTTCCGGTCACCTTGCCCCGATTAAAAGCAGTGGTTCGCGCTTTCAGTTCTGCACGAATGCTGCCATCAATCCACGGTTTCTGGTTGGGGAATGTTTTAATAGACGCTGTGGGTACAACATCACCGATGCACTTGCTAATAAACTCGCTCACCGAATCAGCGTATTCATCAATGTTGTTGTTCAACGCTATGCGGAACATATCCCAGTCCACGTGATCGAAGAAGAGTGGAATACGATTGGTCGGACCAGCGTTGAACAGACCTGAGCGCGGGTGCTTCCTGTTTTAGTTTCTGTCTATAGGTTGGGAGCATCAAAATGGAGTCGTGGTCAGCTTTTCCGAAAGGAGGGCGGGGGAGGGCCTTATATGCGTCACGGAAGTTAGAATAACAATGATCTAGGGTTTTGCCAGCCTGGGTCGCGCAATCGATATGCTGATAGAATTTAGGGAGCCTTGTTTTCAGATTAGCCTTGTTGAAATTCCCAGCTACAATAAATGCAGCAGCAGGATATGTGGTTTCCAGTTTACATAGAGTCCAATGAAGTTCTTTCAGGGCCGTCGATATGTCTGCTTGGGGGGGAATATACACGACTGTGATTATGATCGAAGAGAATTTTCTTGGTAGATAATGCGGTCGGCATTTGATTGTGAGGAATTCTAAGTCAGGTGAACAAAGGACTTGAGTTCCTGTATGTTGTTATGGTTCTCTTGGTTCTTGGCCCCACTAGCTCAGAGGAATGCAGTGGACACATTTGCTGAGTATCTCTCAGCCATGCAGCACAAACAGGCCTCAGTGGGCTGGTATGGGAGGTGTGTGTGTATTCGTAAGTAAGAGTTCTGACTACATTCGAGCCAAATGGTTGCAGAGAATAATACATATTTTGTGTATGTGTGACACCTTGTGATAAACTTATCTACAGTAACATATTGATGTGTGTATTCTTGTGTCCAGTTTTGGTCACTTTTATGTGATCCTGTGAGGTCTGGCCCTGGTCTCTAAGAAGTGTGTGGACCAGCACACAGGAGAGATCAGCCACAAGACTGCTGCCTTCCTCAAGACTGACCGGAGCTCCGGGGTCAGTTTTACTATCACTTTGACCTCTGCATCTCTTTACATTGACCAAAAATGCAAAGCAAAACTATTTTTCCAACCTTATAATATGACATTATTATCACCTTATTGTATTGTTATTGTAACCTGACTGGAATGGTTCCAAGAGGTGTCCATTTTGAATGGTGCAAGGAGGAATGCCACTGTCATCTGTCACAACGACGTCTCCCTGCTGGGAGACTGTTTCACTCCTTCTTATCACTGTCTCACCAACTGAATGAATGTCTCACTGAATTAATGAATGAATGATTAAATGAATGACTGAATGAATGACTGGCTGGCTGAATCTCATTTATTATTATTCTGAACACTTTTTGTCCTCACCTCATTCTGAAGGACTTCAAAGACACATTTGTGAGTGTCGAAGGTAGCAATGGGCCAGAATTCCTTGACTTCCTATGAAAGATTGAGGTTTTCAGGGGTTGGCCCCTGGACAAGCCCCCTACCAACAACACAGGGGTGTGTCTGCATGCTTCTTCAGGTGGGTGGATCTGTTCACACAGTTGAGCTGTGGGGTTTACAGTCTTTCACACAGTAGAGGGCACTATATTTGTTTAAGAGCTCCTGGTTGGTCATAGTTGCAGACTGGGCAGTGAAACAGGCCGCTTGAAACATTGTTAAGGTTACCCAGAAGGTCATAAGAATATCATAAGGCTATAGATGGGTCACAAAACACTACAAGACAGTTTCCCAGACACATATTAAGCCATATCCTGGACTAAAAATTACTCTCAATGGAAATTCTCCATTGAAAGCACTTTTTTTTATCCAGGACTATGCTTAATCTCTGTCTGGGAAAACGTCCCTAAAACGTTGGGAACTATTGTCTTCCATCTTATTGTCTGAGGGCAGCTGTGCTGGCTGTACTCCGATTGGCTTTGCTGAGATCATGTAAATGGTTACTTTTCTACTTCCTCCCAAGGCAACCCTATCACTGGTACACACAACAGGTAGCTAACTTACTTAGCTACACAACTGTTTTCCTCAAGTTAATGTACAGCCGGGAGGGAAGTATAAAATAATCTTAAACTCCAATGAAGTCAATTTTTTTTATTTAACTAGTATCCTTAAAGGCTTCTTAGAGTTACGACTCATGATACTTACGTACGGTTTAGTATTTAATTGTAACTTAGAATTACATTCTCTTATGCACCTGACTTAAACTACCTGAAACTTTCTTAATCATAGTTAAATAGGCAGACATAGGAAATAGCTACGGATAGCGGGAAGCAAACCCCCGTCTTGAGTCAATACTGCCATCTATTGGTAAACATAAATATACCAGGTTACTACATTCACCTTTATTTAACCAGGTAGGCAAGTTGAGAACAAGTTCTCATTTACAACTGCGACCTGGCCAAGATAAAGCAAAGCAGTTCGACACATACAACAACACAGAGTTACATATGGAGTAAAACAAACATACAGTCAATAATACAGTAGAAAAATAAGTCTATATACAATGTGAGCAAATGAGGTGAGATAAGGGAGGTAAAGGCAAAAAAAGGCCATGGTGGCGAAGTAAATACAATATAGCAAGTAAAACACTGGAATGGTAGATTTGCAGTGGAAGAATGTGCAAAGTAGAAATAGAAATAATGGGGTGCAAAGGAGCAAAATAAATAAATACAGTAGAGGAAGAGGTAGTTGTTTGGGCTAAATTATAGATGGGCTATGTACAGGTGCAGTAATCTGTGAGCTGCTCTGACAGCTGGTGCTTAAAGCTAGTGAGGGAGATAAGTGTTTCTAGTTTCAAAGATGTTTGTAGTTCGTTCCAGTCATTGGCAGCAGAGAACTGGAAGGAGAGGCGGCCAAAGGAGGAATTGGCTTTGGGGGTGACCAGAGAGATATACCTGCTGGAGTGGGTGCTGCTATGGTGACCAGCGAGCTGAGATAAGGGGGGACTTTACCTAGCAGGGTCTTGTAGATGACCTGGAGCCAGTGGGTTTGGCGACGAGTATGAAGCGAGGGCCAGCCAACGAGAGCGTACAGGTCGCTGTGGTGGGTAGTATATGGGGCTTTGGTGACAAAACGGATGGCACTGTGATAGACTGCATCCAATTTATTGAGTAGGGTATTGGAGGCTATTTTGTAAATGACATCGCCGAAGTCGAGGATCGGTAGGATGGTCAGTTTTACGAGGGTATGTTTGGCAGCATGAGTGAAGGATGCTTTGTTGCGAAATAGGAAGCCAATTCTAGATTTAATTTTGGATTGGAGATGTTTGATGTGAGTCTGGAAGGAGAGTTTACAGTCTAACCAGACACCTAGGTATTTGTAGTTGTCCACATATTCTAGGTCAGAACCGAGTAGTGATGCTGGATGGGCGGGCAGGTGCAGGCAGCGATCGGTTGAAGAGCATGCATTTAGTTTGACTTGTATTTAAGAGCAGTTGGAGGCCACGGAAGGAGAGTTGTCTGGCATTGAAGCTCGTCTGGAGGGTTGTTAACACAGTGGCCAAAGAAAGGCCAGAAGTATACAGAATGGTGTCGTCTGCGTAGAGGTGGATCAGAGACTCACCAGCAGCAAGAGCGACATCATTGATGTATACAGAGAAGAGTGTCGGCCCAAGAATTGAACCCTGTGGCACCCCCATAGAGACTGCCAGAGGCCCGGACAACAAGCCCTCCGATTTGACACACTACACTCTATCAGAGAAGTAGTTGGTGAACCAGGCGAGGCAATCATTTGAAAAACCAAGGCTATTGAGTCTGCCGATGAGGATGTGGTGATTGACAGAGTCGAAAGCCTTGGCCAGGTCAATGGCGACATTGAACAGAAACATGCTAACTTATAATTAAAATAACGTGGCCACAGGTCTGTGGAAAACACACACTGTTCTGGAGGCTGACTCAGTATTCTCTGGCATGGAACTCAGAAATGCACAATGGGTTTCCTCACCATTTTGAATTTACAACTGCTTTTTATGTTATTTGGAAAATTAATTCAGATTGGATTGGTTTTATATGAATGAAATTACTGTTACAGAGAGAGTAAATAGAGGGCTAAGGTAGTAAAAACAGTTTCCTTTGTTTTTTTTGTTTTTTTTTGTGTAATTACGATGTAGGATCTTAATTTGAGCCAGTTTGCTACAGCAGGAAAATAATGTGAATAATGTGAGTTAATGTGTGGATTATAATTAATGTACATTTTTATAAGGGTTTTTCAAAGTGGAAAAATTTTCACCAACACATGAGTGATCAAATTAAAATCCTACAACTGTATGGACTTTTTCGGTCCCATTGAATTCTGTTTCCCTCACCTTGGTGTTGTATTCAGGAGGGACGCAGTCATATCAATGGGCACGAGATCTTTTGTGTTCGTCTTTGTTGTTACAGTTTTTTACAATCACTTTGGCACTAATTTCAGAACATTGATGTCATTTTTCAAAACTCTAGACACTTTTTCCAATTGCTTGGATACAATAAACAAAGCTAAGATAATTTGTTCATTGAACTACAATCACCTGTTCAAAATGACACAACTTTATCTATGGATGTAAGATTTCATCATCATTCTTTATCAGACACTGTTTCTATGGTCCCATGTATCACTTTTCCAGACCATGTTTTCAGATTTAGTTTCAGACCTACTTTATTAGGTACACCTATCTAGTACTGGGTAGGATCCCCTATTGCCTCCACAACAGCCTGAATTATTCACGGTGTAGTACGTTAAGAGATGACCTTCTGCACACCACTGTTTTAAACAGAACAACAACTAAAGCCCTCTATATATACTCTATATATTGAGTTGCAGGCAGCCACATGATTCGCTGTTCGAAGGAACAGGCTATTTGAGTTAGTTTTTTCCAACTGCTTACACACGTTTTCCAAACTGTCTCCTTTTTTCAAAACTCTACACACAATTCCCAAAACTGCACACAGAAAATGCAAAATACCTCACATCTCCTTCAAAATGTAACACTGCATTCAAAATGCCATAAACCCATGTCAGAATGAAGCATTTGCATCAAATGGCAAACACTGCTTTCATAATAGTACATTTTTGGATATACCATGTAAACACTGTTGTTCTAAATCTAAAGCTCTTTGGTCTTTCATAGGCTTATATCTACATTTCAATACAATGTTCTACAGTGAAAGTAATCTGCTGAGAGGGGTAACAAGTACACTGTAAACACCAATGCAATGTAGAAACAGAAAATATTTATTAGGCCAAACATTACTGTTGTATACAGTAGCATACAACAAAACCATAAACATATGTAAACCAAAAGTATATTCTTTAGAATACAGTAAAGAACACAATTGAGTGTGTGTGGGGTCCCGGGGGGGCAGTCCAGGAATTGGTAGGGGGGGGACAGTCACCAGTGCTAAGCTACGCTTCATCTCTTCTCCGGCCTGGGTCTGGCCACAATACTTCGTCCACATCACAAGATACGTTTTCTCTTGCCAAACATCGAGGGAAGTATCTCCTAGCATGGCGTATCCAACCTTGGACAGAGGCAACCTCTATGTCCCCACATGCGTCCTCCATTGCCTGGAGAAGTGGCATGCGGGCATAGGGTTGACGATCATACACTTTCCAGCGCCAGGCTGAGAAGAGTTCCTCTATGGGATTAGAATATGGGGGTAGGTACGAAACTACAAATTGTGGATGGGTGGCAAACTAGTTTTGGACCAGAACAGCCCGGTGAAAACTAACATTGTCCCATAAAACCACATCTAGCAGGCTCCTGATCTGGATCAGGGACAAGCATTGTGTACATTGCATCCAGAAAAGTGAGCATATGGCCGGTGTTGTAGTGTGGCATTGTGATGGAGGACCCCGTTTTGAGTGATGGCAGCACACATAGTTATATTACCCCCACGCTGTCCAGGGACATTGGTAATTGCCCTCTGTCCTATTACATTTCTTCCGCGGCGCCTGGTTTTGGTTGAAGCCAACCTCATCCACATAAATAAATTCATGGCGAATTACATGGGCATCCAGCTCCAATACTCTCTGTAACAGACAAAAGGATATACAGATGAGTAAATATGGTATGTCTGAAGTACTGGAAGTAGTGTTGCATACATACCTCTACAAAGTCATGTCGCATATTCTTGACTCTGACAGAGTTTCTCTCAAACGGCACCTTGTAAAGTTGTTTCATCGTCACTCGGTGCCGTTGGAGGATGCGTTGTATGGTCGACAGGCTTACAGCATTGATGTTGTTAAATATGGTGTCATTATTCAAGATATGCTCTCTTATCTCTCGAATCCTAATTGCATTGTTGGCCAAAACCATATTTATAATTGCAGTCTCTTGTACATCTGTAAACAAGCGTCCTTGTCCTCCATGATGTCTTTGCCTTTCCACTCTGTACAGAATTTAAACACAGTATGTGTTCAGCATAGGAACTGTAAACAATGTACAAAAAAATGTAGTGCAGCATGATAACCAACCTCATTCATTCAATGCAGTGCAGTAAATGGATGGCTTAGAGTTACAAATGTTTATGCAATACTGTGCAGTCATACGTATTTTACAGTACATTACTGTAATGCTAAAATAGTCATTAGATAGTTGCATACCTGTTCTCATTTCTGAAGGTTTGAATTATGGACGCCACTGTAAATCGACTCAAGTTGGGCTGGACTCTCAGTCCAGCCTCTCTCATGGTCAAACCGTGGTTGATCACATGATCAACAAGTGTTGCCCTAATCTCATCAGAGATGGCTCTCCTTCCTTCTCTTCTTTGCCTTTGCCCTCGTCCTCTTCTTCCTCTTCCTCCTACTCCTCTTGCTCTCTGTCCATTGTTGGCATCCATTGTTCAAAACAGGTAATCTGACCTTTGACCTATTTATAGGCCTATACTACAGTAAAGCAGTGATTGGTTAGTGATCAGTTAAGCTATTAGTGTTTGCACATGTGAGGAGTGTGTGTGTGACCTGGTGAATAAGTGTAGCATTTTGATTGGTTGTGTTTGGAAAAGGAAAGCAAGTCACTTCCTGTTAGATTTTTGTGTTTTAGGTAGAGAATTGTGTGTAGTGTTTTGAAAAAAGTGAGTCAAAGGCTGCGAAATAGCTTATGGTTTTGGATATTTGGTGTGTAGTTTTGCACTTTGAGTGAGAGGTTTAAAAAATCGTGTGACATGAAAAATGTTTGTGTGTAAGTAGTTGGAAAAAACTGTAACACACAGGTGTACCAAATAAAGTGGCCAGTGAGTGTATGTATGCATGCCCTTGTAATTGCTTTTCCAATACTGCCAACTAGTTACTGATGATTTATATAGAATATAGTGAAATGAGGGGTATAACCACCTCTCAGAAGGGGTGCTTGTCCCCTGCCATTCCTTTGACCACCATGTCTTCCTCCTCCCACTGCTTGACCTCTATTGTGACCTGAATCACCACTGAATCATCACTACAACAACATAGCGATAACATGGAGCCGGCAGGTGATTCAGGTCACAATAGAGGTCAAGCAGTGGGAGGAGGAAGACATGGTGGTCAAAGGAATGGCAGGGGACAAGCACCCCTTCTGAGAGGTGGTTATGGGCCTCGTTTGAGAGGTGTGGGGGAACGTGGTAGAGGACAAGGCCACAGACCAAGACATGGGCAGCAACAGCAAGGAGTGTCCAAAGAAAGCCAAGAAAATGTTGTAGACCATGTCGTAAATCATGGCATGACAATGACTGAGGCAGCTAAAATGATTCAACCAAACCTCAGAAGATTAACCGTGGCCTCAATCATCAGAACTTTCCGCAATGGGAACCGGTAAGTCTTCAGCATGCACTAAACATTAGGCTACTCTCAATTGTCAAATGACTGTATACTGCATGCCAATGTGTACCACAGAGTAGGTAATGTGACTAAATGTGTTCTTACTGTAATTTTCCCTGCAGAATTGAGACCAGGACAAATAGGGGAGGCAGAGGCAAAATTCTGACTGACTAACAAGAGTGGGCTGTGGTCAATTTGGTTCGGGCCAGAAATGATATTCGCCTTACAGAAATTCGGCAGCACATCTTGGACAATGACGACATGTTCAACAATGTGGAAGCCATACGTTTGCCGACTATTGCACCCATGCTGAAAAGGCAGCAGGTGTCTCTATAACAGCTATACCGTGTGCCTTTTGAAAGAAATGCAGACAGAGTGAAGCAACTGAGGACTGAGTATGTTCAGGTATGTTCAGTTTCAAGATGCCTGTTGTGAAAAATTCCCCCCAAATTCTACATCATTGTAATCAGTAATTCTCTTTCCAAACTGTCTTTTTAGAGGGTGGTGGAGCTGGATGCTGACGAAAACCATCACAAATTCCTATTTTTGGATGAGGCAGGCTTCAACCTGGCCAAGACATGGAGGAGAGGTTGGAATTTAATTTGCCAGCGGATAACCATCCAAGTACCTGGACAACGTGGGGCCAACATCACCATGTGTGCGGCTATATCGGAAGATGGTGTGGTGGGATGCAGACCTCGTATTGGATCATATAATGCAGCTCTCCTTGTAACCTTCCTTGATGAGCTAAATCAGGTCAGTAGAGCTGATAGCGTGAACTATGTCATTGTGTGGGATAATGTCAGGTTCCACCATGCTCAAATGGTGCAAGCATGGTTTCAGGCCCATCCACAATTTACCACCTTGTACTTACCCCCATACTCTCCTTTCCGATTGAGGAATTTTTCTCCACATGGAGGTGGAAGGTATATGATAGGCGCCCTCACGAACAAGCCACCCTTCTCCAGTCCATGGATGACGCAAGCAATAACATCACGGCAGACCAGTGTCAGGCCTGGATTCACCATGCCCAAAGATTCTTCCCAAGATGTTTAGCTAATGAAAACATCCATTGTGTAAGGACCAACGCTGGAGTCGAGAAGCAGGTACGGGGAGTCAAACATTTAATGAGGAACAGACAAGGAACAAGACAGGAACAGCGTCAGCACACGGGTAACAAAACGACATACGGACGTTAATGCGGAAGCGGGGAACAGAGCTGGGGGACAGACAGATATAGGGAAGGAAATAACAGGTGATTGAGTCCAAATGATCACTGATGTGCGTGACGAGGGAAGCAGGGGTGCGTAAGGATGGTGGCAGGAGTGCGTAATGCTGGGGAACCCGGCGCCCTCGAGCACGAGGGGGGAAGAGCGGGAGCAGGCGTGACACATTATGATGTGGATGAGAAGACATGGCTGATAGAAATATAGAAGTACAGTAATCAATCCTTTGTTTTGCTTTTTACAGTAAGCCAGGTGAGGAACACTGCAGTTGATGTTTTACTGTAGTTGTTTTTTTTTTTTTAGCTAATTATTTTTGCTTTGATTCAAAGAAACCTATGCTGTGATTTTATTGTACTTCATTAATAAATTTCAGATTTTGTTCAATGATTCCATTGTCTCTGTAGTGTTCTCTCTACTAGTCATTTTACAGTGATGTATTTACGTGTAGTACTATTATGAAACATGTATCACATATTTTGTACTACGATATTTAATGATTGTACGAACAACTACACAGTGAAACTCCCCGTATCTTGTGTGTGTGTGATCTAAATTAATGTTCCTATGGTATTTCATGATAAATGAGTTATTTGAACCGATGATTCTGCAATTGAAAGGTTTCTTTAAAGATATGAATGCACAATGCAATGTTTTGAACATTGGACAGCTTGTGTTACAAGTGATGACCGTTTTGAGTTTTGTGTCTAGAGTTTTGAAAAATGACCACAAGGTTCTGAAATTAGTGCCAAAGTGATTGTAAATAACTGTAAATGACCTGTGTAACACATGTAGTTGTTTTATATCTAGGGCACGGTTCAGCTTCTTAAGAAACACTCAGCTGCAAAACCCTGCCTCCACTCCTCAAGAATGAGTGAGTAAGGTTGGATTACCGCTTGTGTGTGTGTGTGTGTGTGTGTGTGTGTGTGTGTGTGTGTGTGTGTGTGTGTGTGTGTGTGTGTGTGTGTGTATTTTGGGGCAGGGAGGGCCAGTAAACCAGCAGGACATCTGGAAGTGGCTGTTTATAGTCTATGAGGTCTAATTTGAATTATTCAAAGCCTGTTCTCAAACCATATCACTGTGGTGACAGCACACTGTCATTTACATACGCCACTATCAACTCTCACAGAGGATCTACTTAGCAATTTATTTCATAAAAATTGAAAAAACAACAACAGTATTTCATGGGTACAATTAGCTATCGAGGGGGGGGGGGGCTCAAATAATTAACTCAACAGGAAGGCAATTTTACAAGGCTATGCCGTTACTTCTTTAGAGAGGGAAAATGAAGTGCTTGTGTTTACTGCTGGGTCTTAAGGGAAACTGGAGATGCAGAGTGTATTTTGGTACCACACCGGTGTTGTGGTTGAACGAGACACTTATGTAATGAAAGTTTGAGGAGCGTTTAAAGGCCATTCTGTTCTCCCGAACGGCTGGAATAGTTTGATTAAATTTCATTGCGCCACGCTTCACAGTGGGAGGTAGAGAAATGGTAGTATATAGAGGATGATCGTCATCCAACATGAGCTTTTGTTTGGACAAAAAACATGTTCCTTTCGATTGTATTTCCTTTATAGCATGTTTTCTTGTAATTACGTTAGCCAGCACGACTGCTTGCTGAATGAATTATATGATGTGTTTGTGTTTTGAATGCTTTCAGGTGGTTGGAATACAAAGATAACAAAATCCAGCGGAAACCTGAGTATGGACTGCAAGATAGATGATAATAATAATAGCAATATTTAAACTACAAAAGATTAAGAGGCCGATTTACACGCCTACATTGATGATTGAATAGTAAAGAAATAAAACGAGTGGGGGGATAAAGAATATGTTTAGTTATTTAGAGTCTAAGACATGGGAGTGGGGGGTGCTAAACTGACAGATGGAATCGTTTTTAAGATGATCATACAATGGCTATTTGATTTGGAATTTTAGGACCCCTTTAGGTATCAAAACAAATTATATAATAATTATTTGATAAAATATTGGTTTTGGACTTTACTACTAAAGCCCATATAAACGCACTGAATAACACATTCAGAAATGGCAAAAGGACAGTCAAAAAATAAATCATAAGAATCCCTCATACTTCCATTAGTTTTTTAAATCCGGTACCGGTTACCTTCAGACGTGTCCCGTGACAATTGTAGGGGTCGTAGAGCAAAACTGGGAACACCATCGTGTTCATGAGAATCTCCCCTTTCCACTAGTCCCATTAGTTTGTAGCCCAAACGGTTCGGATGCTACCAAACAGAAGTTGGCACATCGACGGTAGCCATTTCAGACGGGTCTCCTGACACTTGCGGGGGTCATAGAACAAAACGAGATTCTCACCTGAGAGTCTCCTCTTTCCATAGAGTGGTCATGATAGCTTTGTAGTTCAAACCGTTCGTACGCTACAGAAGTTTACGTGAGAAGACTGTCCTCTGGGGGGCGCTCTAGAGAGGTGGCTACTCCCCTGCCCATGCCTGTGACTTACCAACAGACCTCCAGAGAGGGGGATGGGGAGTCTCTCCACCCACTGAGAGGTCCCTCACTCCAGGCCACTCCCCACCATGAACCCCTAAGCTCCAGCTCCAGACCCAGACCTGGACCCAGACACAACGCAAGCTCTACATCAGCCTACATACACAGACCAAAGGAGATGTCTTTGTGAGTGAATCTTTCATCCCAGCCAGATATTATATCCTGATTAATCAACCCCAAACTCAGTTAAATTCTTCACATTTCAACCAATCAAAAATATAAATCCCAGCATGCAACAGCACACGCTCTCCATCCCGATAACAAACCATATCCACCCACCACCCCTGTGGTAAATGTAGTCCCCTTCCCCTTTTCAGGGCCTACCTGGTGTTTGAGGACACCTGCTCCTTGACGCTGGTGTCTCAGGGGGCCGAGTGTATCCTTATCTCCAAGGACTTCATCAGGAGACACGCTGACGACATCTACATCAAATCACTGCCCAAACAGGTACCCCAACGCACTGACCAAATATCTACCTCAACACACTCACCAAACAGGTAACTCACTCACCAAACAGGTACGCTACCAGTCCAAAGTTTTAGAACAGCTACTCATTCAAGAGTTTTTCTTTATTTTCACTATTTTCTACATTGTAGAATAATAGTGAAGACATCAACAATATGTAATAACAAATATGGAATTATGGAGTAACCAAAAAAGTGTTTTTCAAATAGTCAACCTTTTTCTTGATGACAACTTTGCACACTCTTGGCATCCTCTCAACAAGCTGCATAAGGTAGTCACCTGGAATGTATTTCAATTAACTGGTGTGCTTTCTTAAAAGTTAAATTGTGGAATTGCTTTCCTTCTTGATGCATTTTAGCCAATCAGTTGTGTTGTGACAAGGTATTTTTTTTAACGAGGCAAGTCAGTTAGGAACAAATTCTTATTTACAATGATGGCCTACCGGGGAACACTGCCTTGTTCAGGGGCAGAACAACAGATTTTTACCTAGTCAGCTCAGGGATTCAATCCAGCAACCTTTCGGTTACTGGCCCAACCCTCTAACCACTAGGCTACCTGCCACCCCGAGGTAGGGTGGGTGGGTATACAGAAGATAGCCCTATTTGGTGAAAGACTGTCCATATTATGGCAAGAACAGCTCAAATAAGCAAAGAGAAACGAGTTTTAGACATAAAGGTCAGTCAATATGGACAATTTCAAGGACTGTGAAAGTTTCTTCAAGTGCAGTCGCAAAAACCATCAAGCACTATGAAGAAACTGGCTCTCATGAGGACAGCCACAGGAATAGAAGACCCATAGTTACCTCTGTTGCAGAGGATAAGTTCATTAGAGTTACCAGCATCAGAAATTGCAGCCCAAATAAACGCTTCACAAAGTTCAAGTAACAAACACATCTCAACATCAACTGTTCAGAGGAGACTGCGTGAATCAGGCCTTCAGGGTATAATTGCTGCAAAGAAACCACTACTAAAGGACACCAATAAGAAGAAGAGATGCTTAGGCCAAGAAACACGAGCAATGGACATTAGACCGGTGGAAATTTGTCCGTAGGTCTGCAGTCCAAATTGGAGATTTTTGGTTCCAACCACCGTGTCTTTGTGAGACGCGGTGTGGGTGAACGGATGATCTCTGCATGTGTATTTCCCACCGTGAAGCATGGAGGAGGAGGAGGTGTGATGAGTGGGGGTGCTTTGCTGGTGACACTGCCTGTGATTTATTTAGACTTCAAAGCACATTTAACCAGCATCGCAACCACAGCATTCTGCAGCGATACACCATCCCATCTGGTTTGGGCTTAGTGGGACTATCATTTGTTTTTCAACAGGACAATGACCCAACACACCTCCAGGCTGTGTAACGGCTATTTTACCAAGAAGGAGAGTGATGGAGTGCTGCATCAGATGACCTGGCCTCCACAATCCCCCGCCCCCAAACAAATTGAGATGGTTTGGGATGAGTCAGACCGCAGAGTGAAGGAAAAGCAGCCAATAATTGCTCAGCATATGTGGGAACTCCTTCAAGACTGTTGGAAAAGCATTCCAGGTGAAGCTGGTTGAGAGAATGCCAAGAGCGTGCAATGCTTTCACCAAGGCAGAGGGTGGCTATTTGAAATATACTTTGATTTGTTCTACACTTTTTTGGTGTCATGATTCCATATGTGTTATTTCATAGTTTTGATGTCTTCAGTATTATTCTACAATGTATAAAATAGTAAAAATAAAGAAAAACCTTTGAATGAGTAGGTGTTCTAAAACTTTTGACAAGTAGTGTACCTCAACACACTCACCAAACAGGTATCACAACACACACCAAACAGGTACCTCAACACACTCACCAAACAGGTATCACAACACACACCAAACAGGTACCTCAACACACTCACCAAACAGGTACCTCAACACACTCACCAAACAGGTACCTCAACACACTCACCAAACAGGTACCTCAACACACTCACCAAACAGGTATTATCTGTGTCAGTCACTGACAACCCAGATCATTTTATTTCCAGTTGAGTTGACTCTACAGTGGAGGAGCAGTCGGTTGAACACGGCTACATGGTCAGCTTCAAAGAGACAATTCATTTCTCAAGACCCTTTGATGAACTGTCTCTCCTCTGCACTGACATGTTGTTTTGGAGAGTAGAGGTAATGGCCTTCTCATCCCAACATTCTCTTCCAATGTTAGAGGATTCAAGGACAGGAAGCTTTAACTAAGCAAACAAACCTCTTGCTACTGTCGGTCATCAGTTAGTTGCACACTGCAATATGTTTTGAAGGAGTGTTTGGATCCAATCAAACACGTTACCAATGTGAAGTTAGCTTAGTAGAACCCCCTCCCAAGCTAACATAAAGGGGTCCTAAATTCCAAATCAAATAGCTAAATGATACATGGTATAACCATCTTAAAACAATATTGTATGTATTAGTCATATGTTGTATGAAGTAGGATACACAGCATGCAGTATATCACTGTGTATTTTAGGTATTAGGTATTTTCTCAGACTGTGTATCCCCCTCCCACCCCAGATGTACCCCTTAGAGAGCTCACTACCGAGCCAGCTTCATCCCCCTCCCGCCCCAGATGTACCCCTTAGAGAGCTCACTACCGAGCCAGCTTCATCCCCCTCACACCCCAGATGTACCCCTCAGAGAGCTCACTACCGAGCCAGCTTCATCCCCCTCCCGCCCCAGATGTACCCCTTAGAGAGCTCACTACCGAGCCAGCTTCATTCCCCTCCCGCCCCAGATGTACCCCTTAGAGAGCTCACTACCGAGCCAGCTTCATCCCCCTCCCGCCCCAGATGTACCCCTCAGAGAGCTCACTACCGAGCCAGCTTCATCCCCCTCACACCCCAGATGTACCCCTTAGAGAGCTCACTACCGAGCCAGCTTCATCCCCCTCACACCCCAGATGTACCCCTCAGAGAGCTCACTACCGAGCCAGATTCAGGACCATGTCAACTGGGAAGCATACAGTTCCCCCCTCTTCAGAAGCATCCTCCACCGTTGATGAAGAGAAGTAGAGAATGAAACTTTGATTAAGTTTTCATTATATTGTGTGTTGGAGATAGTTATATTTTTGTATTATGGGTTGTCATTAGATATGTATTGTGTTATTGAGGAACTGAAGTGATGAAGACCATAGACAAGGCATGGATGTAGATCTATTTGATTACTAATTTGATCCCTGAATTGAGCTTTGAAAAGTGTGCTCTTTCCTTTCCGTGTAGCATTTTCATTTCACTTTGTTCTCTGGGGACATTATAGAGATTAAATTAATATACATGTATGTCAAGGTGCCTTTTTTGCAGTATATGAAACCAGCAGCAAGGTGTGGTTGATAATGTATATAATGGAAGGTCTCCTGTTTCCTATTACAGAACAGGGGTATACGATCGTATGTTGCAGAGATATTCTCATCTGTATTCAGCTCAGAGATGAGGTCAGAGATCATGCTGGGAGGGCATGTGTGTGAGAGCCCACACTGCTGACACGCACGCACGCACACACACACTAACCATTATCATACATTGTCAGTATGCTAAGATTCTCCAGTCAGCCATGTATGTTAACTACCAGTGTCAACGCCCAGATCCCCCTACTCCCCACTCTCCATTTTCACACACAACACAATTATCATAATAGGGGGTTTAATGGAATTCGTGCTGTTCCAAAACACTCTGCGTGTGTAGCTACAACACCTTGATTCTTACTGCGGTCCATCTGTTGCCATCTGCTCCCCCCTGGACTGCAGTAAGCACAGTCATTACCAGGCCCCTGGCTGGTCAGGGGGAAAGACGCCGCGCCTCAACACCAGAAAAGAGCAACACAGACAGGGGAGGATCAGCCAACCCCCCTTCCTCCCACTACCTCCTCTGGAAACCTGCCCAGAGTGGAGCTTGTGCAGTACGAATGGAGAGGAGAGACTGAACACAGAGTCAGCAGGACCACAGATGACAATCTGCTCTCCTGTGAAATCCAATGAGAGTGTGTGAAGGGGGGTGGGAGGTGGTTGAGGTGTGTGTTCTGTAGTCTGTGAATGTATATGTATGTAGTGGGGGCAGGCGGTGAGGGTATATATGGAGCAGTGGAGGCTGCTGAGGGGAGAATGGGCTTGTGGTAATGATAAGGAACGGAGCAAATGGAATGGCATCAAACACCTGGAAACCATGTGTTTGGTGTATTTGATACCATTCCTCTGACATTGCTCCAGTCATTCCCATGTGCCCGTTCTCCCCAATTAAGGTGCCACAAACATCCTGTGACATGGAGAATGGTGGTTAATGAGGGTGTATATATGGAGGTTGGTGGTTAATGAGGGTATGAATGAGGGTATATATGGAGGTTGGTGGTTAATGAGGGTATAAATGAGGGTATACATGGAGCTTGGTGGTTAATGAGGGTATAAATGAGGCTATACATGGAGGTTGGTGGTTAATGAGGGTATAAATGAGGGTGTATATGGAGGTTGGTGGTTAATGAGGGTATATATGGAGGTTGGTGGTTAATGGGGGTATAAATGAGGGTATATATGGAGGTTGGTGGTTAATGAGGGTATATACAGTATGTATGTGTCTGTGTATCAGGTGAGATTGTAAAAGGTTGGTGGTCAGTGCCTGCTCTGCCACTATAGCAGTATTGACTGACATGTCAGTGCGTACAGTTACAAACCAGATGAATGATATAGGGACAGATATAGGAACATGGAAACTAATAATAACAGGTGATGAGATTGTGGGGGAGGAGAGGGGTATGGGGGAGGTGGACGGGAGGTGGATAGAGGGATGAGATGGGAGAAGGAGAGAGGGAGGAGTGGAGAAGGTGTCATTTGAGCCGAAAGATTGTTGCAGGTCATTTATCTGGTTCTAAATCCTGCTATTAGGTCTGTAAAATCGAAGGCCAAGCAATTCACTGTCTATGCTCAGGAGAGTCAGAGGCAAGCACATAGGTCTATCTTTTGAGCGTGTGGTGTTAGGTAAGCTGAATAGTCAAGGTTAGTGTGACTGAGTGATTATTGTTAAGGAAAATATTTTATTTGTTTAGCCAAAATGGTCAATGTCAACTTCACTCTTAACGTGTCTGGTTTCCAGCGTGCTCAGCTTAATGCTCAGTCTTCTATTGTATTCACAGCTGGTGAGAGATCGGTGTTAAGGTGGGTTTATCCCTCAGGTCAGTGTTGAGTCAGTCCTCTGGCTGATTGCTTTGTGTTGAGGTCAGCGTAGTGTGGCTCTGCCTAATAGGAACTGTGTTTGGTGTGTGTGTGTATGTGGAAGAGAGAGAGAACGGGGAGACAGGTGAGCCCTTTCTCTAACGGACTGATGAATTGTCTCCTTTGTGAGAGAGATTGGACGTGGCGAAGGCTGTCATTGAAAGTGGTGGAGGTGTTGTGTGTGTTGCCATTCCAGAACAATCTAGCCAGGCTGGGACCCTTGTAAAGACAAGTCTTGTTTTTATTTCATATTCTCTCTTTCTCCCTCTCTATATATTTTTGTAATACGTATGTAGTTCTCCACTGCAACCGGCACCCCAGGAAACTGACAGCTGAGTTAGCTACCATTACCAAACCGGGACACGCAGGCACGCACAAACATACAGTACATACCCTCACCCATTACATATTCATTACACACATGCTGTGCAGACACCCTCTCAAAAATATATCGCAGTGCATGTATTACAATTCACTCATTTACATACTCACACACAATGCTCATGCGCGCTCTCTCTCTCTCTCTCTCTCTCTCTCTCTCTCTCTCTCTCTCTCTCTCTCTCTCTCTCTCTCTCTGCTCTCTCTCTCTCTCTCTATGCTCTCTCTCTCTCTCTCTATGCTCTCTCTCTCTCTCTCTCTCTCTCTCTCTCTCTCTCTCTCTCTCTCTCTCTCTCTCTCTCTCTCTCTCTCTCTCTCTCTCTCTCTCTCTTCTCTCTCTCTCTCTCTCTCTCTCTCTCTCTCTCTCTCTCTCTCTCTCTCTCTCTCTCTCTCTCTCTCTCTCTCTCTCTCTCTCTCTCTCTCTCTCTCTCTCTCTCTCTCTCTCTCTCTCTCTCGCTCTCTCTCTCTCGCTCTCTCTCTCTCGCTCTCTCTCTCTCGCTCTCTCTCGCTCTCTCTCGCTCTCTCTCGCTCTCTCTCGCTCTCTCTGTGTGTGTGTGTGTCACACACCACACTTTAACCCACACATTATTATCTCTGAACTTTCTCTGGTGTAACACACGATACTGTCCCCTGGGAACAAAAGCTCAGATCAAAGGTTCCTGGCTGCATTATTACATTATTTATGAGTGTAGTGCTTAAAATAGCTATACTTTTTAGGGTGAGACGCTTCATCATGGAGCAGCTATATGCTCAGCCTCAACCTACCATCTGCTGCTGCTGTTACTGAGGATGGTGATGATGTGAGGTGCAGAGGCGTTGAGCACTGAGCTGCACTGTGTTCTGATCCCAGCCATTATGAGCTGACCTGAATAGCATCAGGATATCCACCCACCCACCCACCCACTACCTCTCTCACTCTCAACATGCTGCAGCATAATGGATCATTACAGACCAGCGGAGACATTCTATACAGGTAGGTGTTACATTGTACTAGAGTAACCAGTAACCTGGTTACTTTATTCACCACTCACTGACCACTGCACTGTTTGCATTAAACTGACTACATTGTTCAAGTGACACCTAAGCCCTTTACAACCCAGTACAGTAAAACAGCCCATCCATCTCCACCTGTATGTGCTGAACCCATGCAGCTTCTCAGCTGTTCCCAAGTCAACAACAGATTCTAACAGCACCACAGATTCTAACAGCCCAACAGATTCTAGCAGCACAACAGATTCTAACAGCACAACAGATTCTAACAGCACAACAGATTCTAACAGCACCACAGATTCTAACAGCACCACAGATTCTAACAGCACAACAGATTCTAGCAGCACAACAGATTCTAACAGCACAACAGATTCTAACAGCACAACAGATTCTAACAGCACCACAGATTCTAACAGCACCACAGATTCTAACAGCACAACAGATTCTAACAGCACAACAGATTCTAACAGCACAACAGATTCTAACAGCACAACAGATTCTAACAGCACAACAGATTCCAACAGCACAACAGATTCCAACAGCACAACAGATTCCAACAGCAAAACAGATTCTAACAGCACCACAGATTCTAACAACACAACAGATTCTAACAGCACAACAGATTCTAACAGCACAACAGATTCCAACAGCACAGCAGATTCTAACAGCACAACAGATTCTAACAGCACAACAGATTCTAACAGCACAACAGATTCTAACAGCACAACAGATTCTAACAGCACAACAGATTCTAACAGCACAACAGATTCTAACAGCACAACAGATTCCAACAGCACAACAGATTCCAACAGCAAAACAGATTCTAACAGCACAACAGATTCTAACAGCACCACAGATTCTAACAGCACAACAGATTCTAACAGCACAACAGATTCTAACAGCACAACAGATTCTAACAGCACAACAGATTCTAACAGCACAACAGATTCTAACAGCCCAACAGATTCTAACAGCCCAACAGATTCTAGCAGCACAACAGATTCTAACAGCACAACAGATTCTAACAGCACAACAGATTCTAACAGCACAACAGATTCTAACAGCACAACAGATTCTAACAGCACAACAGATTCTAACAGCACCACAGATTCTAACAGCACCACAGATTCTAACAGCACCACAGATTCTAACAGCACCACAGATTCCAACAGCACAACAGATTCTAACAGCACCACAGATTCTAACAGCACAACAGATTCTAACAGCACAACAGATTCTAACAGCACAACAGATTCTAACAGCACAACAGATTCTAACAGCACAACAGATTCTAACAGCACAACAGATTCCAACAGCACAACAGATTCCAACAGCAAAACAGATTCTAACAGCACAACAGATTCTAACAGCACCACAGATTCTAACAACACCACAGATTCTAACAGCACAACAGATTCTAACAGCACAACAGATTCCAACAGCACAGCAGATTCCAACAGCACAACAGATTCTAACAGCACAACAGATTCTAACAGCACAACAGATTCTAACAGCACAACAGATTCTAACAGCACAACAGATTCTAACAGCACAACAGATTCTAACAGCACAACAGATTCTAACAGCACAACAGATTCTAACAGCACAACAGATTCCAACAGCACAACAGATTCCAACAGCAAAACAGATTCTAACAGCACAACAGATTCTAACAGCACCACAGATTCTAACAGCACAAAAGATTCTAACAGCACAACAGATTCTAACAGCACCACAGATTCCAACAGCACAGCAGATTCCAACAGCACAACAGATTCTAACAGCACAACAGATTCTAACAGCACAACAGATTCTAACTGCACAACAGATTCCAACAGCACAACAGATTCTAACAGCACAACAGATTCCAACAGCACAACAGATTCTAACAGCACAACAGATTCTAACTGCACCACAGATTCCAACAGCACAGCAGATTCCAACAGCACAACAGATTCTAACAGCACAACAGATTCTAACTGCACCACAGATTCTAACAGCACAACAGATTCTAACAGCACAACAGATTCTAACAGCACAACAGATTCTAACTGCACCACAGATTCTAACAGCACAACAGATTCTAACAGCACAACAGATTCTAACAGCACAACAGATTCTAACAGCACAACAGATTCTAACAGCACAACAGATTCTAACAGCACAACAGATTCTAACAGCAAAACAGATTCTAACAGCACAACAGATTCTAACAGCACAACAGATTCTAACAGCACAACAGATTCAACAGCACCACAGATTCTAACAGCACCACAGATTCCAACAGTACCACAGATTCCAACAGCACAACAGATTCTAACAGCACAACAGATTCTAACAGCACAGCAGATTCTAACAGCACAACAGATTCTAACAGCACAACAGATTCTAACAGCACAGCAGATTCTAACAGCACAGCAGATTCTAACAGCACAGCAGATTCTAACAGCACAACAGATTCTAGCAGCACAACAGATTCTAACAGCACAACAGATTCCAACAGCACAACAGATTCTAAAAGCACAACAGATTCTAACTGCACCACAGATTCTAACAGCACCACAGATTCCAACAGCACAACAGATTCTAACAGCACAACAGATTCTAACAGCACAACAGATTCTAACAGCACAGCAGATTCTAACAGCACCACAGATTCTAACAGCACCACAGATTCTAACAGCACAGCAGATTCTAACAGCACAACAGATTCTAACAGCACAGCAGATTCTAACAGCACAACAGATTCTAACAGCACAGCAGATTCTAACAGCACAACAGATTCTAACAGCACAGCAGATTCTAACAGCACAACAGATTCTAACAGCACAGCAGATTCTAACAGCACAACAGATTCTAACAGCACAACAGATTCTAACAGCACCACAGATTCTAACAGCCCAACAGATTCTAGCAGCACAACAGATTCTAACAGCACAACAGATTCTAACAGCACCACAGATTCTAACAGCACAACAGATTCTAACAGCACAACAGATTCTAACAGCACAACAGATTCTAACAGCACCACAGATTCTAACAGCACAACAGATTCTAACAGCACAACAGATTCTAACAGCACAACAGATTCTAACTGCACCACAGATTCTAACAGCACAACAGATTCTAACTGCACCACAGATTCTAACAGCACAACAGATTCCAACAGCACAACAGATTCTAACAGCAAAACAGATTCTAACTGCACAACAGATTCCAACAGCACAACAGATTCTAACAGCACAACAGATTCCAACAGCACAACAGATTCCAACAGCACAACAGATTCTAACAGCACAACCGATTCTAACTGCACCACAGATTCTAACAGCACAGCAGATTCCAACAGCACAACAGATTCTAACAGCACAACAGATTCTAACTGCACCACAGATTCTAACAGCACAACAGATTCTAACAGCACAACAGATTCTAACAGCACAACAGATTCTAACTGCACCACAGATTCTAACAGCACAACAGATTCTAACAGCACAACAGATTCTAACAGCACAGCAGATTCTAACAGCACAACAGATTCTAACAGCACAACAGACTCTAACAGCACAACAGATTCTAACAGCACAACAGATTCTAACAGCACAACAGATTCTAACAGCACCACAGATTCTAACAGCACCACAGATTCCAACAGCACAACAGATTCTAACAGCACAACAGATTCTAACAGCACAGCAGATTCTAACAGCACAACAGATTCTAACAGCACAACAGATTCTAACAGCACAACAGATTCTAACAGCACCACAGATTCCAACAGCACAACAGATTCTAACAGCACAACAGATTCTAACAGCACAGCAGATTCTAACAGCACCACAGATTCTAACAGCACAACAGATTCTAACAGCACAGCAGATTCTAACAGCACAACAGATTCTAACAGCACAGCAGATTCTAACAGCACAACAGATTCTAACAGCACAACAGATTCTAACAGCACAACAGATTCTAACAGCACAACAGATTCTAACAGCACAGCAGATTCTAACAGCCCAACAGATTCTAACAGCCCAACAGATTCTAACAGCACAGCAGATTCTAACAGCACAGCAGATTCTAACAGCACAGCAGATTCTAACAGCACAACAGATTCCAACAGCACAACAGATTCTAACAGCACAACAGATTCTAACAGCACAACAGATTCTAACAGCACAACAGATTCTAACTGCACCACAGATTCTAACAGCACAGCAGATTCCAACAGCACAACAGATTCTAACAGCACAACAGATTCTAACTGCACCACAGATTCTAACAGCACAACAGATTCTAACAGCACAACAGATTCTAACAGCACAACAGATTCTAACTGCACCACAGATTCTAACAGCACAACAGATTCTAACAGCACAGCAGATTCTAACAGCACAGCAGATTCTAACAGCACAACAGATTCTAACAGCACAACAGATTCTAACAGCACAACAGATTCTAACAGCACAACAGATTCTAACAGCACAACAGATTCTAACAGCACAACAGATTCTAACAGCACAACAGATTCTAACAGCACAGCAGATTCTAACAGCACAGCAGATTCTAACAGCACAACAGATTCTAACAGCACAACAGATTCTAACAGCACAACAGATTCTAACAGCACAGCATATTCTAACAGCACAACAGATTCTAACAGCACAGCAGATTCTAACAGCACCACATATTCTAACAGCACAACAGATTCTAACAGCACAGCAGATTCTAACAGCACAACAGATTCTAACAGCACAGCAGATTCTAACAGCACAACAGATTCTAACAGCACAACAGATTCTAACAGCCCAACAGATTCTAGCAGCACAGCAGATTCTAACAGCACAGCAGATTCTAACAGCCCAACAGATTCTAACAGCACAACAGATTCTAACAGCACAACAGATTCCAACAGCACAACAGATTCCAACAGCAAAACAGATTCTAACAGCACCACAGATTCTAACAGCACCACAGATTCTAACAACACCACAGATTCTAACAGCACAACAGATTCTAACAGCACAACAGATTCCAACAGCACAGCAGATTCCAACAGCACAACAGATTCTAACAGCACAACAGATTCTAACAGCACAACAGATTCTAACAGCACAACAGATTCTAACAGCACAACAGATTCTAACAGCACAACAGATTCCAACAGCACAACAGATTCCAACAGCAAAACAGATTCTAACAGCACAACAGATTCTAACAGCACCACAGATTCTAACAGCACAACAGATTCTAACAGCACAACAGATTCTAACAGCACAACAGATTCTAACAGCACAACAGATTCGAACAGCACAACAGATTCTAACAGCACAACAGATTCTAACAGCCCAACAGATTCTAGCAGCACAACAGATTCTAACAGCACAACAGATTCTAACAGCACAACAGATTCTAACAGCACAACAGATTCTAACAGCACAACAGATTCTAACAGCACAACAGATTCTAACAGCACAACAGATTCTAACAGCACAACAGATTCTAACAGCACCACAGATTCTAACAGCACCACAGATTCTAACAGCACCACAGATTCTAACAGCACCACAGATTCCAACAGCACAACAGATTCTAACAGCACAACAGATTCTAACAGCACAACAGATTCTAACAGCACAACAGATTCTAACAGCACAACAGATTCTAACAGCACAACAGATTCTAACAGCACAACAGATTCTAACAGCACAACAGATTCTAACAGCACAACAGATTCTAACAGCACAACAGATTCCAACAGCAAAACAGATTCCAACAGCAAAACAGATTCCAACAGCACCACAGATTCTAACAGCACCACAGATTCTAACAGCACCACAGATTCTAACAACACAACAGATTCTAACAGCACAACAGATTCTAACAGCACAACAGATTCCAACAGCACAACAGATTCCAACAGCACAACAGATTCTAACAGCACAACAGATTCTAACAGCACAACAGATTCTAACAGCACAACAGATTCTAACAGCACAACAGATTCTAACAGCACAACAGATTCTAACAGCACAACAGATTCCAACAGCACAACAGATTCCAACAGCAAAACAGATTCTAACAGCACAACAGATTCTAACAGCACCACAGATTCTAACAGCACAAAAGATTCTAACAGCACAACAGATTCTAACAGCACAACAGATTCTAACAGCACCACAGATTCCAACAGCACAGCAGATTCCAACAGCACAACAGATTCTAACAGCACAACAGATTCTAACTGCACAACAGATTCCAACAGCACAACAGATTCTAACAGCACAACAGATTCCAACAGCACAACAGATTCTAACAGCACAACAGATTCTAACTGCACCACAGAATCCAACAGCACAGCAGATTCAACAGCACAACAGATTCTAACAGCACAACAGATTCTAACTGCACCAACAGATTCTAACAGCACAACAGATTCAACAGCACAACAGATTCTAAACAACAGCACAAATTCTAACTGCACACAGATTCTAACAGCACAACAGATTCTAACAGCACAACAGATTCTAACAGCACAACAGATTCTAACAGCACAACGATTCTAACAGCACAACAGATTCTAACAGCAAACAGATTCTAACAGCACAACAGATTCTAACAGCACAACCGATTCTAACAGCACAACGATCTAACAGCACAACAGATTCTAACAGCACAACAGATTCTAACAGCACAACAGATTCACAGCACACAGATTCTAACAGCACCACAGATTCCAACAGCACACAGATTCCAACAGCACAACAGATTCTAACAGCACAACAGATTCTAACAGCACAGCAGATTCAACAGCACAACAGATTCTAACAGCACAACAGATTCTAACAGCACAGCAGATTCTAACAGCACAACAGATTCTAACAGCACACAGATTCTAGACAGCACAACAGATTCTAACAGCACAACAGATTCCTAACAGCACAACAGATTCTAACAGCACAACAGATTCTAACAGCACAGCAGATTCTAACAGCACACAGATTCTAACAGCACACAGATTCTACAGCACAACAGATTCTAACAGCACAGCAGATTCTAACAGCACAACAGATTCTAACAGCACAGCAGATTCTAACAGCACAAGCAGATCTAACAGCACCACAGATTCTAACAGCACAACAGATTCTAACAGCACAACAGATTCTAACAGCACAACAGATTCTAACAGCACAACAGATTCTAACAGCACAACAGATTCTAACAGCACAACAGATTCTAACAGCACAAGCAGATTCTAACAGCACAACAGATTCTAACAGCACAACAGATTCTAACAGCACAACAGATTCTAACAGCACACAGATTCTAACAGCACAACAGATTCTAACAGCACAACAGATTCTAACAGCACAACAGATTCTAACAGCACAACAGATTCTAACAGCACAACAGATTCTAACAGCACAGCAGATTCTAACAGCACAACAGATTCTAGCAGCACACCGATTCCTAACAGCACCAACAGATTCTAACAGCACAACAGATTCTAACAGCACAACAGATTCTAACAGCACCACAGATTCTAACAGCACAACAGATTCTAACAGCACAACAGATTCTAACAGCACAGCAGATTTCTTAACAGCACAACAGATTCTAACAGCACAACAGATTCTAACAGCACAACAGATTCTAACAGCACAACAGATTCTAACTGCACCACAGATTCTAACAGCACAACAGATTCTAACAGCACAACAGATTCTAACAGCACAACAGATTCTAACAGCACAACAGATTCCAACAGCACAACAGATTCCAACAGCACAGCAGATTCTAACAGCACAGCAGATTCTAACAGCACAGCAGATTCTAACAGCACAACAGATTCTAGCAGCACAACAGATTCCAACAGCACAACAGATTCTAACAGCACAACAGATTCTAACTGCACCACAGATTCTAACAGCACCACAGATTCCAACAGCACAACAGATTCTAACAGCACAACAGATTCTAACAGCACAGCAGATTCTAACAGCACCACAGATTCTAGTTACAGTATATCTCAGGGAGTTTTACAGTGTGGTTGTGTTTGTTACAGTATATCTAAGAAGTTTTCAGTGTGGTTGTGTTTGGTTACAGTATATCTAAGATAGTTTTACAGTGTGGTTGTGTTTGGTTACAGTATATCTAAGAGAGTTTTACAGTGTGGTTGTGTTTGGTTACAGTATATCTCAGGGAGTTTTACAGTGTGGTTGTGTTTGGTTACAGTATATCTAAGATAGTTTTACAGTGTTGGTTGTGTTTGGTTAAAGTATATCTCAGGAGTTTACAGTGTGGTTGTGTTTGGTTACAGTATATCTCAGGGAGTTTTACAGTGTGGTTGTGTTTGGTTACAGTATATCTCAGGGAGTTCTACAGTGTGGTTGTGTTTGGTTACAGTATATCTCAGGGAGTTTTACAGTGTGGTTGTGTTTGGTTACAGTATATCTCAGGGAGTTTTACAGTGTGGTTGTGTTTGGTTACAGTATATCTCAGGGAGTTTTACAGTGTGGTTGTGTTTGGTTACAGTATATCTAGAGAGTTTTACTTGTGGTTGTGTTGGTTACAGTATATCTCAGGGAGTTTTACAGTGTGGTTGTGTTTGGTTACAGTATATCTCAGGGAGTTTTACAGTGTGGTTGTGTTTGGTTACAGTATATCTAAGAGAGTTTTACAGTGTGGTTGTGTTTGGTTACAGTATATCTCAGGGAGTTTTACAGTGTGGTTGTGTTTGGTTACAGTATATCTCAGGGAGTTTTACAGTGTGGTTGTGTTTGGTTACAGTATATCTCAGGGAGTTTTACAGTGTGGTTGTGTTTGGTTACAGTATATCTCAGGGAGTTTTACAGTGTGGTTGTGTTTGGTTACAGTATATCTAAGATAGTTTTACAGTGTGGTTGTGTTTGGTTACAGTATATCTAAGAGAGTTTTACAGTGTGGTTGTGTTTGGTTACAGTATATCTCAGGGAGTTTTACAGTGTGGTTGTGTTTGGTTACAGTATATCTAAGAGAGTTTTACAGTGTGGTTGTGTTTGGTTACAGTATATTCAGGGAGTTTTACAGTGTGGTTGTGTTTGGTTACAGTATATCTAAGAGGTTTTACAGTGTGGTTGTGTTTGGTTACAGTATATCTCAGGGAGTTTTACAGTGTGGTTGTGTTTGGTTACAGTATATCAAAGAGAGTTTTACAGTGTGGATGTGTTTGGTTACAGTATATCTAAGAGAGTTTTACAGTGTGGTTGTGTTTGGTTACAGTATATCTCAGGGAGTTTTACAGTGTGGTTGTGTTTGGTTACAGTATTTCTAAGAGAGTTTTACAGTGTGGTTGTGTTTGGTTACAGTATATCTAAGGGAGTTTTACAGTGTGGTTGGGTTTGTTACAGTATACTCAGGGAGTTTTACAGTGTGGTTGTGTTTGGTTACATTGTATCAGGGAGTTTTACAGTGTGGTTGTGTTTGGTTACATTATATCTAAGAGAGTTTTACAGGTGGTTGTGTTTGGTTACAGTATATCTAAGAGGTTTTACAGTGTGGTTGTGTTGCTATATCTAGGGAGTTTTACAGTGTGGTTGTGTTTGGTTACAGTATATCTCAGGGAGTTTTACAGTGTGGTTGTGTTTGGTTACAGTATATCTCAGGGAGTTTTAGTGTGGCTGTGTTTGGTTACAGTATATCTCAGGGAGTTTTAGTGTGGTTGTGTTTGGTTACAGTATATCTAAGAGTTTTACAGTGTGGTTGTGTTTGTTTACAGTATATCTAAGGAGTTTTACAGTGTGGTTGTGTTTGGTTACAGTATATCTCAGGAGTTTTTACAGTGTGGTTGTGTTTGTTACAGTATATCTAGAGAGTTTTACAGTGTGGTTGTGTTTGGTTACAGTATATCTAAGAGGTTTTACAGTGTGGTTTGTGTTTGGTTACAGTATATCTCAGGGAGTTTCTACAGTGTGGTTGTGTTTGGTTACAGTATATCTCAGGGAGTTTTACAGTGTGGTTGTGTTTGGTTACAGTATATCTCAGGAGTTTTACAGTGTGGTTGTGTTTGGTTACAGTATATCTAAGAGAGTTTTACAGTGTGGTTGTGTTTGGTTACAGTATATCTCAGGGAGTTCTACAGTGTGGTTGTGTTTGGTTACAGTATATCTCAGGGAGTTTTACAGTGTGGTTGTGTTTGGTTACAGTATATCTCAGGGAGTTTTACAGTGTGGTTGTGTTTGGTTACAGTATATCTCAGGGAGTTTTACAGTGTGGTTGTGTTTGGTTACAGTATATCTCAGGGAGTTCTACAGTGTGGTTGTGTTTGGTTACAGTATATCTCAGGGAGTTTTACAGTGTGGTTGTGTTTGGTTACAGTACAGCCTCAGCAGGGTTTCAGTGTTTAACCGTGACCATGTGTGGTCAAGTCTCAGGAAGGTTAGAGCTGTGGGGTGAAAGTGTGGTGTCAGAACATGTAAGAGCGGTCTAGCTTGTTTAACCATGACCACTTAGGGTCGAGTCTCAGGGGAAACGACTTTTTAGCAGAGCTCCACTGGGGAGCCAGAACTAGTGAATGGACAACACATGCACACGGACACGTATGTACACACACACGCACACACACACACACACACACACACACACACACACACACACACACACACACACACACACACACACACACACACGCTAGACAGATATAGAGAGAGCATTTAGTCTCTGTGAATGAGTATCGTAGGAACCAGTGAGATGAGCAGCAGCAGAACAGGAACAGATTTCAGCCAAGCAGAAAGTCCAGGGAGAACTGTGTGTGTGTTTGAGGACTGACCTTCCAGATCACTGGGTCCACAGTGAATCAGTTTAGCTGCAGATAACAGGGACAGTGGAGTCAGTCTTACCCTGTCAAACCCACATCTCCCCTGCCTCACCCCTGTCTCCCTCATCTACCCCCCTCTCTCTCCCCTGTCTTCCTCATCTACCCCCCTCTCTCTCCCCAGTCACCCCCCTCTCTCTCACCTGTCTCCCCCCTCTACTATCTTCTCCCTCCTCTACCCCCCTCTCTCTCCCCTGTCTCCCTCCTCTACCATGCTCTCCCTCCTCTACCCCCCTCTCTCTCCCCCCGTCTCCCTCTTCTACCCCCTCTCTCTCCCCCGTCTCCCTCCTCTACCCCCCCCCCCCCCCCCAGTCTCCCTCCTCTACCCCCCCGTCTCCCTCCTCTACCCCCCCTCTCTCCCCTGTCTTCCTCCTCTACATCCTTCTAAATTTTCATTTCAATTCAATATAAGGGGCTTTATTGGCATGCAAAACATATGTTTACATTTC